>NW_020172677.1:1316022-1519027 GCF_003031525.2 Neophocaena asiaeorientalis asiaeorientalis
GGTAAGTTGTCCCTGGATTCCGGGACCCTGGCAGTGGCTGGCTGCACAGGCTCCGTGGAAGGGGGGTGTGAATAGTAACCTGTGCTCGCACACAGGCTTCTTGGTGGCGGCAGGAGCAGCCTTAGCGTCCCATGCCGGTCTCTGGGGTCCGCGCTTTTAGCCGCGGCTCGCGCCCGTCTCTGGAGCTCCTTTAAGCAGCGCTCTTTATCCCCTCTCCTCGCGCACCAGGAAACAAAGAGGGAAGAAAAAGTCTCTTGCCTCTTGGGCAGGTCCAGACTTTTTCCCGGACTCCCTTCCCGGCCAGCCGTGGCGCACTAACCCCTTCAGGCTGTGTTCACGCCTCCAACCCCAGTCCTCTCCCGGTGCTCCGACTGAAGCCCGAGCCTCAGCTCCCAGCCCCGCCCAACCCGGCGAGTGAGCAGACAAGCCTCTCGGTCTGGTGAGTGCCGGTTGGCCCCGATCCTCTGTGCGGGAATCTCTTCGCCTTGCCCTCTGCACCCCTGTGGTTGCACTCCTCCGTGGCCCCGAAGCTTTCCCCCTCCGCCCCCCGCAGTCTCCGCCCGCGAAGCGGCCTCCTAATGTATGGAAACCTTTCCTCCTTCACAGCTCCCTCCCACTGGAGCAGGTCTCGTTCCTATCCTTTTGTCTCTGTTTATTCTTTTTACTTTTGCCCTACCCAGGTACGTGGGGTGGGGGGGGGGTTCTTGCCTTTTGCGAGGTCTGAGTTCTTCTGCCAGCGTTCAGTAGGTGTTCTGTAGGAGTTGTTCCACGTGTAGATGTATTTCTGGTGTATCTGTGGGGAGGAAGGTGATCTCTGCGTCTTACTCTTTCGCCATCTTCCCCAGCAATTCCCCTACAGTACTCTTTAAATAATAAAAACAGAATAATTAGTTAAATAAATTCTAGTACATTTACATGAAATAATAACGTGAAACCATTAAAACAATGTTTATGTAGTTACTTAACAATGAAGGAAATATTATAATTAGGCAGATTATATAATTAAAAACTAAAAACTAAACTATGTGAAACATTCACAGAAAATGGTATAGTGAGATTAACGATGCCTTCTTCTTTTCCCTTTCTGAAGTTTCCATTGTTCAAATAATGACCATAGAGAAGGATAAAAAAAAAAAACCTACCAAAAAGGAAAAGCAATTGTAGACATTTAAACTTAAACTAATAAAGGTATGAATCAGTGTGTTGATCTAAATGGAAATATAAGAGCCAGTTTGCGTAGGAATTATCGTTAAAGTTTTGAATATTTACTGAGTACTTACTCTGGCCAACAGTTTGTTAAACATTTTAAATTCACTATCCTATTTCATTGTCACAATACACTTAAATGATTAAAGCCAATACTATACCCATTTTATAGATGAGAGTTTTGTTAAATTGCAACAGGTTCATTTTAGTAAGTTGACATGCCAAGATTCAGATCCATCTCTGTGTAATTCAGAACCACTGTGCAGTAAATTTAGGCAGCTCTGAAAGGGGGATGGTTGAAGTTATTGGAATGGATGAGATCACTAAAAGAAATGAGAAGAGAATCTTGTGGAAAGATCACAGTTCAAGCATGGGAGAAATAAGGAATTCATTGTTAATGCAAGTTTGCTTGGAACCTGATAGCCCGTCCCCAGTGTGGGTGTTTTGCTTGAGTCAGATCATCAACTTAGCATCTCTGACACACTCCTCTCAGTACCAACTCCATTCCTTTTTCTCCTGTAGTTTCCTCTTTCTGACAGGCCTCTACCCTGTGAACCCAGCTGAATGCTAACACTCTTCCTGTTCTCGGCATTGGAGATTTCCCAGAAAACTGCATACCACTCTCAACTTCGCTCAGTGCTCTTATGAGGCTGTGATGTAGAGTTAATAAAGACAATTCTAGCTTAGATGTATATCAATTTTAATATTACTAAGAAGTTAACCTAGGGTTCAACCAGTTCATGAATTGAAAGTACAAAATCTGGTTGTATAAATAATTGAGGCTCTTTAAGACCCCTGGTGTACAATTGCTCTGAAGGAGCTAGAGCAGAAAAAAAGGAAAAAAATGTATGTTCTTATGATACACTTATTAGCTGATGAATTGAAAAAGAGAGACTGTTAATAAAGTGCATTGATTTACAGATCTTTCAATCAGTCTAGGATATTCTGTGCTGCATTAACTTTGGCACAGAAAGTGGAATCAATTTTACCATTCTCAGTTTTCACACCCTATTGTTTTACGCCATTTTGTTTTTCACATTAAACTCTTCTCCAGCTTTACTGTCTTCAGAGTGAGTACACTGAACAGAAGATAGGAAACATTGTTCAGAAATCACTGTCCTGTGATATTCAGAGCTTTGTATTCATCATTGATCAGTCATTACATAAGGCCAACTAGGACATCTATATCCTTAATCAAGAGTGCAGAGTCTCTCATAGCCAAGATCAACATGTGAAGGCAGAATTAATTGCTCTGGATGTCATTTATTGATCTTGTGTTGTGTGAGGCAGACACGCCCATTTTTATTATCTGCTTAATTGGAAAGCAAAAACACTAATAATTAATAAAGTTCATTGATTTCCAAATTTTCAAAAGCTGGTGACTATGTCACAAAGGCAATCTTTAATTTTCAAACCTTCTTCCACTGTTAGTTTGGCTTGAATAAACAAGAAGAGGCTCAGTAAATATGACTGGATATCAAGTTTTAGCTTCACCAGGAATATCTATCCCCTTTTGTGGACATAAATTTTGCATGTTAAAGCCATGATCTATCTTAAAAGTAGAGGTAATAACATTTAGATTATTTAAAAACACAACATGATACTTATAAAATTTCTTAGCATCTTTCTTATGTATGAATATTTTTTTCTTTTCTTTCCTCTTTGTTGTAAAACATTTGTAATCTTAACAGGAAAAAGATATTTATCATCTTTGGTTGTTTGGTGTTATTTAATACTTCTACATTTTTATCCACTCATTTGGTGAATTTCAGAAGCATAAGGTTGCCATTTAGTGGCCCATTTAGTGGCCCACAGGGATAAGTGTGCTTGTTTTTAACGTAATGTATTCATAGTAAGGTAGAATGACTCTACTTGATATAGGGAACATAATCATGGAGCAAAGGAAAATAAGTTCAGAACTCAGGACAGTTCTTATAAAAGTATCAATTATCTGAATTTTCCAACTAAAGTTATTTTCAAGTCTAAGTAGAAAAACATTTATTTTAGGAGACCAAGGTTAAGATTCCATCACTGCTGCTAACTTACCTTGTGAATTCACTTGATGACTTAGTCTGTGCTTCAAACTCTTATTCTATGTCTTAGTCATATCTGAAAAAAAAAAGTGGTTGGACTAGACGTAGGTCAACACATACATGGAGAATATTGCATCAATCTTGCCCACAGCTGGCCATGGAATGTCATTATTTCTCTCTAAAACAAGAAAAAGTATCACAATTTTCCTCAGTACAATACTCTTGGCAGCCTTAATCTCAATCAGAGTTGGCATATATGTTGAAACCTGTATAATTATTTGGAATACATTTACTAATGTCTTTCCTGGATCTAAAATTCTGCACAAAGTTTAACATTGACAGTAGTAAAATATTATTTTGACTTAAAATTATGATGCATTTTAACTCTATACCTATTCAATACTCATATCTTAAGATTTGTGACTGTATATTATTATTTATTATTAGATACTATACTTATTAGATACTTATACTAGGATTCTTGAATAATTGGGTCTTTCAATACATAAACATTTAGGACCTGAAGGATATTTTTCACCACTTTAATTAAAGAACAATTAAAATTATCTTACGGATTTTGAGATACAGTTTATTCTCTGACTCATTTAATGCTAAATCTGTCACTGGAGTAAATCTAGTGAATCCAGTGTTCCTTTAGGAAATACAGTTCAATTCTGTTTTGCCCTTTGATTTCAAGAAGTCACTACTTGCAGTCTTTTTGGTTAATGTTTGACCTCTTAGGTTTCTTCATAGATTTACCCTGTGAGAGTTGCCTGAACTATCTTGACAGGTACTGTACTGGTTTGCTAGAACTGCTATAACAAATTACCTCAACCTCGGTGCATTAAAACAATACAAATCTATTTTCTTAGAGTACTGGAAGGCACAAGTCAAAATCAGTTCCAATGGGCCTAAATCAATGCGTCATCAGGGCTATGGTCCCTTGGGAAGCTCTAGAGGAGAATCCTCTGCCTTGCTTTTCCCAGCTTCAGCAGCTATATTCTTCACATTCCTTGGCTTGTGGACCCTTCCTCCATCTTCAAAGCCAGCAGCATGGTGTCTTCAAATCTCTCTCTTTCTGCTGAGGTCATCTCATTACCTTTTCTTCTCTCTCTCTCTGTGTTCCTCTTATAAGGAATATCTCCCTTTGTTTTCCTCTTATAAGGACACTTGATTATATTTAAACCCACCTGGATAACCCAGGGTAATCTCTGCATCTCAAGTTCCTTAATTTAGTCACATCTGCAAAGTCTCTTTTTAAGGTAACATTCATAGGCTCCAGGGATAATGACCTTGGGGGTCATTATTTCAGCTTATCACAGATGCCACAGAGAGACAGTTTAAAATATTGAAAATAAAGAAAATAAATTATTTGTCAAGATTCATGAATATATTCATGATATCTCAAGTTCTGAGGAGGAAATGTCATGACTTTCTAGTTACATACAACTAAAACTGCAATGGTACTATTGCCCTATTGTTGGTTAAAAACACTTTTAGTGTGATGCTATAATTGTATTAAATGATGTTTGTAACCTGAATCTCTTTGTGACTAAGGTTATGTGTATTTTTTTTTAAACCTAGCTGAATTGAGGCATAGTCTATGCCTATGTACATGATCATGTCACAATATTCCACTCATATTATGATTCATCTTTCTTATACCTACTGTTATGCCAGAGGGGAAATATTCAACCATGGAAAATATGATGGAAAATTTAATTGTCCATTTAACAAATATTTACTGAACATCTTCTATGTACCAGGCACTCCTCTTAGAACTGTGGCTATATGCATAAACCAAATAGTCAAAATCCCCTGCTATAGTGTTTAGGGGAGGGGGTGGGCAAATTATGCTCAGAGACTGAGATTGTTTCTGCCAGTAGTATATTTAACGTAAGTTCACTGCAGGAATTTCACAAGCCAATAGCATACAGGGTAATGTCTCTTAATAAGCCAATAAAGAAATAACATACTCCAAACAAATGAAAAGTGAATAACTCTATTGTTCCATGCAAGGGGACATGAAAGGAATAAGTCCAGATTTAGTTGAGATGTACCTTTTCTACGAATTTTGGTTTCTTGGGAGCATCAGCTTGGCCAGTGGAGAGCTGACATCCAGCTGCAGCGCAAAAATAGAAGTGCCTTGTTGCTGGAGCACGTTGCTAGGGAACGAGGGCGCCTGTGTTGACTGGCAGTCTGATCTCCTTGGGAGGGAGGGGGCTGCTGCACGGTTTGTCCTCACTGCCAATAAAGAAGTCACCCTTATCATGGCAGGAGCTAATGTCCCAAGGTCTTCGGAGAGCAAGATCAGCAAAGGGTAGCTTTGTCCAGAGGGAACCTGAAACTCTCCGATAGTCCTCAAAACTCTCCGTATTCATGGCCTAATCCTTCCCTTGTCTTGCTTGCTTCTCCACGTGTTCTTGCTTACAAGCTCCAAGCTGAGGCCCTCAGCAGCTGAGCTCTGAGGGCTTATCAACCACAGCAGATGAGATGATGACATCCTGACACAGCTTCCTTCATTCTTGTATCAAAATAAGTTTAGCAACTTTTTTTCGGTCTTTGCCATAAACAAATGGAGTAAAGCAACTTCACCTAAGTCATAAACCAGTGGATTTGAAAGCATATCAGACTGGTACAGAATACTTGCCCTTACGATGTTTGCATTCTAGTTGGGGGAACATGAAATGTAATAGTAGTCTACTGTCTCGGGAAGCACGAAAATCCATTTTTTCATTAGAATAAAACATGAAAACAAGAAAAATTTATGACTGTTAGGTTGTCCTCTGATTTATCCTCTCCCTTTCCTTCTTTCTTTACCCACTCTCCAGAAACATCTCCCACACATGTGGGCACTTTTAAAATAGAAATCTTTCAATTGCTCTACACCTCTGGAACAGTGCAGTACTGCAGGCCTGAGCAGTTTCAGCCCATAAGGTTGGTCTCATTTGCTTTATCAATAACCTACTTGATAAGCATGGTTTTCAAAAGGCATCTGGAATAACTGAAAAACATGCTACAACTTCTATATGTGCTATCAAACTGGATATAATCCTTGGCCATCCTCTAGACAGCTAACTGTGCCCCCCACCTTACTACCTTTGGAGAACATGTACTTCACAGAAAAGAGAAGCAGGCCATTTCTCTAAAAACCCCAAGGTGAAAGAGTGCTTGCCCCCGAGCACACAGTGTTTGGGGTTGTCAAAATGGTACTTACTGAAATTTGATGAGGCTAGAAATCAGTAGCATTATAATGTGGGCCCTCCGGCGACACAGAAATGGACTTTGATCATGTAAATTTTTTTTTCACTTTTAGTTCTTTTTTTAAAAAAATAGAAAATGGAGAGAGACAAATTTAAAGATATGAATACATCAATCTATGAGGAGCTAAAATGTTCCCTAAAATATAGTCTTTTCATGTGTAAAATTGGTTTACTGATTCTATAGAAATTATTTTTTAACATTCTGATTATCATACCTATTAGGATGTCAATTAGGATATAATTGCCTTAGGGGATTAATTTCATTTAGCTAATGCAAATATTTGATGATCCCTTTTTAATATCCTTGTAGTTCAAATAAACTATCATGGACGCTACGTTAAAAGCTTTGTAAATGTTTACATGGGCTGGAAACTCAAGGATATTTCTAAATTATCAAATACTGAGAAATGAATCAATGTTAACTTGTATGACTCTGAAAGTTAAATTGAATTTGCCAATATCTATATTCATGCTAGTGCTATGAATATACATAAAAGAGGGTTACAATCTAAGGTTTTCTCTGTTCACATGTCAAAGGTTAACTGTAGGCTTGGGTAACAGATATAACTAGTGAGGAGTGGGGGCTTGCTGTCTAAGGAGCCGCGTTTTAGTTTGTTGTAATAGAATCATACTCTTCGGTCTTCATCTACTTCACTGAAAGCCTTCTGTGATCCACATGTGACAATCACTATTCTTTTGTTCTTGTAGTACCATATTTAAATGACATTTTCATAATTTTAAGTTCTACTAAATTTGACATTTTCTATTTTTATCATCACCTACACAAAGTAAATCAATGAATAATGAATAAGGCAAGCAGAGACCAACAGCTTGGTTGTGGCTTGTAGAAATAATTAAGGGGCTGCATAAATAGGAAAAGTGCTTTGTGTCTCTAGAAACACTATAACTACCTCATAATTCTCCATATGTCCCAGTAATGGTACATGTAGCAGATGCTCAATAAATATTTACTAAGTGATGAAAATGAATGGGTTTCATGCTTATAGTTCTGTAATAATATTTGAACATCGGACTTTTTCCCATATTGAATCTCAGCATCAGTCTTTAAAAAAAATCTGTAAAGACATAAGTGAGACAAAGCCCTTTCTATAGACTTCAGAACTCTATCAGAAATTCTATAATGCTCTTTCATACTTTATGTACATGTGATTAACTGAATGATATTTTCTTTAAGGATACATTAGAATAGCAAATAAATGTATCTCCCAAGAATAAATGTAGCAGTAGAGAGTTAGGGAATTAAAAAGCCTATAGAAAGTTCTCATTAGATCAACTTGAGTATTTCTCCAAGTGCATTCCTGCAGCGACACAGAAGGCCAAGTCGAGCTTTAAAATTCCTGCTACTTGTAGATGTTGACATTATAGAAAAGTGGCAGAATCAAGCTTATCCATTCTAGCTCTGCAGAATTATTAACTAACACTGTATTCAGTGTCAACAAGGGCCTGCCCTAGACAGTGCCTCCAATTTGTTTTTGGTTCCTGTCCAGGTCTATGACCCTGATTTTCAAACTCTTCAGTCTCCCACTTCAGCTGCTTCTGAAGGTTTTTCTGGTTCATAACTGAAAGTCAATTGATCGCTTTATAGACGTTAACTGAAACCACTTAGATATTACATCTCCTTGTAGGTTTTAGTTAAAATGGGTAATCCTTTTGTTAACAACCCTCATCTACCAGCCCGTTTATGTACTAGACACAACTAAGTGTTTTATGTTTATTACTCAAGTTTTTGCAGCATTTTGTCTTTATGAGGTAGCTATCATACCTCATGATATGACAGCTTTTGTTTAACTCGTGAGGACACTTAGATTAAGAAAAATGTAATAACTTGCCAACAGACCCCTGACTTTGGGGCCCTTCACGTTTTTTTTTTCTCATCAGCAATTTTTATTTCTTTTATAAACAGAAGATTTGGAGTAAACATAATAAAAGTATTTAGCTGCTGCCAATTCTGAATAGTGGAAGTAATAAAGTTGTTATATAATTCTCTGTATTATACATCTTTTAAATCGCCCAAAATAAAAAAAATTTAGAATAGATGCATGATTTTAGACAAAATTTCTGATTTCCCAAATTACACTAGTTTATTCTCTCTAAAATGACGGCATTACAATGTGCAAATCCTTGATATGATGCCATTTATGAGACATGAAGATTAGCTTGCCCTGCAACACATATCTGAAGTTTGTTTTACAGATAAGAAATCTTTGGAAAGACTGAAACACTCATTTTTTTTTATTGTCTACTTCAAAGTTCAGTAGCTTTTCCCACTGACCTCTCTCTGCTGCATAGGCCAAACTTCCTACTTGCATTTGTGAACTTCTTATATTTCTTGATTCCTGATCCCCAGTTTTTGTTGGTTGAAATCAGATTTTCTTTGGCTTTGGATATTGTCAGTCAGGCCTTACTCCTTCTGGCTTCTAGCTAACCAACTTTTTTTCACCCAATTCTATGACTGTTTTTATAGTTTAAAAAGATTTCACTTCTCCCCATCTGTGGTTACAAACAAAGTGTTCTGAGGTCTGGAGCTTAGAAATTGGATTAGAAAAGTGAATTGTCAAGTAAATAAGAAAAATGTGAATGTAGTTTTCTTTTCTGTCATGGTTTAACTAGGGGAGAGGTAGATGAACATAACTTCTGTGTTATAATTGGATGTCATTTTCTAGGTGCAAGCACATTTCTCATAAACCTTCTTAGCACAAGTTTTCATTAGCATTATGACCATGAGGCTAAAGAGGTAAAATCAAATTTGGTTTAAATAAAGTATCTTTGCTAAGTTAGTATCAAGTTATGTTCTATTAATGCTCAGGTTAAACAGGGTCAAAGCTAGAAGGAATCATTGATATTCTGAGATTTATTGACAATTTATTGGTCTCCAGCAAGGTTTGGTATAAAAATGCAATCTGTAGAACAGTTGATTAAATGTCTTCATCAAAAACTGAGAATGTATGACAGGGCTTGTCTCAATTTTAACATGTTAATTTAAAAATTTGTTACTTTTCTGTGGCTCTGTTATTTCCATATCCTTTCATTAGCTTCTGTTATACTCATATGAATTGGCCTTCTTTGCAGTAAATGTCCAGTTAGTACAGTTTGGGACTATTACTGCATGAAAAAACACTATAATATTTGAGCTGTAGGAATAAATTTGTTGAAAATGTTTTTAAAGCCCGTAAACTTTCATACTCATAATTTGTAATTAAGAAACATATGGTAAAGAGACAAAGAGAGAAAAGTATTAGCAGCCTCTCTCAGTGGGTTCTTATATCCATACCTTGACAGGGAGACTCTAGGCTCAAGGTCAGGTCCTCATACTTTGAGACTCAGAATGTTCAGATCAGCAGAAAACTCTGCTTAATACAAGTTGTTCAGTTACTTTTTGATTGCTTGTCTTAGACCAGTGAAATTGGCTTGACCATAATCAGAGCAAAGGGATATAGTAGTCATGAAGGATATTTGATATATCTTTTGCTACAACATACCTATCCAGAGAATATAGTTATGCCATGCAGATCTTGGTTACTCCATCATTATCTTAGATCTAGTGTTATAATTATAGTCTTTTTTTTGAGACTTTTATCGAATAGGTAAATTTGACTGTTTTCTCTTTTCCTTTTACATACTTCTGTGTTTCCAGTGTTCTTTCACCCATGTTGACCAGTTACACAATTTATATCCTGAATCATACTGAACAAAGTTTATTTCATGTGCTCCTTCCTTTTAGCCTTTGTATGAAATGCTGCCCTCATCTCATGCCAGTGAAATAAATCATCTACTGTTAGTAACTATTTGTCTTTTGGATGGTATCTTGGGACTCACATCACATCAAGTTACTTAATGACACTTAAGAGATATTTTAATCAGACTATTTATTAGATTCCATATTTTATTTGGCTTATTAAATCTACTTACTAGCTTTCCTTTTAGTGATAAAGTGATATTTTCTAAGCTTGGCCTCAGATACTGGGGGTTATACTTTAACAGTCTACAACACACTGTTCACCACTACACGTAATGGCAAGGTAACATTTTATAAAGTAATGAATGAAGCCGTATGGACATAATCATTAGTTCCTTAATGAAGAGACAAAATTTGCCACTGAGGTATATCATCTAAAAGTTTTTCAAATCGGTTTGCTTTTCTATAACAAGGGGGAATTTCCCAGCCAATTTTTTCTTGTTATTGGCTGGAAATAGAGGGAATATAAGTGAACTGGGGAGTGTTCTTGCCGCTTGGCTGCTTGTGCTTTGAAGGGCTCTGAATTAGGTACGATGTGAGTGTTATACTATAGTTAGACTGAATATTCCGCGTTCAGTCAGATTCTTATCTTGTTCTTCCTCCAAAGACACATTTTTCTTTAGCTTCACAAGAAAACCCAATGATAGCTGGAAACAATTTTTAAAATATCTTCAAAGAACATATGGATAGGTTCAAATAACCATATCTATCCATAGTTATAAATCATCACAAATGCAAATCTTTGGATACAATTCATGAGAAAGTGCTTGTAATGATAGCTTGTGCTTTTGCTATAAGCACTATAAAACAATCTATTAATAAAAAATAGGAAAATCAGAAACTTTATCCTCATTGGTGAATGCTCTAGGACCAACACAGAAAGCTAAACCCAAAGAAAATACCTGTGACATGAATATCTTTGCTACTTTGTCATCATATTAGATCTAACGATCTAATTAGAGTCTCCAGAAAATTTAAATTTTTTAAATTTGAAACTTTCTTTCTCATCTTTGATTATATTTTAATATTTCATAGTGACATAATGAATACTCTTCAAGGGGTTCAGTTTTTCTGTTATTATAATCCTTAAAATATTTACCTTTGATTATTTACAAAATGTAAGTTAGATTTACCTGCCACATCCAATTATCATGCTAGTTTGGGTCACTTTTGAGTAGAGAGTAGGATTTGTGATATAATTCTGCAATGGTGGAAATCTCCTTTTGCTGGCAAAAATTCCTTCTTCTGACATCACAGTTCCTCTTTTCAGGAAGTGACCTTCCAATTTTATCAACAGTCATACCTCTTGGCTTTGATACATGTCCCAGACCTTGTAAATCAAAGTTCAAAGTGATTAGTTCAACAGTGGGCACTTGATTTAATCCAGCCTGAAGAATTTTGTTGGGAATATTTGGAAAGAAGTGCTCTTCTCATTCAGAATTGCAAAGAGAGAAGATACGTATAGATTTTTTTTCTTCTGTGTGGAAAGATTATTAGTTAACTGTTGCTATATAACAGTATTACCACAAATGACATGGCTTAAAACAACACACTTAAAAAAAAATCTCGGGCTTCCCTGGTGGCGCAGTGGTTGGGAGTCCGCCTGCTGATGCAGGGGACACAGGTTCGTGCCCTGGTCTGGGAGGATCCCACATGCCACGGAGTGGCTGGGCCGGTGAGCCATGGCCGCTGAGCATGTATCAGAAGTTTGGACATGGCCTAGCTGGGTCCTTTTCTTTGGGATCTTGCAGGACTGCAGTTCTGATATTAACCAGGGTTGCATTTCCAAGCTCATGTGATTGTTAGCAGAAAATTGAATCCACAAGATTGTCTCATGGAGTCAGGGTTTGTGATGCCTCAATAGGCTAAAAAGGGGGGTTGGGGTTGTATTAGAAAAAGAAAGTAAAAAAAGAAAAAGCTTTGAGGTGGCTCATCCACCCCAGCATCTAGACCTGTGGCTGCAAGTTAAGGTAGTTGTCTCAGTGTGGCCAGGGTTTACATAGAATTTTAAAAAGCAGTTCTGGGTATTTAGTCACACTTTATAAGACTTCACCTCTGAAATTAGAAGTAGCATTCAGCAGAGCACAGGTCCCTAATACTTGGAGAACAGGTCCTTTTTGTCCATCCGGGTGCCTACAAGCTGCCTGTGAGCTGCTCTTGAATATCTGCACAGATGCCTTCCAGGAGACTGGGGAATGAGATGGGTAACTTCTACTGTGCTAAGAGATGAAATTGACTGAAAGTAACCACAGTGTACTGTCCAAGCCTTCCCTTGGAAGTTGCAAGCCTTTAAGAGATTCCAGAGTTCAAAAATAATTACATCTGTCAGGTTCTGCCAATGTTCCTAGTGTTTCCAATGCTGCTGTCTTCCCAGAATCCTCTCAGTTATGTATTTGAGACTGAAATTGAAAGCGCTTGTAGGAAATATGGTAACACACTGGTTTGCCTTTGATGAAATGAAGTGACAGTGGTGAGGTAGAGTGGGCTCAGATTATGATGTTCTAATCTCTTCCTTCAGGTGTGGCCTCAGGTGAATCTATGAAGAAAAATTTTATCACCAAATGGGGAGAACAATAGCACCCACGTCACAAAGACCTTTTGAGGAATAAGTAAGATAATGTAAGTAAATGCATTGGCTCTCAAAAATGGAGGCGAGCTGAGGCCCTTTCATTCTTTATTTTCCTTCTTATGAGGTGTCATTTGGGGAAGAAAATATTCAAGCAGTCCCCCTGCCTGTTTACAGACAGCCTGCATTCCCAGATGAATGCAGACAATGCAAGCCGATTGAACAGCCTTCAGGGACTCCCAGAGCTCCACCCTAGTCAAAAGATGCTATTAGAATTGTGAACACTGAGTGTTCTCCCTTGTGTGCCTTATGTTCCAGTTTCACACACAAAAAACACAAAACCCCACACGAGCTTGAACCGCATTTCTGTAGCTACCTCAGTCAAAAATAAATTCAGGCTCATAATATATAGTATTATATTTCATGAAAGGAAGTCACTTTTAAGAGTGATTTTCTAAGTTCTGAAAACAGTGAGTTTCTTTTTGGTATGTCCTCATGGGTTTGCTACAAACTTTGTGAAATGTCAAGACATGACACTGCAGTTGAATAGATTTCCAAATCAGTAAGCACCAAACATACTATGAGTTTGATCTCTTCCACTTCTAAAGCAGTTTTTGTGAAATAAACCTCTTGGCTTTATTTCAAACACAAGTGAGCTGTATTACAAAACGGAAAACATATTTAAATACTGATTTTGAAGCTCATATGATAATCTAACCCTGGATATGTAAATTCAGAGAATTTGTTAAAGTCAAAGTCAATTTTGAAACGTTCATGTAAAAACCGTACCTCAAATTTTGTCATTATGATCATTACTTGTGTTTGCCTCTCAAGATAATTCTCACATGATATTTCCCTTAAGAGATTCACAATGCTTATACCTCCTCTCATATAGGAGTCACTAATCATAATTGTGGGCAGAAAAGCTGAAAAAGATTTTGATAAACTCAAAAGCTTTGCCTTGACTGGGAAGAGCACAGTCCTAGGAGAATATATTTTCCAGAAATGTTAAAGTCCTGCTTTAAATGTTCACATTATGGTCATTTTTGACAAATGTCTGGTGAATTCTTCTTGGTGATCGAAACTGTGAGACTTTGTCATTTTATTTAGTGACACACACACACACACACACACACACACACAGTTGGGAGTTTTCATAGGAGAAAGAAACTGACACAACTTTCAAAAAATTTTTTTGAGTATTTTAAGTGTAGTCCTTGGTTTGTATGACATAGGTGGTAGGAACAGGAAACAATACTTGGAAATTTCTTCTCTTATTTGTGGAGATCTTGCCATTATGCGTGGTTGAATGTGGAATGGGCCCCTCAGGAAGTTTAAGAGTGTTTTCATTGGAGTTTTTCCATAGGGTTAGAACCCACCTTTCAGAAATACAATATGATAGATTTATGTTTGGCATAAATACTAATAATACCAGTTAATGTTTATGGACTGCCCATTCTGTGCTAAACCCTCCACGCATATTATGTTATTTAATTGTCACAGCAACATTCCTTTCTATTCCCTTTCCTTACTCCCCCTAGCAAAAATTACTGATCATTAAAAAAAAAAATTACTGATCATCAACTGTGTACCAGGATTATGCTCAAGACAGAAGATGCAGTGGTGAATTAGACATATGGGGTTTCTAATCTCACGGAGCTTTTATTTTAGTGGAGAAGACAGTAATAAAGTAAACAAGTAAACAAACAATATATATTATAATAAATTCAAAATATGAAATATACAGATTGTATGAAGAGGGAATTATTATTATTTTGGCCGTACCGTGCGGCATGCAGGATCTTAATTCCCCGACCAGGGATTGAACCCGTGCCCCCTACAGTGGAAGCGAAGAGTTCTAACCACTGGACTGCCAGGGAATTCCCCTGAAGAGGGAATTATTGATGTGTATGTGAGATAAGTTACTCAGGAAATACCTACCTCTACAACCCTAATTAGATAAATACACCAAGCCTCGGAGAGGTATATGTTTGATGACTGATATGTGCTGGAATTGGAATTGAAATCCAGGTCTACCCAATCTCAAATTTTGCATTTCCACTGCGCTTCAATGGGTGGTTGGGGTAAATGCTCAGTAAGGTCCCTTCAGACCCCAAGATGCTGAGATGCATGTGACACAGCCTGTTTTCATGGATGCCAGTGACGTAATGGTAAAACTGCCTCCATAGCAAATCTTTTAGTTGTTTTTAGTGTCACTAGAAATATTTTTCTAATTAAATACTGGCATAAAATTAAAATAAGAGGTATGGTAAAGCACAGGTTATGCAGAATGGTGGGGTTATTCATCTAAAAATATTCACCTACATTTTTGTAATATATAATGTGGTATAATTCATAATTTCTCTCTGAACCCCCCTGAGAAGCTACATTTTCTTTGTATTCAAAATGCTGCTACTAAAACTGATGTTATCCCATGAAAGTGGGTATCACTAAAGAGGAGTTATTTGCTGAAATACTGCTGCAAAAGCATATAGAGTATAATTTTGTCTAAAGAATAGAATAAACTTGTTTAGGGTACTTGCAATGGGTAATTTTTGGCAAGCTCCCCCTAGATTATGCTATAGCATTCTGTTAAATAATTATCAGGACTTCAGTTGCGGAACACCAAAAGGAGACAGCTGTGGATAAGAAACACACTGAGTTTGCACTCAAATGATCTGCATTCAAGTCTCAGCTCTGATCCTCAATTTCCTTTTTTATTTGTAACATGGGCATAACACTGTTGCGATCATAATGCTGAGTGCTGAAGACCAAAATGCAGTTCTGTGATGCCCAGGGGAAAATTTGCCTTGTTATAACACCAATCCTTAAGGAATAATGATTTCTACTTAGTGTTCTGGAATAATTTCTTTAATAATTTCTAAATGTTGAATTCTCTGAATATAGTTAAGTGAAGCATGCATATTTCAAATTACATAATGTATTTTCTTTATTTCAATATTAAAGGTTGGCCATTTCTGGCAAATGGAATTGTCTGTCCTAATCTTTTTCAGAAACTCTTTTTCTTTTGTTGCCCTGATGATCTTCAGTCCCCAGTGCTGTTCCTATATTGTATCTGTTTAATCCAAAAGGACTGATCTTTGCTCCAGGGCTTAACTTACTCTTAGAGAGCCTTCCTTTCTCTGTCTGTGTTTTCTGAAACTATACCTTACATGTTTATGGATTTATGTTGCTCTGGCTCCCACTGTTTCTAGTTTGGGAGGCTACGACTTTAAGAATATTTGTTTTCTTTTAATAGATATTGTGCAAAATGCTTATCTGTAAGCCAGGGGTGACATCCTTCTCTAGCAGGGGAAGGGTCATCTGGGTTGTTCTGGATGTTGGCTCTAAGTGAGTAGCTTTTTAGGTTGGTCACCACCTGAGAAAGCTTTCCCTGCTGTGTAGAAGTCATTGACTTTAGGACACTTACTGTGCTACACACACTCTTGAAGATTTTTCTAGTATGCTGCAGTCTGAGACATATTGTCTAGCTATTTTGAGCCCAATATATGCAGGTTATGAAAATGTTTTATAATCTTCAAACTTCTCAATTTGTAATTGTGATGTATTATTACTGTCATTGCTATTACCATTGTAAACTCTTGTGCATTTTCCCAGGTTGAGCTGGGTTTATCATTGACAAGGCAGGTGACTATCCATTCCCCTCAAGTTACTGCCCAATCTTATAATTACTAGTCCAGATTAAAATATTATATATTTGTTCATTTGCATTCAGATTCATTCAATAAAATGTTATTGAATACATATTATGAGTTGGGAAATATAGCCATATATTTGTGTATTATATATATTATATAATTTTCAAGTGTAGAGCACTATAACTTGACTTCTGTATACACTGCAATGTAAACAGCATACAATGCATACAATGTACAATACATCAAAAGTTTAGTTTACATTCCTCTTCAGTTGATCCTCTTCACCCATTTCACCTACCTCCCAACCCCCTTCTCCTCTGGTAATCACTATTCTGTTCTCTGTATCTATGAGTTTGTTTTTGTTTTATTTTGTTTGTTTGTTTTGTTTTCTTAGATTCCACATATGAGAGAAATCATATGGAACTTGTCTTTCCCTATCTGACTTATTTCACTTAGCATAATACCATCAAGATCCATCCATCTTGTCCCAAAAGGCAGGATTTCATTTGTTTTTATAACTGAGTGGTATTCCTTGCGTGTATATACCACATCTTCTTTATCAATCCATACATCATTGGGCATTTAGGTTGTTTCCCTATCTGGACTATTGCAAATAATTCTGTGATGAACATAAAAGTGCGTAAATCTTTTCAAATTAGTGTTTTTATGTTCTTCAGATACATACACAGAAGTGAAATACCTGGGTCATAGGGAAGTTCTATTTTAAATTTTTGGAGGAATCTCCATATTTTTTTCCATAGTGGCTGCAACCACTTTACAGTCCCACCAACAGTGTAGCAGGGTTCCCTTTTCTCTACATCCTCTTCAACATTTGTTATTTCTTGACTTTTCAGTAATAGCCATTCTAAAGTGTGTGAGGTGATATCTCACCATGGTTTTGATTTTCATTTCCTTAAGAGTTAGTGATTTTTTAATATCTTTTCATGTGCCTGTTGGTCATCTGTATGTCTTATTTGGAAAAATGTATATTCACATCCTCTACCCATTAAAAAATATTTTTTAATTAAAAAAAGTTTTTTGACTGCATTATACAGCATGTGGGATTTTACTTCCCTAACCAGGGATGGAACCCGTGCCCTCTGCAGTGGCAGTGCAGTCTTAACCACTGGACTGTCAGGGAAGTCCCCTCTACCCATTTTTTAATTGGGTTTTTTTGTTGTTGTTGTGTAGTTGAATGTGCTCTTTATATATATTGGATTTTTTTAAAGTTTTTATTTTATATTGGAGTATAGCTGATTAACAATGTTGTGATAGTTTCAGGTGCACAGCAAAGGGACTCAGCCATGCATATACATGTATCGATTCTCCCCCAAACACCCCTCCGATCCAGGGTGACATAGGCTGATCTTAAAGGTAAAGTTAGCCGTGGAGAATAATCATAGCTTTTGTTAAGCAACTTCTCTGTGCCAGGCCCTGTGTTAAAATCTTTACCTATATATTATTTTATGTTTATCCTTGCAACACCACTAAGAGGTTGCTACTGTAAATATTCCAGATTTATGAAAGAGGAAAGTGAGGTATAGAAGGGTCAATTTGCTCATGGTTTTACAGAGAATAAATAGCAGAAGTGAGATTTAGACTAGGATTTCTCTGGCTCTGGAGCCCATTCTTTAACCCAGGGCTGCTGTGTATAGCTGTGCATGATGTACACTGCACAATGCCAAAGATGGCCTTGCTTTTTTTTTTTTTTTAATCTCTATTGGAGTATAGTAGCTTTACAAAGGTGTGTTAGTTTCTGCTGTATAACAAAGTGAATCAGCTACACATATATATATCCCCATATCTCCTCCCTCTTCTGTCTCCCTCCCACCCTCCCTATCCCACGCCTCTAGGTGGTCACAAAGTACCAAGCTGATCTCCCTGTGCTATGCAGTTACTTCCCACTAGCTATCTATTTTACATTTGGTAGTGTATATATGTCCATGCCACTCTCTCACTTTGTCCCAGCTTACCCTTCCCCCTCCCCATGTCCTTAAGTCCATTCTCTACCTCTGCATCTTTATTCTTGTCCTACCCCTAAGTTATTCATAACCATTTTTTTCTTTTTTTTTCTAGATTCCATATATGTGTGTTAGCATACGGTATTTGCTTTTCTCTTTCTGACTTATTTCACTCTGTATAACAGACTCTAGGTCCATCCACCTCACTACAAATAACTCAGTTTCATTTCTTTTTATGGCTGAGTAATATTCCATTGTATATATGTGCCACATCTTCTTTATCCATTCATCTGTCAGTGGACACTTAGGTTGCTTCCATGTCCTGGCTATTCCAAATAGAGCTGCAATGAACATTGTGGTACATGACTCTTTTTGAATTATGGTTTTTTCAGGGTATATGCTCAGTAGTGGGATTGCTGGGTCATATGGTAATTCTATTTTTAGTTTTTTAAGGAACCTCCATACTGTTCTCCATAGTGGCTATATCAATTTACATTCACATCAACAGTGCAAGAGGGTCCCCTTTTCTCCACACCCTCTCCAGCATTTATTGTTTGTAGAGTTTTTTGTTGTTGTTGTGGGACGTGAGCCTCTAACTGTTGTGGCCTCTCCCGTTGCGGAGCACAGGCTCCGGACGCGCAGGCTCAGTGGCCATGGCTCAAGGGCCCAGCCGCTCCACGGCATGTGGGATCTTCCTGGACCGGGGCACGAACCCGTGTCCCCTGCATCGGCAGGTGGACTCTCAACCACTGCGCCACCAGGGGAGCCCTGTTTGTAGATTTTTTTGATGAAGGCCATTCTGAATGGTGTGAGGTGATACCTCATTGTAGTTTTGATTTGCATTTCTCTAATGATTAATGATGTTGAGCATCCTTTCATGTGTTTGTTGGCAATCTGTATATCTTCTTTGGAGAAATGTCTATTTAGGTCTTCTGCCCACTTTTGCATTGGATTGTTTGTTTTTTTTGATACTGTGCTACATGTGCTGTTTGTAAACACTCCCAAACTCATCTATGAGGCCACCATCACCCTGATACCAAAACCAGACAAAGATGTCACAAAGAAAGAAAACTACTGGCCAATATCACTGATGAACATAGATGCAAAAATCCTCAACAAAATACTAGCAAACAGAATCCAACAGCACATTAAAAGGATCATATGCCATGATCAAATGGGGTTTATCCCAGGAATGCAAAGATTCTTCTATATATGCAATTCAATCAAGACGATAAACCATATTAACAAACTGAAGGAGAAAAAACATATAATCATCTCAATAGTTGCAGGAAAAGCTTTTGACAAAATTCAGCACCCATTTATGATACAAACCCTCCAGAGAGTAGGCATAGAGAGAACTTACCTCAACATAATAAAGGCCATATATGACAAACTCACAGCCAACAACATTCTCAATGGTGAAAAACTGAAACCATTTCCTCTAAGATCAGGAGCAACACAAGGTTGTCCACTCTCACCACTCTTATTCAACATAGTTTTGGTAGTCTTAGCCACAGCAGAGACAAAAAAGAAATAAAAGAAATCCAAATCTGAAAAGAAAAAGTAAAACTGTCACTGTTTGCAGATGACATGATACTATACATAGAGAATCCTAAAGATGCTACCAGAAAACTACTAGAGCTAAACAATGAATTTGGTAAAGTAGCAGGATACAAAATTAATGCACGAAATGCATATCTATACACTAATGATGAAAAATCTGAAAGAGAAATTAAGGAAACACTCCAATTTACCATTGCAACAAAAAGAATAAAATACCTAGGAATAAACCCACCTAAGGAGACAAAAGACATGTATGCAGAAAACTATAAGACACTGATGAAAGAAATTAAAGATGATACAAACAGATGGAGAGATATACCATGTTCTTGGATTGGAAGAATCAACATTTTGAAAATGACTGTACTCCCCAAAGCAATCTACAGATTCAATGCAATCGCTATCAAACCACCAATAGCATTTTTCACAGAACTAGAACAAAACACTTCACAATTTGTATGGAAACACAAAAGACCCTGAATAGCCAAAGCAATGTTGAGAAAGAAAAATGGAGCTGGAGGAATCAGGCTCCCAGACTATACTACAAAGGTAGAGTAATCAAGACTGTATTGCACTAGCAGAAGAACAGAAGTATAGATCAGTGGAACAGGATAGAAAGCCCAGAGATAAACCCACGCACATATGGTCACCTTATCTTTGACAAAGGAGGCAAGAATATACAATGGAGAAAAGACAGCCTCTTCAATAAGTTTTACTGGGAAAACTGGACAGCTACATGTAAAGAAATGAAATTAGAACACTCCCTAACCTCATACACAAAAGTAAACTCAAAATGGATTAAAGACCGAAATGTAAGGCCAGACACTCTAAAACTCTTAGAGGAAAACATAGGCAGAACACTCTATGACATAAATCACAGCAAGATCCTTTTGGACCCACCTCCTAAAGAAAGGGAAATAAAAACAAAAATAAATGGGACCTAATGAAACTTCAAAGCTTTTTGCACAGCATAGGAAACCATAAACAGATGAAAAGACAACCCTCAGAATGGGAGAAAATATTTGCACATGAAGCAATTGACAAAGGATGAATCTCCAAAATATACAAGGAGCCCATGCGGCTCAATATCCAAAAAGCAAACAACCCAATCCAAAAATGGGCAGAAGACCTAAATAGACATTTCTCCAAAGAAGACTGCCAACAAACACATGAAAGGACGCCCAACATCACTAATCATTAGAGAAATGCAAATCAAAAACTACAATGAGGTATCACCTCACACCAGTCAGAATGTCCGTCATCAAAAAATCTAGAAACAATAAATGCTGGAAAGGGTATGGAGAACTGGGAACTCTGTTGCACTGTTTGTGGGATGTAAATTGATACAGCCACTATGGAGAACAGTATGGAGTTTCCTTAAAAAACTAAAAATAGAACTACCATATGACCCAGCAATCCCACTACTGGGCATATACCCTGAGAAAACCATAATTCAATAAGAGTCATGTACCACAATGTTCACTGCAGCACTATTTACAATAGCCAGGACATGGAAGCAATCTAAGTGTCTACTGACAGATGAATGGATAAAAGAAGATGTGGCACGTATATACAATGGAATGTTACTCAGCCATGAAAGAGACGAAATTGAGTTATTTGTAGTGAGGTGGATGGACTTAGAGTCTGTCATACAGAGTGAAATAAGTCAGAAAGAGGAAAACAAATACCGTATGCTAACACATGTATATGGAATCCCCCCCACAAAAAAAAAAGGTTCTGAAGATCCTAGGGGCAGGACAGGAATAAAGATGCAGACGTAGAGTATGGACTTGAGTACACGGGGAGGGGGAAGGGTAAGCTGGGATGAAGTGAGAGAGTGGCATGGACATATATACACTACCAAATGTAAAATAGATAGCTAGTAGGAAGCAGCTACATAGCACAGGGAGATCAGCTTGGTGCTTTGCAACCACCTAGAGGGGTGGGATAGGGAGGGTGGGAGGGAGATGCAAGAGGGAGGGGATATGGGATATATGTATATATATAGCTGATTCACTTTGTTATACAGCAGAAACTAAAACAGCACTGTAAAGCAGTTTTACTCCAATAAAGATGTTAAAAAATATATAAATGCTATAAAAAAAAGAACAGCAAACCAAATGTTCCCTTTCTTGCATTGCTTAACAGCAATATTATTAGTTAATTTATGTTTTATCATGATCTGAGTTATTTGTATTTATAGAGCACATTAGTTGCTGTAATCTCTCCTCAACACAAGTAGTTTATGTTCATTTCTCAAGAATTACAATCTCCTGCTTTCTACTTCAGCTTCTCTCAAGACAGAATGCAATGTGAGCTCTATAACCATTGAAGTCAACTGCTATAAATTTATTTAGGTGACAGATTCTGGGACATCATGACAGGAGTACATAGATGACACCTTTAGATAATCCTGAAAGAACGAATTGCAGACCCATCAAATAACTTTTTTAAACCAAGCCAAAGAAAGATTACACAGAACAAAACCTTTTGCAAAACGTGAACAAAAGAAAAGGATTTATGGAAGTCGTTTTTAGAATGTTCCCTTATGGATCCTGACACAGCAAAAAAAGGCGTTGGAGTACATAACACCTTTTTTCCATGCTTTGTTGGCAGGCACCTCTCACTTGGGGGAACTTTATTTTATTAAATGACTGTAAGGAAAGAAAAGTATCTGCATTATCACATTTTTCAGGAAGAGTAATCTGGTACAACAGCTGTTAGCCTTTGTACATTATTTGTAATTCTGTCTCTTCCAAGGTACGTTAAGAAGCTTGATTTTGATTTACAGGATTTTATTACAAGTTTAAAATAGATTACTGGCCAGTGTGCACAAAGGAAGTCTAGTTTTGATACAATAACCATTTTATTCAGGAGAATACATGTAACTCAGGAATGGTACACTTAATTATAGTCCTTTTAAAATAACTTAAAAGTGTATAGTGTTGAAAATGATTTGTATGTAAAGCTTACTTAGTGACTTTTTTTATAAATAGTTCATGGCTTTAAGTATGTTCTTCTTTTTTCATGAAATCTACAAGTAGATTGTAATTCTCTCTCTAAATGTCTCTCCTCCTCCCAGCTGCCCACTCAATTAGAATGAGTTCCTGGTGTGCAAGGATTATGACTTAATTTTATTTATCTTTGGAACTCCAACATCTCACTTAGTGTCTGACATGTAGTATCTCAATAACTATTTTCTGAATAACTAACAATAAATGGAGACAAATTTATTCTCTCAATCGTTTATCTTGTTACCAGTGGTGGGTATTTTATCTGCAGTTACGCATGATTTTACTTTAAATCCTGACTACTATATTTTCTGGTAGAGAACATAAAAAACTAGAACTGGGGTTAGGCAAGCCAGAAGTTGGTGTTATCCATATGCTTTATATTTTTGATGGCTCTCTTCTATACTCCCTTTCTGTAATTCAGCATTTCTTAAAGTGTATCCCCAATAAATTTAGACCAATGATGTGTTCCGTGATAAGTAAACTTTATATTAAAATAAATTTGGCAATGCTGTTTATATTCTAGATTGCCTTCTTGGAAATTCATATAGAAATCACTAAAGAAAATCCTTGAGAACTCTTTTACTTGTCTTACTGAAAATTATTTATGTCAAAACCACTGTTTGCCAAACTTATTTTTATATGGAGTTCTTTTTTCTGTAAAATTTATTACTACCCCGTGCTAATTATGAAGAAAATACATTGGGGTATGATGTCCAGTGCATTTCCAAGTTACATATTTGTACACTTGACTTTGCTCTATGTTTTTCCATGCTCCAGTTGCCCCTACAACCTATTACATAAATACCTAAGTCTCTTGTTCAAGAAAAATAAATAAATAACTGCTCTACCTTCCAGTATCCTACTGTGTAAGATCTGAGATCTCCATCTTGATCTCACTGGTTTACTGCCATTGTATAGTCTCCTTCCTATTTCATCTCCAGTAGAAAAGTCATGAGCCAAGAGTTTATCTACAGAATCTGGCCTGATTTTCAACCTGGTCTAAATATCTTCTAGGAAAGAAAGTTATTTATCTTCATATTTTCATCCCACACTGTTTGACAAAATTACCTAAAAAATATTATCCAGTAAATCAAGCTTTTGATATTTATTGATATTTAATATTATCCAGTAAATCAATACAAATTTATTGGTATTGCTTCCATTATCCTTATCCATTTCCCTTCCATTTCATGAGTTCTCTTATATTTTCAGAAATTGTTTGCTTGGATAAAATGAATGACAGTTTTGGCACTATTACAAGTCATTTCACTCTAAATTTCATAGCCATTTCTTTTGGTGGAGATGAGGAGGTGAGGACCACTTAGAGTAGAGTAACTTGCTATAAGTAAGAAATTCATTGACACATGAAACATTTTATTTTGCTTTAGAGTTCCCATTTCTCCATACCCTTTCCAGCATTTATTGTTCTGTAATCTTCAGTGGTTTGCACGTTTTTCTTCATTTTGCTTTTGAAATTAGCCAGACAATTCCAGAAATGCCAATCTTATTTAGTATTCATTCTTTACTGATCACATAAATAACAAAGATCTTTGGAAAGTTTAGCTTACTAACTACACAGGTGAAGTCATGTATATGTTCCTGGGTCTTGATTTGGATATATGTGCCACTGCTAAATAAGAGAGAAAGATTTGGGATTACTTAAATTTTACAGAGGCTATCATTTAGACATTTCATAAGGCATAACGGACTGTGGACTATTACAACTTGAAAGGGTACCCAGAGCAGAGGAGCTTGTCTAGGAGTTTGGTCAAGGAGTCTTTTTCAATTGTTACCTCATTTAATAGTGAAAACTACACTGTAAGGTAGATATTATTACAAATTAGGAAACTGAAACATAGAGAAATGAACTGGCTGAAGGTTAAGCTGGTTACAAGTGTTCAGCCAGTAGTGATTCCTCAGAGAATTTAGAGGCAGTTCTGGGAGTTCAAATCTTAATTGGGTGCAGAGATAATAGGTGAGACTGTCATCATGGAACCCGTGGTCCCATCTCCCTATAAGCTCCTTGCAGCCATTTCTTTCCGGGATCTTGGCCTCACTCTAGGACCCTGACAAGGATAAGTCTGATTCTCATTTTTATGAGTCCCAATATTTCTTTTCCAACTTGACCTCCAACAGGGAAATCTCATTTTAGTCTGGCAGAAAAACTTGTTCACCTCTGTTTTCCAAACACTCTGTCTCTTTCCTCAATTCTTACATACTAGATTTAACATTTTGGAAAACTAAAATCAAGAAGTTCTTCAAGCTGCTTTGCATTCAACTCCAGACTTTCTTTACTCTGATGCAATGAAGTTAAACCTGCTACTTTTCTGAAGGGGTGTGTGTGTGTGTGTGTGTGTGTGTGTGTGTGTGTGAATAGAAAATACAGAAGGGAAAGAAATAAATGTCTCACAATATTACTTAGCTGTAAACAAATTTGTCTTTATTATTTGGAGAGTATGAACTCTACACTTTATTGGGTTTATCTTTTTCAAGTTGGTTGCTAGAGAGCTTACACTAATATTCATAATTTACCTGTAAATAAAGATACTGATAAAACAATGATTATTATAATAATAATACTTTTTAACATTTATTAAGGTCATTATATTCAAGCTATATTCAAAGTGTTCTATGTATTACCTCAGTTATCTTTACAGCAGCACTATGAGGTAGGTACTACCATTTTCTCCATCTAAGGAAATAGCATTTGCAGAACTTAACCCATGTATATTGACAGCATCGATAACCCTTTAGTCACTCAAATGTCAAACCTTGGCACTTCACATTCAGTTGGTTAGAAAAGAGATAGAGAGCACAAATAAATTAAATGGACAAAAAGAGAGAATTAACTACAATATGGATAGAGACTAAAATGTAATAATATTATGGACAATTATATATATACCTTCATTGGAAAATCAGGATGAAATTAATTAATTTGGGGTCATATATAAATATCCAAATTTGGCAGAATATGTAAATGCAGACTCTAAAAAATATCTTTTAAAAACCTAAATGTAAAAAATAATAGTATAAAACTAACAAGAAAATGAAGGAGCACATTTTTGTGACTTCAAGGTAGAAAAGACCACAAAAGTACAATTCCTGTGATCAAACATTGATGTTCTATACCAAAATCAAACATTTCTAAATACCATAAACTAACTTAAGAAATGCATGATGCCTAGAAATAATGCATTGTTTTCCTTTACTCTCACACTGAACACTTCTTTTTTTTTTAATTTTTGAGTTTTATTTATTTATTTTTTATACAGCAGGTTCTTATTAGTTATTTATTTTATACGAATTAGTGTATATATATCAATCCCAATCTCCCAATTCATCCCACCTCCCCCCACTTTCCCCCCTTGGTGTCCATACGTTTGTTCTCTACATCTGTGTCTCTATTTCTGCCTTGCAAACCGGTTCATCTGTACCATTTTTCTAGATTCCACATATATGCGTTAATATATATTTGTTTTTCTCTTTCTGACTTACTTCACTCTGTATGACAGTCTCTAGGTCCATCCACATCTCTACAAATGACCCAATTTCATTCCTTCTCATGGCTGAGTAATATTCCATTGTATATATGTACCACATCTTCTTTACCCATTCTTCTGTCAATGAGCATTTAGATTGATTCCATCGCCTGGCTATTGTAAATAGTGCTGCAATGAACATTGGGGTGCATGTGTCTTTTTGAATTATGGTTTTCTCTGGGTATATGCCCAGTAGTGGGATTGCTGGGTCATATGGTAATTCTATTTTTAGTTTTTTAAGGAACCTCCATACTGTTCTCCATAGTGGCTGTGTCAATTTACATTCCCACCAACAGTGCAAGAGGGTTCCCTTTTCTCCACACCCTCTCCAGCATTTGTTGTTTGTAGATTTTATGATCATGTCCATTCTAACTGATGTGAGGTGATACCTCATTGTAGTTTTGATTTGCATTTCTCTAATAATCAGTGAGGTTGAGCAGCTTTCCATGTGCCTCTTGGCCATCTGTATGTCTTCTTTGGAGAGATGTCTATTTAGGTCTTCTGCCCATTTTTTGATTGGGTTGTTTGTTTTTTTAATATTGAGCTACATGAGCTGTTTATATATTTTGGAGATTAATCCTTTGCCCATTGATTCGTTTGCAAATATTTTCTCCCATTCTGAGGGTTGTCTTTTCATTCTGTTTATAGTTTCTTTTGCTGTGCAAAAGTTTTTAAGTTTCATTAGGTCCCATTTGTTTATTTTTGTTTTTATTTTCATTACTCTAGGAGGGACGTCAAAAAAGATCTTGCTGTGATTTATGTCAGAGTGCTCTTCCTATGTTTTCCTCTGAGAGTTTTACAGTGTCTGGTCTTTCATTTAGGTTTTTAATCCATTTTGAGTTTTTGACACACTGAATATTTCTGACACCAGATGTGTAAATTTTTCCCCACACCAACCATCTCCCAACACTAGCTGGTCAATTCAATTCAGTTCTAACACTGTATATCTGTAGTCAGTGTCATATCCCATGAATTAAGGGCTCAGTCCCAGAAAACTGCCCGCACTTCAAACATCAAGATTGTCAGATGTGCTACTGCATGTCCAAGATTGTGCTGTTGACAGACTGGTTATGAATTCCACAACCCCCTCCTCGAGTCCGTAATTTGTTAGTATGGTTCACAGAACTCAGGGAAACACTTATGTTTACCAGTTTACTATAAAGGATATTATAAACCACCATCCTAGCAAGTAGACATATTACCAACCTGGAAGCTCTCTTAGACCTACATATACTTTTGGGGTTTGTATGTTGGTATGATTAATTAGTAACAATTTCCAGGCCTTCTTCTCAGTCTGGAGAATGGGGGATGTGGCTGAAAGTACCAAGCTTCTAATCACGGCTTGATCTTTCTGGTGGCCAGCCCCTATCCAGAAGCCAAGAATCACCACATTGGAACAAAAGTCATTCTAATCACTAAAAAATTGCAAGGGATTTAGGAGTTCTGTGCCATAAACCAAGGTCAAAGACCAAATACTTGAACTAAAGGTTCTCCTAGAAGCCCTGTTTACAAGTGTTTTAGAGCTCTGTGTCAGGAACCAGGAACAGAGACCACTACATATATTTTTTATTATTTCACAGGTGATTAAGTAGAGGGAACATATTTGCAACATCTGAAATTGACAGAAGATTAAATCCTAAAAAACATACAGAAATAAGACATAACACTCAGTAGAAAACTGGCTAACAGAAGTGAAAAGGCAACTTCCAGAGGGAACAACCAAAGGCTAAAAGTTATAAGAAGAGATGTAATAAAAGTAGTAAAAACTACCTATTACCAAAAGGGCTATAATCAGAAAGGTATGTTATTACCTAACTTCATTGACGTGTTGATGAGACTGTGAGAAGTTGGAACTTATATTGAGGCTATTGGAATACAAATGTTTAAGAACATCTGAAAATAATCTGATAGTGTTTATCAAAATTAAGCCATATGTTCAAAAAGCCTACTCATGAGTAGCACAGAGTTGAAGGCAGCTTCACTAACCACAAGAGTGGTGATCATGGTTATGCACCTGCTGGATTCTCCTTCAATGAAGGACTTATTGCACTATGTGTTAAAAGTGCTGTCAATAGACAACCTTTAGTCTCAGCACCTTCAAGGTATACCAAGGTATGCAAAAAAAGCTGCAAAAAAGCCCAAGCCCCTCTATGGACAACCCACATCCTATGACTCACTGATGCAGATATATAAAGCTCTGGACATCTCTGTCCAATTGACAAAAAACTGAAGAAACTTTCTAGCTGTGAAGCTTCTTATAGCGTTGCCCAAAATTGTTGTTAAGTCTGCATTACAGCTTGATTTTCCCTCTGTTCCCTCCTACTTCCTTTCACTTATTCCTTAATAAACTACCTGCATGCTAAACTCCATCTTAAAACATCTTTCCAGAAAAACGCAACCTGTCTGTGAAAGCAGGTACTGAAGATGGAGTTTGTACCTGGATCACTTGCTACTCAGCGGACGTTGAGGATTTCATCAGTGGTCGTAGGTGGAGCAGTTAACCCTGGCACAAGGTAAAGAATTGGGATGGTATACTGGTGGAAGGGGATGCATTAGCCTGCATGGTACATTAGGTATTTGAGAAATCATAAGGAACTAGTCACTAAAAGGAAAACAAAATAAATAGTCATTGCTAAGTTCTATTAATTTTTCAGAAAAAAACAGATAACAAAAAAGATGGCCCCACTTGCAGAATTTTTACTTCCAGTCCTTGCAACTGGGCTCTGCTGGTTTAAAGACTTTAATTCTCAAATGGGGTATCCTTCTGTCAAGGACAGAGACATTGAATTGTAAGTTGTAACTTGTCTGAGGATTTCAGTCTCCTTGTTCCAAGGGACCAGAAGGCAAAAAGAGGAGTCACTATCCAGGCTGGGGTAATAGACCTTTATTAGAAAGCGACAGGGATGCTGTTACATAGTGAAGAAACGAGGGAGGCATATGTTTGTCAGCCAGATAATCCAATTAAGTGGCTCTTTTTATGGTAAATGGACAAGTTCATCAACCCTGGCCTGAAACAAGCATAGTGATCAGGGGCTCAGAACTCTCAGAGATGAAAGTCTGAGTCAAGCCATCAAGATGGCAGAGGTGCTTGCTAAGGATGGGAAATGGACAGTGGATGAAGGAGATGATTAGACCAGTTGCAACTGTAGGAACAATGATTTTATTTTCCTGTGGTTCCCCTAAAGAGGAGAGGTCACCAGAATCCTGGAGCAATTGCTTCCAGAAATGTGTTTGAAGAAGTAAATCCAAACAACTAAAGGAATGACCCATGTTGGACACTGTGATATATACCACCCAGTCTCTCTCAGTGAAGGACTTGTTGATAGAGATGCTGGGAGTGTTTCCTGGAGAAAGTCTTCAGCTGTCAGCCCTTCAGGGATTGCCCATGGTCACTTCCTTTCTGGGGTGGCCAACATCCAACAAATTATACATGTAGGAATATAAAAGCTTGGTCATCTTGGCCCAGGGAAAGATGTTTTACTTTAATATAAGACATACTTGAACATGCGTAAATATTGGTGGAAAGAAGCCTGTAAGCAGGGGAAATTTCTTCAAAAAGCAGAAGGCAGGAGGGCTATGAGATTCAGATCACAGGTGATATTGTAACAAAGGGTCATGTCTTATTAGTACTACATAAGAGGCAAGATTGAGTATAATATTTTCTTAAAAAGCAATACCATTACCTTCACTGAATTTTTGAACTCACACAATATATTGTAATGAATACATCTGAATCATTTAATGTGGCCTTCATGTGAATTTTCTACACATCATAGTGATTTGGTATTGTCATCAAATCAGCAGTATGATAGTATTAACCTCAAATTCAGGTATCTGTAGTATTAATACAAGACTGTAACCGTGCTTATCTTTTTATTTGAGTAATTTTTTCCTATGAATTTTGACTGAATTAGGCCATAGTTGCTGGCAAATCCTTGGATTGGCTCTGGGCTTCATCCCAAGTACTGTCTTTACATAGAAATAAAACAAAACTTCAAATATCTAGATCATTGGGGAATGAGGCTAATTTGGATATAGGGGAATCCTGAAAGCCTGGCTCTCTTTTCAGCCATGTGGCCACTTGTTCTCCTCCCTTCTGCTTAGCCCTGTCTCTGCTTTGGGAACTGGTCCCACCACAGTTTCATGCCATTCATCTTTGGATCCAGCTGGCCCTAACTCTACTGCTAGCTCTGGCTGTGCCATATTTTCATGCCAGACTAAGTCTTCTGTGTCCAATATGGTTGGCCCCATCTTCATTTCTGGTCTCAGGCCAGACTCAAATTATGCAGATAAACTGGAAATTTGGGTGTGGATAAACAGGTTTGGGGCAGACATATGGGGTTGTACTGTAATCCATCAAATTTAGCAATGCATTATTCGTAAGATGGGAATTATTGTATCTTCAAAAGGAAATCCTTTTCCTCATCCTTCTCTCTTCCCTATGTTTCCATTTCCCACTGGCTGAAGAAAAATGTGGGTGGGTATGGTCCTGGACATTCTTTTGAGTTAGACTGGTGCCATATAACATCCCTACCACTTTAACATATTTTGTTGAAATTTAAATTTATCACAAGGTGTCAGTCACTAGCTATTTCTAGAAAGCCGCTACAGTACACTTTGGTTTCCCTGAATCCTAAGGAACTCTAAAGCCAAGTAAGAATGTCTATAAGCAGTGCAGAAGGAATCTCTTTACCATCTGTACTTTGGGGACTTTTAGTCTCAAACATCCAGCAGACAATGAGGCAACTTGTTTGAAATAAAAAGCAAAGTTGTAACTGCAAAAACTCCCAATACCCCTCTTATCTTGCCAGTGTTGAAACTTTTTAATAAAAATAAATCAAATTTGGAGATAGTATTTTAACAGAATATAATGATCATGCTAGTACAGTTATTTTAGTCTGTTTTTATACTTATAGATATATTGCTCATCTTTATTACATAAATCCAATGTAAGAAACAACGCAAATGCAAAGAAATCAAGTGATTCTATTTAAAGATGCTCTAATGATTTATAAAAGCAGTTGTTTGAAAACCTATAGAAACTAAATAGGTTAAATGTAACTGCATGTACCAGTTTGTGAAATAAGAGAATTTTTTGCCTTCCTTAAAGCCAGGTTTAAAGAAAAAAAAAAAATCAGGCCAGAATATTCACCATCTGTTTCTAAACTGCACAGATGGTTGCAAATTTAAGTCTGTTGTGAAGTGTATTGCTTACTGTTCGGTCCACAGCTCTAAGTGTCAGATAAATCAATTGACAGTTAATAGTGGCAATAACTTTTCAACTTCCTGAAAGTGGTAATTAGAACCCACTGACCCATGCAGAATCTTAGTCTTTTCCTGAGCTAAATCCCTGATGATTGCTTCTCAGCTAGTTTTCTTCCCCTAGACTCAAAATATTCTGCCAGGCAAATTTCCATGTGTCCCATGACCCAAATTTAATGTGTTCAATATTAAAATGGCAATGTAGCATACATAACTGAATGGCATGACATGAAATTTAAATAATATGGGTATCTACAATTCACTATGAGAAGCAATACTTTCTTATCATTGATATGAAATTGAAAATATAAATTGATCTATGCCAATTTGGTTACCCCCAGCTATTTTTGTTAGTGTGCTGGTTTTGTTTTGTTTGGTAATGGTAGTTGCAGGAAAGAATTAGCTATCACACAACTAGTTTGTTAGGGGAAGAGTCAGGGACCAAATTCTGCCACATATAATAAATAGCACATATATATTGCAAAGCAGAAAAAAAAATTCTGTCATACGACTTGTTCTCTAAACTTGATGTGGCCTTGCCTTTTTATCTCTTTCTCTCTTTTCTGGTCCTTGGCAACCTTGGCAAACACTTTTGTCTAAAATTTTCACCTGAAGAAAACTTAACAGCATTCGAGTTTAAGGATTCAGCTACACATCTGCTTGAGTCAGAAGACCGTGAATCCTTTAAAGTAGGCAGAGGACATAAAATCCTTTATGGTTTAGGCATGGATCACCATCCCTAAATTTTGAGGCTATTGGACTTGTTAGCTTCTTATGTCCCATTTATGCAAGTGTGAGGAGTGTCTGTCGGATATTTTATTCAACTCATGTTTCTTGACTATGTCACCAATGAGAACTCATTTTTGCTGTATATTATCCAAATAGACAGTCTATTAATTTTAGCCACAAAAACTTATTTCTAACATTCATTGTTTGGGTATTAGAGACTCTGGCAATAATGTCCAGTTGAAAGCTGCTTTCCTCTTCCTACTGCTACCATCTTTACCCCTGGAGTGTAAATTTGTGATTAGCGCAACTCACTGCACCAGGGGTATAATATAAACCATCTAACTATACATTTATGTACTCTGTCTCTGGTGACCATTTATTGCTAGAGTAGCTTGTCTCTGGCTACATTTGGAGGGTGGTAAAGCACCTCATTTACAAAGTAAACCCTATTGGCATCTTAATTTTCTTGAAATTCTTTCTCCTCATCTTCCTTCTTGTGAAAGATGCTGAAGAACTGAAAATTTTCAGCTGACTCTAGCAAGATCTGAGCCTCCAAACTGTTCCTACCCTTTTCCTAATTGTAAATCAACCAATTAATGGCTAACTGCAGTCTCAGGCTTAAAGTCTTGCAACCCATCCCATCATTAACACATCCTCTGGTTCCCTATGTCTTCTGAGAATTTTAACAGTGAACAATTCTGGAAACAAAACTGGACTCTGATGTTCCTTAGTTTGTTCTGTAAGATCTTTAAGCATCTTACTCCTCTCCAGAGCACTCATTTTGAACTATTTTCACTTTGTGATATTATTAATAAACAATTGAGCCAATGGTTTTTGATTGACTTTTCTACTTTCCCATTGGTAAACATTTTCCAGATATTTAGCGGCCTCTGAACAAATTACCGTATTTATTACAGCTAGTGTAAAGAAAAGGATATGATGTTTCTGAATATTCTATAATTTATTTATTAATAAAGACTTGCATAGTGCTGACCACAAACCAAGCACTATTCTAAGATTCTTACAAGTATTAACTAGTATAATCCTCATAACCATCCTATGATAAAGATTTTATATTATCTGAATTTTAAATATGAGTAAGCTGAGGCACAGCTAAACTGAGAAACTTGCTCAAGGTCACCCAGCTAGTAAGTGGAATAGCTGAAGTTCAAAGCCAAATAATCTGATTCCAGAGAATGTGCTCACAACTACTAAACTATATTACTTCTCCCACAGCCAAACTGGGCATAAACAGCAAGACTGGACCATTGTTAAAAAAAAACCTTCTTTTTAACAATTGACCATTCACTAAGTTACAAGTTACATTTTAAAAGGTTTTCTTCTTATAAAAATGTCAAGCTAAGTAAAAATAAAACACTATTTTATAAAATACTATTTTTCAGAGATAAAGAAATTTTGAATCATTTTATGATTATCTTGATTTATCGGATGGATATTTTCAAGTATCTTAATCAGTTTTCCAAATATTTATCAACATATTTATCTATCATGGATCAATCAACAATTTTTTTATTCATTTGTCTTATTTTCTTCTCCAACTGATCAACAAAAAATGAGAGGTAATTTTTGTCTTTGCCACCCAATCTATAAAGAACTACCAAGACTTCGTGGCCAGCAGGCCTGAATTCCCTTTAAAGAGATGTTATTAAGGAAACTTTACTGTCAGTCAAAGTATGAGTTTCTGTTAATCAAAATTCCTTAGGGGAATCTAGAAGGTGGAAGGAGAGAAGTAACCTCAAGAAACGTCCCCCCGGGCTTCCCTGGTAGCACAGTGGTTGAGAGTCTGCCTGCCGATGCAGGGCACACGGGTTCATGCCCTGGTCCGGGAAGATCCCACGTGGCTGGGCCCATGAGCCATGGCCGCTGGGCCTGTGCGTCCGGAGCCTGTGCTCCACAACGGGAGAGGCCACAACAGTGAGAGGCCCGCGTACTGAAAAAAAAAGAAACGTCCCCCCAAAGTAGGGAATTCCTGGAGTTTGGGGACAACTGAGAGGGTGAAGATCTTTGAGGAGACAATTTTTTGGTGTGGTGCGGGAAGAATTCAAATTAGTTATGAAGTGCTGGGAAAGCTAAAATGACCAACATCCAACTGAGCATAAATGAAGTGACTTCTGTAAAGAACAAAGCTGTGGTGTTTTAAGTATCACTAAACAAAGATGCTATGTTTTTCATTAGAAATGGGTTTTATTTATTTTTGTTCCCAGCCTTACTGAGATATAATTGACATAACATTGTGTAAGGTGTAAAACGTGATAATTTAATACACATATAGATTGTAAAATTATTACCATGATAGGGTTAATTAACACTTCCATCACCTCACATAATTGCCATTTTTATTTTATGTTGTGAACTAATAACTCTTTTAGCAAATTTAAAGTACATAATACAGAATTGTTAACTATAGTTACTATGCTGTATAATAAATCTCCAGAACTTATTCATCTTATAAATGAAAGTTTGTTTCTTTCTTCCTGTCAATGGCTTTTATTTTAAAAATTAAGTTATAATTGACATACAATATCATATTAGCTTCAGATGTATAACAGTGATTTGATATTTTTACATATTACGAAATAACACATTAAGTCCAGTTACAATCCGTCACCATAAAAAAATTGTTACAATACTACTGACTATTATTCCCTATGTGTACATTATGTCCCTGTGACTTATTTATTTTATAGCTGGAATTTTGTACCTCTTAACCCCTTTCACCTATCTTATCTGTCCCCCCAAGCCCCTCTCCTCTGGCAATGACAAGTTTGTTCTCTGTATCTGAGTCTGTTTCTGTTTTGTTATGTTTGTTTATTTGTTTTGTTTTTTAGATTCTACATATATATGCAATCAGATGGTATTGGTTTTTCTCTGACTTATTTCACTTAGCATATATATATATATATATAAACTTTATCTGTTGCTTCCATCCATATTGTCTATTATAAATAATGCTGCAATGAACATAGGGGTGCATATATCTTTTCTAATTAGTGTTTTTGTTTTCTTCAGATACATACCCAGAGGTGGAGTTGCTAGATTATATGATAGCTCTATTTTTAGTTTTTTGAGGAACCTCCACACTGTTCTCCATAATAATTGCACCAATTTACATTTCTACCAGCAATGCACAAGGGTTCCCTTTTCTCCACTTACTCGCCAAAACTTGTTTATTGTCTTTTTGATAATAGCCATTCTGATGGTTGCAAGGTATATCTCATTGTGGTCTGGAGTTGCATTTCCCTGATGACTAGTGATGTTGAGCATATTTGCATGTGCCTGCTGGCCATCTATATGCCTTCTTTGGAAAAATGTTTATTCATGTCCTCTTCTCATTTTTTTAATCAGGATATTTTGTTGTTGTTGAGTTTTATGAGTTCTTTATATATTCTGGATATCAACCCCTTATCAGATATATTGCTTGCAAATATCTTCTCTCATTTAGTAGGTTGCCTTTTCATTTTGTTGGCGGTTTCCTTTGCTGTGCAAAAGCTTTTTAGTATGATGTAGTCCCACTTGTTTATTTTTGCTTTTGTTGCCCTTGCCTAAGGAGATATATCCAAAAAATATTGCTAAGATAAGTGTCAAACATGTTACTGCCTATGTTTTCTTCTAGAAGTTTTATGGTTTCAGGTCTTACCTTTGTCTTTAATCCATTTTGAGTTTATTTCTGTATATGGGCTTCTTATTCTATTCCATTGATTTATCAATGTGTTTCTGATTCAGTAGCAGAATGCCCTCATTATATTTTTCCTTTTTTTTTCCCTTTTTTCTTTATGAGGCAGCATAGTATATTGGTAGCAGAAAGGAATTTGGAGGCAGAGAAACCTGAATTTAAAAACCAGCACTGGGCTTCCCTGGTGGCGCAGTGGTTGAGAGTCCGCCTGCGGATGCAGGGGACACAGGTTCGTGCCCCAGTCCAGGAGGATCCCACATGCCGCAGAGCGGCTGGGCCTGTGAGCCATGGCCGCTGAGCCTGTGCATCCGGAGCCTGTGCTCTGCAACGGGAGAGGCCACAACAGTGAGAGGCCCGCGTACCGCAAAAAACCAAAAAACAAACCAAAAAAACCCAGCACTAATTGACCACTGAGTAATATTGGAAAAAACAGCAACAATAACTTAAATTGTCTTAGCATTAATTTCCTAGGGTTTATCTTGGGCAAGAAATATTACTATCTTGCCCCCCAAAATTTCAAAATTCCAAGAAAATCCCATTGGTATTTACATAAAATATATAAAACAATTTAAGGACAATTAATATGTTTAAAATATTATTTTTTCACCCAGCAGTAAGTTGTGTCTCTTCATTTATTTGGAATGTTTATAGATCAAGGAAAACTTTGTCAACTTTTTGCATTGGTTTTGTACATTTTTAATTCAATCAGTACAGAGATACTTTATTTTTCTTTCTATTATTAATAAGTTGAATGCATAGCTTTATGTTAAACTGTTTAACCAGGTATAACATTATATATTTTAAGTGCTTTAAAGAATTTGAAATATTTTTAGACGGGATGGAGTTACATTCTTTTGGGAACATATTTTAAAACTTATCTTAAGGGCTTCCCTGGTGGCACAGTGGTTGAGAGTCCACCTGCTGATGCAGGGGACACAGGTTCATGCCCCGGTCCGGGAAGATCCCACATGCCGCGGAGCGGCTGGGCCCGTGAGCCATGGCCGCTGAGCCTGCGCGTCCGGAGCCTGTGCTCTGCAATGGGAGAGGGCACAACAGTGAGAGGCTGAGAGGCCCGCGTGCTGCAAAACAAACAAACAAACAAAACTTATCTTAATTGTTTTCATCACAAAAAAGAAATAATAATGTGACGTGATAAATGTGTTAGCTAACACTACTATGGTAATGATATTACAATACATAAATGTAAGTATGAACTCAATAGGTCGTACATCTTAAACCTACATGTTATCTGTCAATTGTATCTCAATAAAAACACAAAATAAAACTCATAGATGCTATTCACAGAGCTCATGAGCACATGTTTTGTAGATCCTCTGAAACTGGATATCGCTCTTTTTTTTAATGGCAGTTTTCTTTGGCTTAAGAATTATCAGTAACTTGTCTTACTATCTCAACTCACATTCTCAGGACAGACTTTGAGTATAAATACATATTAATTTTCTTAAATTAAAGTAACTATTCAGGGACACCAGGGAACATTATGGAAGGAAAAAAATCACACCCTGATATGGTCTATTTTCCTTATGAAAATAAACATTGTATTTTTATAAAAATTGTATTCAAGGTCTCCAAATATGAAAAGAAACTCATTACCAGTTAACATATTACCATATTGTCACCCCAAATTGACTATGAAGCTATTTGCATTTTCTTTTCTCATATGTGAGTAAACTTACAGAATAAACATACCTGAATTTGAAATAAATTAAATCACAAAGAGGTAAAAGAAAGTTGCAAACACTAGATATAGAAAGCAATCTTGCTACCCCTAAAGGTTTTACTATAAGCATTTATTAACTAAGCCTAAACCAAATTTTTCCTCACTGGTGCCCTGAGATTGGTTGAATCATTATTACAAAACTTGTCTGGCAGGCTTGCTAAAGCGTATGCTGGGCTATATGTCATGAAGAATTTATATCAGGGTGTTAAAAGTGATGTGAGATTCCCATTAAAAGAAATAACCTTAATCATCCACAATAACATTGCATTAATTATTGATAAATCTAATCAGTAATCTGAAATTGCTCACATCTAAAATTAATCAGAAAGGCAGATGAATTCCTAGCACGCTGGCTTGCTCTTTTGCTTTCAAGTACCTTTACAGTGTTTTTATTTACATGCTCCTGAGTTGGAGAAAATTTAACTGAAAACTGGAAAGATTAGATTCTTCAAAGGAATGACTTCACTGGGGTTAGGTTCTACTCTCAAAACTGGGGTATCCACTGTGTCAACTCATGTAAACTGCTGCAACTTAAGTGTTTTTTGTTTTAAACCGATTCTCTTATAAAATCAAATTTTGTACCCATTTCTGAACTTTCCCCTATTTTTATACTCAGAAGTAGCCATAAGCATTCAAAAAATTATCTTAATATATTTATTTTTGTGGTGACTTCAAAAAGCAAAGAGAGAGAGATAACTGAGTGAGGAGGGAGGGGGGACGGAGAGGGAGGGGGGGAGAGAGAGAGAGAGAAAGAGAGAGAGAATTATACACTCAATGGCAATATACCCATAATCCAGTTTAAGATATAAACTATTTCCATCAGATAATATTTCCCTAATCCTCCTGGATCATATTCTCCACCCTTCCAACCAGAGTTAAGCATCCTTTTGAATACAAGTTAGTATTTCCAAATTTCATTTATTCATTTATACTTTACTATATATGCATACAAATTAAATTAAAACAATGTTATTGTTTTCCATGTCTTAATATTTACAGAAAGTGTATCATTATAATATGATTTGTGTAGCTCTGTACAATTCACTTCCAGAGCTGTAGAATACCCTAGGATATGCAAGTACTAGAATTTATCATCTATTCTTTTGCCAATAGATATTCTAAATTCTTGAGATTTCGAATACTGCTGCTTTGAGCATTCTTGTACATGTCTGTAAGAGAAAATATTCAAGTGTTTCTTGAGGTCATAAAATTATAGTAGAATGGCTTCTTTGAAGCATATGCAGCTCTTGAACTTTAATAGGTATTTACCAATTTGATTTACAAGTGGGATTGTGCTAACCTGCACTAACAGTGGCTAAAATTTTTGGTTTGTTCATATTCTAGTTAACTTAAATTTTTTTTTCTGCCAGTTTGTTATATGTGAAATTGAATTTCCTTGTGGAAATTTCCTTGTGGCTTAAAAAATATTTCCACAATTAATTGTGAGGTTGAGAATCTTTACAACTTTTTTTTTTTTTTTTTTTTTTTTTTTTGCGGAATGCGGGCCTCTCACTGTTGTGGGCTCTCCCGCTGCAAAGCAGAGGCTCCGGACGCGCAGGCTCAGCGGCCATGGCTCATGGGCCCAGCCGCTCCGCGGCATGTGGGATCCTCCCAGACCCGGGGCACGAACCCGTGTCCCCTGCATCAGCAGGCAGACTCTCAACCACTGTGCCACCAGGGAAGCCCGAGAATCTTTTATATGTATTGGCAGTCACATTTTCTCTTCTGAATGATACATATTTGTCATATGCTATTTTTTTTTTTTGTCTTAGACCTGTGGTTTAATAAGTATTTTGATTGACTTCTAAATACTGGAGGATTTTCCAAATGCCTTTTTGTTACTGATTTCTAATTTAATCCTAAGAACCTACTCTAAATGATTTATATTATTTTAAATTTGTTTAGACTTGTCTTATGGCTCAGCAAAGGGTTTATCTTGGCAATGTTTTGTGATCACTTGAAAAGAATGTGAAGTTTCCAACTGTTGGGAGGAGTGTTTTATACATATAAATCAGGTTGTGTTGGTCATTAGAATGGTTCAAATTTTCTGTATGCTTATATACTTATATCTTGGTAATATATTTTGCAATTAGCTGCCCAGGTCTGTGATTTTTTCTTTTGTTTTTGTTGTCATTTGAAGCACATAAAGTTTTCTTATAAATTACAGGTAAAACTGTTAATAATTTTTTGATTTACACATTTTTGTATTGATGCTTTTTACGAAATCATCCCTTTTTGGAAGTTAAAAGATATTCTATATTTTTTTTCTAAATGTTTAAAGGTTTTATTTTCCTAGTAATATACTTTTGTGTATGGTGTGAGATTGGAATTTACTTATATTCTTTTTTTAAAAAATTTATTTTGAATCTACTTATATTCTTTAGTATATCATTCCAGCATTGCTTTTAAAAATCAATGCCATTGACATTCAATTACATCTCTCATCATAAATGACATTTCCCTATATACCTATATCCTTTACCGCAGCTCCTTTCTCTTCCATTTTTTTTGCTGATTTATCTCTACATCAATACCATGCTCTCTTAATTATTATAATTTCATCGTAGCATTTGATACCTGTTAGAGCAAGTTCATCTTCTCTTCCGCTACCCATCACTAGTTCTTTTTCTTCAAGAATGTTTTAATTATTCTTGGCCTTTTACTTTTTCTTGTAAAGTTTAGAATAAGTTTGTTCCCTTATCCCCCCCACACAGAAAATCATAAGAATTGTTATAGGAATTAATTTATTTTATACACACATACATAAAATTGAGACCATTTATTTTCAAAGCGCATTTTCTAAATTTATTACTGATTTTTATATGTTGATTTTTCTATAACACATTTATTACTTTGTATCATTAATCTTCTATCTAAAATCCTTAATTGTCTTATTCTAAAAGGCGTAGCTTCCGTTTAGATTTCTAAGTAAATAATTATATTGTCAATGAATGAGGATATTTCCTATTCCAATCTTTATCCCATTAGTTGTTTTTCTTGTCTTGGTGCAGTGACTGACTCCTTTGGTATTATATTTAATACATACTGTGATATTAGAATGTTGTATTATTCATAATCTTTAAGCTAATATTATTAACACTTTAATATCCATTCTGTTGTTGTCATAGGTGTTTTGATAGATGCACTTTTCCAGATTAAGATAATTTGCTTTGTTCCTCCATTGCTGAAAATTTGTTTATGTATTTTCTTAATTTTAATATTGAATGTGTAATTTCAGTTAAGTATTTTTTTCCTGAACTTAGTGAGATAGTCATTTTTGTTTCTTTTCATGGTTATATCTAGCTTTAAGGGATGATGGGAAAGATAGCCTCTAGCTGATTGGCCAGGAGCCCAGTTAAAACTTTATGGATTGTATTACTGCAATTATCAGTCCTTACCACACAATATTATACTGGTCCACATATTGACTGGAGAGCATTTGCTGTGTTTCAAATCCCTAGAACAATTTATATATGAGTATTATTTAGTTCCCCATCAATGCCTGGAGTTTTATTTACTTTGACTCTTTCTTTGTTTCCTTCTTCGCTCTCTCCTTCCCCCCTTCCTTCTTTCTTTCCTTCTTTCCTTCCTTCTCTCTCTCGGGATTAAAATTTGAACTATTGATTCAATACTGTTAATGTTTATAATTAGTTAATGTTTTCTATTTCTTATTGACTTAATTTTGGTAAACTATATTTTTCTAGTATATTGTCTATTTTCTCTAAAATTTCAAGTTTAAACTGTTATGATACATTTTTATATATCTTTTGAAAATCACTTTTGTATTCTCCTTTTTAATTCTTAATATTTCTTATTTTGAACTTATTTTGCTTTCCTTGATCAGCCTTGTCAGTGGTTTATCTATTTCATAAGTTTTTCTTTTCAAAAAACTAATATGTGTATTTGAGGATCCTTTGTAGTACATTTTTGTTTACTACTTTATCGATTTCTTACTTTATATTTATGTAGCTTATATTTATACAGGTTATTTTTTTTTCACTTTTGCAAATCAATTTATTTGCTGTTTTACAACTTATATTTCCAAAGGCTTTACAATGTCACATTTTCTTGTTTTTTGATACAATGCTTTAATAGTTCAGTCAAGAGAGATATCATATGATGCAATATTTAGCTCTTCCTTGAAGCTGGAACTCAGCAATTTATTTCCTCTAGAGCTGCTGGGTATTTCCAAAACTTTATAACATCTGCCTTGAATCTCTGTTACTTTGTAGGGGAACTTGGTTTTTGATCTCTCACAGTTACATTCCAATGGTTTGTGAGAGGGTCTCCTGGACTCCAGTCCCTCTGGCTTGGGCATTGTGTGTTTTCTTCGGAGGGTGACACCAGTGCTTTCACAGCCATCCATCCTGTCATTTCAACTGGTAAACCACAGGGACGATGTGCTCATATTCACCACCAGCTTGTAATAACTTGTACTTATTTCTGGTGGGCCAGACCATAAGTTGGGGAGGGACAGAGCACTCAGGTGGCTTCCTGATTATCCTTCCAGCCTTCAGATAAGACCTTCCTTTGGAAGATGTCAGAGGGTCTTGTGGACTCATTTCTTCAAGGAGGCATTCTACCTCATCCATTACATCTTTAACTTCCAACTCAGAGTCTTCTGAATCCTCAGGAAGCACAATGGTCAAGGCAGTGCTTTCTTCAAGGAATAGGCTGTCTTAACATTTGAGACGCTGCTCAGGTCTTTCAGCTTCCTGCCTTTCACAGTCTTTTTAGTCTCTGCACACCTTTTCAAGTTCTCTTTATACACCTCCCCAATCTCATCATTCACCATCACTTCATCTTTGTCTGCACTTAATTTCCTATTTGTGACTGGCTTTCTCCATGACCCCTTGGTTTTGCAGTCTGGTGAGGTCCCGGCATCTCTGGAGGGCATTTGCTGGGGGGATTTCTCTACCTGTGCTTCATACCAACTCATGTCGCACTGTATACCCTCATTTACTTTGGTAAACTGGGCCAACCAGGTAGGGGAGGGAACGGGCCTCTCACAGCCATTGTTCTCTACCTCCTCAACTTCATCCTGGTTCCTGCTCCCCACTGACAACTGCTCTGCTCCGTTTCTACCACTTCCTGGTGAAGACTCGGGAATTCTCAGACTGTACCTCATACCACCAACTCATATCACATTGAGTGGCCTCATCTACTTTGTTGAACTGGGCCAACCAGGTAGCGGATGGAACACCCCCCTCAGGGTAGCTATTGCTCTTTACCTCTTCCTCTCCACCCACATTCTCAGGGGAGCCATGGCTCCCACTACTGTTCTCTGGCATGCTTTCCCCTACAGTAAGGAGTTCCTGAGATTCTGAATGTAGGCTCGGGTCTTTAACTGCTTCCATGCTGGCACAGAGTGGCCTTTCCTGCTGAAGCTTGTTGATATCTCCAGGAGACTGCTACAGTTTTGAGTTCAGGCTATTCTGGATCTCATCTCTGTCAGCTGGAGGTGGTGGGTTTTGGGAAACAGCTGCATATCCCTTCTTTTCTTCACCCAAGTTCATTTCCATAATAGATCCTGACTTAAACATCTCATGTCTTACAACGTTAAGACACCGCTCTGACTCGACAGCTCTGTGTTCATCTTATTTATACAGCTTATTTTCCACTAGCATTTCAAGGGTATAATTATAGGACTTTCATATATTGTTGCTTTAGAGTTTTACATTTAGTGCTAAATATTTTCTGATTTCTATTATCATTCCTTCACACTTATGCAGAAATATGTTTTTAAATTTGAAATTTATTTTATTCTTCTTTATCTTTTCAGTATTTATTTCTAAGTAATGGTAATTATGACAAAACAGTGTTTCTTTGAAATTTGATTAGTTTTTCTTTCAAGTCTAATAAATAGACAATATTTTTGTCTTTTCCACAAATGCTTGAAAACAAGGTCTATTTTTAACTTGTTGACTGCAGGGTTAAATGTGCCTGTTATTAATCTGTAATCAGGTTTTTCAAATCTTTTTTATTCTTCTAATTTTTTCTCATTGATCTATCAATGATAAGAGTTGTATTTGCATATTACCTTTTATAATTATGTATATTTTTGTTTAATACATTTTTAAGCTATAACATTAGCTTCATTTTTTTGTTGATGTTACTTCACATTTAAACTTTCTGTAGCTTTATGTCATATATGCTGATTTAAAATTGCAGATGGTTAGGTTGCATTTTGTCCAATCAAATCACCTCTTTTCATCTTTAACTGTTAAGTTTAATCAATTTATATTCATTACTATTACTGATAGATTTGTACTTATATCATCCTATTTATGCTTTCTAGATATGTGACTTCTTTAATATATAATCTGATATTTGTAGTTAACATATTTCTTTTGTCCTTTTTTAATGTGTTCAAAAATTGATTAATTCTTGCCCCCTCCCCATACCCCTGACACTGCATTAAAGTTTATACATTCTATTTTTATTATTTTTGTAGTTACTCTTAAAATATTAACACCCATACGGTATATTAAACAACTGTATTTAACAACAATTAATGTTAATTAATCTTTTTACTTTTTCTTGTTCCACCCCTGACAATATGAAATTCTAAGTGTGAACCTGTCACACTTTTCTTGTCTTACATCTGAGGTTGTAGGTTGAGTTCTACAGTTTTTTCTTTTTTTTCCTGAAACTCAGCCTAGTATTAACTTCCTGATCCTTGAACAACACGAGTTTAAACCATGTGGGTCCACTTACATGCAGGTTTTTTTTCAGTAGTAAACACTACAATTCACATGATTTGCACAGGTCAGTTGAATCCATGGATGCAGAATCAGAGATACAGCAGACCACAAATGTGGAGAGCCAAGCCTAAGTTATATGTGGATTTCGACAGCTCTTAGGGTGGGTGGGTGCCCCTAACCTCCACATTCTTCAGGGGTCAACTGTGTTTTTAAATTGGGGCCTGTGAGCTCCCGTTCACTAGAATATCATCTGTGGCTTAGGATGAGGTTGTGTACTTCCAAAGGATATTTCAGTTGGTGTCTTGGCAAGGTTGTTACCAGCATGGCTCTTTATGTTAACTCTTCAGCATTGGAGTCTCTGTACAGCACAGATAGTGACAATTCAATACCAAACATACATCACGATAGGCTCATGTTTTGAATTCCTAGGAAGACTCATTTTCCTATTTAGAGCCAAAGTCAATAAGAAAGCTTGCTTTCTTTCTCCTTTTTCCTAGTCTGTCTTTTTGCTAAAAGTATAACCTTTCAACAGCTCTGTCCTTTACATGGAAGTCACAGTTCCATTCCCCTAGTAGCCCTGCTCCCCTGTCTCCACTAGACTCTGTTTAAACCAAAGCCCTTGTTTTTTAAGACTAGCAAATGACCCTTGAATAACCTAAACTTCAGGTACCATTTATAAAGTTTCTGGAACATAATGCGTACTCAAAATAGTCCCATTTGTTGTCATGTCTCCTTTCACCCAGAATTTTATGTTTGTGAACAGATGCAGTAAAACAAAGACAAGAACTCAAGAGCACTACCCTAGTCCACTTCTCTATCAGATTGGTCATATAACAAAGGACAGCTTTTCTATCTTTTTCTTAGTATATTTTTAGTCCCCAAAGATATCGAAGTTTGAGTGTTTTAATTCATTAACATAGAATTTGTACCAGATCTTCGTAGGCAGTTAGACTAATTGGAATGAGAGCCAATCAAATTTTGCATTACCTGAGAATAGAGGGGAAGGAGGGACAAGGGGTGGGGAGGTGGGAGACACAAACTACTGGGTGTGAGATAGGCTCAAGGATGTATTGTACAACACGGGGAGTAGAGCCAATATTTTGTAATAACTGTAAATGGAAAGCAACCTTTAAAAATTGTATAAAATTTTAAAAAATTAAAAAGAAATATATGTATCTAAGTGTAATTTAAGTTTACTTTAATCTTATATTTCAGTATTTGACACACTGAACTTGTAGCAATAAGATCATAGTAAAAACTGTAATATGTTATTATAGGTGTCTAAATGTCATTCTATGTTGTACACAAATTCATAGTATATAAAAATGGTATAGAAAGAGCATTATATAAGCTTTTTTTCTTTTCTTATTTAAAAGTCTCACTTGCCTTTGCTGAGCAAGCTGCAACTTTAAGATACAGTTGAATTGTATGATTGGATTCTTTTTTTAATTGCTCTGTGACAGACTTCACAGAATCACGTCAAATTTGAGAAGAAGAATTACAAAAGAGTTTCACCTGAGTTGTACCTGTCACAAAGAGAACTGTTGAAACATGGATAATGGGCGTGTGCTCTGGGTTTCTTTGATTTAATTGCCTGAGTCTCCTCTGTAGTAATACGTCTGGCTAAGGTTTTCAACTTTCAAGAGAAAGTTGCTAGACTGTAGAGCTATTTAATAAAAGCCTTTCTCATTGACTTTCAAGATACTTAACCTCCTCAAAGACAGGAAAGCCTACTTTGAAAGAAAAAAATAGGTTAATTGATCTTCATGTGAAGCTTTCTAAATAGCTAGGTAGATATTAACGTTTCTGAAAATTCAGAACTTCTACTAAATGAACTAAACACTACTGGGTACAAATAAAGAGGTGATTATTTTATCAACTTCATTAGCACAATTTATTAAAGGTCCTGGCCATGATACAGGGAGCACTAAGTGAGGTACTACAGGAAATTATAAGGAAGAAAGCAGTTCTGCCCAACTAGGTTTATGGTCCTAAGAAGGACCTCCAGAAAGCCTGATAAAGATGTGCTAACTTTACTGAGCCAAGGGAATTTAAAAGGAAATAACCATCCAGTTTTCACTGTAATTGGTCCCTTTGAGGCCAGCTTTGCCTGAAGCAGATATAATTTTAAAAGGAGGCAGACAACCCAGTTGGGTTCTTCTTTAAATGATCTGAGGCAAAGCATGGGATAAAGATTGGAAGCATATTCCTTGGAGTTTTTCCTGTCATTGAGGCAGGATCTCTGTTTAGCTCAAGGGATATCTTGGACTCTTCTTGAATCTTTTATTTTTACATTTTACTACTTTCCTGAGTTTGCTGAGTCCAGTTGTATAAATATCTGAATATAACTTTCAAGCCCCATGCTTCATCGTTAATGCTGATAAGAAAGAATTCCAAATATACACAAAATATTGTATCTCTAAATCTATCTATGCAGATCTACACATCTATCTTTAAATAAAAAGAAATTAGTCATTGTAAGTTGTTGATAGAACAATACAACTATTTCTGAGATAAAACTATTTCTTTCTTCACAAAAAATCATGAAAATAAAACAAATATTTATTAAACACCTATCTAATATAGAGCAATATGTCAAATATCATTAAGTGTACAAACGTGAAGTCATGGTCCATGGCTGTTAAGTCCTTACGATAAAATAATGGATACAAAATAACTACAATCCATAGCAGAAATTGATGAGTGTCACAAGAAAGAAAAAGTTCTGTATTAACTGAGAATGGTGTTTCTTAAACTTTGGTGAGTATTAGAATCTCTGGACCTTGGTAATTATGCAGTTCATATTCTGCCCTTTCTAGGATGAACCTAGAATTTACAACCTTAACTCTCCATGTGATTATAATGGATTGGTCTGAGGACCACACTTTGAGAAACATCTCAATAGTATAAACATTATTTATGGCTGAGGATGATGAAGAAAAATAGTCTTCATGAAGCATGTAGGACATTTGTTGGCCCTCAAAAATATAATTTTGACAGAATGGAGATAAGAAGAGAGGAGAGTCCAGTTGATAGAAATAATATGAAAAAAATGGATGAAGAATTTGTTCTTAGAGACTGCCTCTGAAACAGACAGACACTGAAGTAGAACTGTGCAAAAGCAGAGTTGTATGGACTTGCAGAGTCAGCCAATAACTAGGATTCTAAAGTGCCCACTGAAACATGGCTATTATGACTTCTTTTGTTAAATCAAATTTTGTTTTGGAGAAAGACAGGGGAAGGAAGAGGTCATGGAGGAAGGGATGGCAGTAATAATTTAATGAAAACATAGCTTGTTTGAGTCCTTTGTTATCCAAGTAAATATTGTTAAGGGAAGAGTTAACATCCGACTGTCTTTGCAGCCATGTTTGTAAGATGGGGATCGTGTCCTACCTGTGGTTGTCTGTCTTCCTTATTTGGCAGAATAGGATTTTTCTTGGTCAGGCAGCCTATCAGCGAAAACTGCTTACTTGTTTCTTTTTTCTAAGTGCCGGAACTGTTCTTGCACTGAATTTGTTTCTGTCCTAAAAGGAAGAAAAGCACCTATGTAATACTGTTACATAAATCAAATAAGTTAACATTTGCAAGTCATTTGTAACAGTGCTTATTAATGTAACATGAACAACAGGACAAAACAAAAAAAACACTGTCTTTGTCTTCGTGTCCGCTGTATCTCTTTAGAATTAGGTAAACTGCTGCCTAAACTATACTCAGTTCTTGTTATAATGCATTTTCCTTCATTTCTAATCCATTTTCAAATTCCTCTGTTCCTGGTTCAAACCTATCTTCTTATAACAGTGATGCTTTGCTTACTCCAGTATTTCTGAGACCTGGTCATGTTAATTCTTTACATTTATAAAGAGGAAGGATTCTAATTTTATGCCTAAAACATTTATTGGTTCCACTTTGCTGGCTCAGAGAGAAAGGTGTTAATAATTCTTTTTTCCTATTGTTTCACATTTCTGACTCCACTAATGGCCCTTAGGCTCTGTGCTGGATATAGTCCATTTACTCCTCCAGGTACACTCTCCTAATACCTTCTCTATGTCCTAGTGGCTGACCTTTATAGATTGCAGCACCTAGGCTTTCTTGTCCTTTGGTTTGGACTTGCCCTTGCAATGGATCAGAGTACACCTCACTGAATGTCCTCAGTAGAGGAGAGCTTATATGAATCAAAGGGATAGTACAATATATGTTTTTAGAAGAAAAAACCAGATCGTTCATGCTGCTGCTTTTTGTTTGGTGCCATCTGGGAACTCTTTTTCCTCAGGTTTCCTTCCATCTCTCGTGGATTCTGTTCTGTTGACAATACATAAGGAACTCGAGCTTGTCCCAACATAAGAGAGCTCCCTAACTTTAGAAGGTACAGCAGAACCTAAGGTGATTTCTAAGAAAAAGGAGCGTTGCAGAAGCACCTTGGGGCAATTCTCCTCTCTTTTTCTTGCATCCATCTTTTCATGCTTGAAGGGAAAACGTCAGCATACCGAGCTAGCTTGAAGGGCAAACTCGTGTTACCTGCACCATCACTCTACATGATAATCCCAATGTCTGATACTGCTAATTGAATGGCATTCTTGTTCACTAGGCTATGTTCTGCAACGAATCCTTCTCAATACAGCATTCCAAATAGCCTCTTGTAACCCATCAGAATTGGTACTCAAGATGAAGCATATTTTTTTTATCCCTTCTAAGAATAGAGGGACAAAAAGAGCTCCCAAATATCATCCATGATGTAGTTTAGTTCACCAGGGAAAGAAGAGTATATATGAATTTGGAGCCTTCATCCTAACAAATAACAGAATTTTCTTTCTCAGCAATTTTGGGGAAATATTGGGTTAAGTTAAACAGCCTAAACATCATCTCAGAGCTTTCAATATGCTAATCTGCACCGCTTATCTTCAACAGATGAGAGAAGTCTATAGCTTGAATTAATCAGATTTATTTTGGTTGTAAGTGAGGGAACTCCAGCTGGAATGAGTTTAAGAGGGGAAAAACAATTTATGGATACCAGACTATAGAAATGCATGGCAAAGATAATCACTGGTTCAAAACAGACATGGAACCAAGGAGAGGGATACTGTAAAGATTTTTTTTCCAATCTTATTTGTTTCTATCAGTTTCATTCTTTGTTCTTTTTAGACTGGATTTTTCTCAGTGACATGGAACGTTCCACTAACATTTCCAAATTAGTATCTTAGGGTTTTGCCAACAAAGAGAGATTGCCTTTTTTTTTTTAACATTTTTTTTTCCAATTAAAAGTATAAAAGCTAGGAAGCATATAATGGGCTTGGTTTGGGACATGCCCTGGGAGTGGAATATTACAATTAGTCAGCCCCTAGATCCATATGGTTAAAGCTTAGGAATGAAGAACTCAAAATAGAAAAACAGAGTGCTCTTGCAAAGAGAAAATGTTATTGGCCATTCAAAATAGTAGATGATCATTACAAAGCATTTTCCATGTTTATTTGATCATTGAGTCTTTTTATTTACAGAAAATCTCAAAAGGACCTCCAGTCTGCTAAATATTCTTTAGAAAATACTGGTTTATTTTAAACATAGCTCTCAGAATATTTAAATGGTGGTGTATGGCTTCTGGAGGAATCAGATATTCAGAAATCTGGCCATATTCAATACAGCTATCACCAGCCAAACAAAACAGGAGTTTCTCATAATTCCTTAAAATTTTTACTCTCTCTAGTCATTTTGCTTTTTTAGAATGCTTTCAATGATTATCACTTTCTTTCCTTTCTACTCATCCATATTCTACCTAAACTTTTGGCCATGTTTAAGCTGCTCTGATTGTGGGAAACTAGCTCCCTAGTGAACTCTTATGTCTTTAAGCTTTTATACGATGTTATTTTACAATTATTTGGCAAATTTGCAAGTACTGTAAACTGTTGTTTTTGTGTGCATATGAACTAGATGTGTGTTTGCATGAGTGCATAGATGTTCAAGCATGTGTGTATGTGTGTGTGGGGGGGGTGCTATTTCCCTAAATCAAGGGAATATAATTCAATCAGCAAGTTCTGTCATAGATCATAGAGAAATGGGAGGAAGTTACAGGAGAGAGCCTGGGAATGTGCGAAAGCTGTATCATGAGCTATTGTTACTGATGAGAGTGTGTTGCTTTGGTGACCACATCTATGTTCTGTGGTAGATGATCTGTCCTGGAAGAAAAAAAAAGTCATTTTTCCCTCATTAGTTATTTCTGCCTTACTTTTCAGGGAATTTGCCTATTGGTTCCCTAAATGTTGGTGCCTGAATTGTGAACACTGTTTTCCATTGGTGATTCCAAAATAAGAATCAAACCCAAACTATGCAAATAAATACGTATTATTTGATACTTAAAAAGTATATCAATTAGGATTAAAGATGAGCTGAATGAAAAAGAGAACCCCAAATATCCGTGACCTAAATAAAACAGAGCTTAATTCTCTGCTATTTAAGTTAAGTTCAGAGGCGGACAGTTCTCTCCAGACATGAATATTCCAAACTCAGGAAGCATTCCTTCTTGTTCCACTCAGTGATTGCTTGCATGAGTTCTATTTTCGTGGTACAAATTGACTTTCAGGCAGCAATTTTGGGGAAAGGATCAAGATACAGAAGCGGAAAAAGCTATGCATCATTTATCTTTTAAAAGTGTTCTTGAGAGCTGTTACCCAACACTTCCACGCTAGTCTTTCTGGTAAGAACATAATCCCACATTTTCATCACTGACTCTATTTTTTATTTAATAGTCTAATAAACATCTGCCATCCTATGCAAGATCTAGAATATTGACAGTAAATTTATTGTTGATACTCCAGATGGTTTTCTTTTTTCCCAGATTAATTGAGACATAAGCCCATTAAAAAAATAAAAGAAAGGAAAGGGAAGAACATCTAGGAGGTTATACACTAAAATGCTAATGGAAGATTATCTCTGACTGAGGCTTTAAAGGTGATTGTTTCTGTTTATTTTCTGTTTACTCACCTAACATTTCTAATTTGTCTATAATTCTATATTACTTATATAATATAAAGATAATAAAAGTCAAAAACCATAAAAAAGAACTTTTTCTCTGTTCAGGGAGTTTGGGAGAGCAGATCACTTTGACAGAAACCATTTGTAAAATGATAGCTTAATATTCACGTTAGAGAAAAAAATAAATTGTATTAGTTGTGACCTAGTAAATAGATGCTAATCTTATTTATTTCAAATGATTTTTTAATAGCAAACCTACCATAAGTGAAAAAGTCAAAGACTTAAATATCAAAAAAAACTATTGTTGAAAGAACACTAAACTAAAAGCATATGGCCTGGCTTTAAATTCGAAGAGATAAAAGACAAGGAAAAGGAAAAAAATAAACTTCACTCTCCATCTTTACATTCCGTCTTTTAAAGTTTTAAACTTTGTGTAAATCATGTTTCATCCTTTTCAGGCTTGGCTCTTTAGCAACTAACGTTTCACTAAACATTTATTTGCTAAACAGCTGTCAGCAGTTATTGATAGAGTATGTGTTCAATGTGATAATAAGGTGACCTTTTAAAACTTAGAAACAAGGAAAAAATCGTTTAAAATTAAACAAGAGGGCTTCCCTGGTGGCACAGTGGTTGAGAGTCCGCCTGCAGATGCAGGGGACACGGGTTCGTGCCCTGGTCCGGGAAGATCCCACATGTCGCGGAGCGGCTGGGCCCGTGAGCCATGGCTGCTGAGCCTGTGCGTCCAGAGCCTGTGCTCCGCAACGGGAGAGGCCACAACTGTGAGAGGCCCGCGTACAGCAAAAAAAAAAAAAAAAAGAAAAAAAAATTAAACAAGAAAACCTCATATTTAGCTGATACAACTGATATTCCTGACATGTCTTTAGCAGATAAATGATCAACGTCCTCATACAGTGTTACTGATGAGCCTAAGGATCATCATAAATCCTCAAAATAAACTATGATCTCAGGCATACATAACATGACTGAAATTCCGTTGTCAATTGTATGACACCATACCTGGAAAAATAATATACAGAGAGGTATGCTCACCTTAAGGGGAAAATGCAAAGAACTAGACACTGTCAGGATTTTCCAGGGAAAAGAGATATTCAATTTAACAGACAAGAAAAAGGTCACTGAGAAAGTGATACTTTCTGTTTGGGAAGTGGAAGAAAATTTTCCATAATCATTTATCTCAGTTCACTTTTGGGCCATTATCCAAACTGCAGATTTGTAATTTGGTGTCCTAAATATTTCCATTCCAATCAGTGATTTTCTTGATAAAGGACTGCTCATTTGTACAAACAGCTGTCAAAGTCCATTCACTACAGTCCAATCATTCCTTTTTTTTTTTTTCCGGTACGCGGGCCTCTCACTGTTGTGGCCTCTCCCATTGTGGAGCACAGGCTCCAGACGCGCAGGCTCAGCGGCCATGGCTCAAGGGCCCAGGCACTCCGCAGAATGTGGGATCCTCCCGGACCATGGCACGAACCCGTGTCCCCTGCATTGGCAGGCGGACTCTCAACCACTGTGCCACCAGGGAAGCCCATTCCTTGACTGAACAAACTTGTGTGTCTTGACATTCACAGCTAAGGTTAGTCCTTAGAGCATGGTAAATTTACCTAGGCAAGGGTATGCAGTGATTCTTCCCAAAAGCTGGCCAGCTAGCTTTCTTCTGTTGACATCTGCACCTCTACATCACTCTCTTCAAATTTCAACATATTGTCACCTCCAGGTTTGCTAATGACTACTTTGTAGCCAGGTGTATTTGCTTTTTCATCTCACTTGTGAGATGACCAAGGTAGTTATCTACAAAAGAGAAAAAAAAGGCATTTGTAGATAAACTGATTGGATACAGGTCAAAATATCTAATTCTCATACTTGAAGTAACTTGGATCAGTGAATGATCAGCTAGTTTGAAAGTCACAGAGTGAATTTAGTGATAGAAGTTTTACTATAGTCTTTATTCTGTGTAATTCAAAGTAAAAATAGAAGTGTATTAATTGTTCTGATAATTTCATGTCAGCATTCAGATTAGTCTTCAAATAATTGGGTTGCTAATAGATTCAGTGTATTCCAGGAAATGTGTATGCAATAGAAAGCTGTTATTTTTCCTCACTCTTCTTTCCTAAATTAGAATTTAGAGCTCTTTGATCTTCTTGTGAAGATTCCTCCAGCTTCAGGATGTGGACATAACCTTAAAATTAGTTTCTGTTTACTATCGTTCATATCAAATGACATCCGAGTCAATGTCAGCAAACCCTTTCTCCCCCTTTCACAAGTAGATTTATTTATAATAGACTTTTAAGGTTGATTTAGAGTATGAGTCTTTTTTTGATGTATATTTACTTATGTTTGTTTGTTCTTTAAATCTGTGTCTTTCTGCCTTGCAAACCTGTTCATCTATACCATTTTAGGAGGGCAAGATTCTTTTTATTTTTTTTAACATCTTTATTGGATATAATTGCTGTACAACGGTTTGCTAGTTTCTGCTGTATAACAAAGTGAATCAGCTATACATATACATATATCCCCATATCCCCTCCCTCTTGCATCTCCCTCCCACCCTCGCTATCCCACCCCTCTAGGTGGACACAAAGCACTGAGCTGATCTCCCTGTGCTATGCGGCTGCTTCCCACTAGCTATCTATTTTACGTTTGGTAGTGTGTATGTGTCCATGCCACTCTCTCACTTCGTCCCAGCTTACCCTTCCTCCTCCCCGTGTCCTCAAGTCCATTCTCTACGTCTGCATCTTTATTCCTGTCCTGCCCCTAGGTTCATCACAACCTTTTTTTTTTTTTTTTTAGATTCCATATATATGTGTTAGCATATGGTATTTGTTTTTCTCTTTCTGACTTACTTCACTCTGTAAGACAGACTCTAGGTCCATCCACCTCACAACAAATAACTCAATTTCATTTCTTTTTATGGCTGAGCAATATTCCATTGTATATATGTGCCACATCTTTATCCATTCATCATTATTTTTAAAGAACTCTCCTTTTCCTTTTTAAAATAGCTGTATGACATTTATCTTAGAAATCAGATGAATTAAAATTAATTGAGTTTTGGGAATTAGAGGATTTAGAACATGGACTGAATGACTGAAGACATCTCTAGGTAGTAACTTCTAACTTGAATTATGGTTCTGAGGGTTTTAAAATGGGAGCTGATGTAAATTAAATATGGGAGCTCAATGGAGAGCATAAAAACATAAACAAATGCTAAATCTATTCCAGAGGTGAGAAAAACATACATATATATGTATGTGTATATATATATATATATATATATATATATATATATATATATGAATGAAAAAAAAAAACATCGAGAAAACTTGTCATAAATCATAGAAATCCACAAATCATAAATTAAGACAGTATAAATATTCTAACAATTTTGGCTATAGCTAACATTAAAAATACTGTATAACTGAAACCCTTAGGACCATTAGCTGCAAATTCTGAAAACTCCTTTTACTTGAGGAAGAGGGTAATGACAACAACAAAAAAGACATCTCTTCCATACAGGTAGGATCCTTGTGTGTATGGGGGCAGGAAGAAGATAACTGTATAAAAGTGGGATATCTCCTCATGAAGCAGACATGAACTTTTCTCTGATAAAAGGTTTATAATTTTTAAAAGTTAACATTACTTACTGTTCTTTTTCACTGTTGCAAACTGACGTAAGTCCTTTTACCCATTCAGTAAACATCAGGGATCTTTTGATAAATATTCACCATCTCTGCGGTTTACAGGGAGGTGGGAACTATATTTCCTTTCCTTCATATCCTTAGCACCAGGTGGTAGGTATCAAAGAAGGCAAACATTGCTTAATGCACAAATATTAATAGCAAGAATGTTCGGAACAGTCTTATGACGTATTCAGTAGCTTGGACAATCTCTCTCTCCGTCTTAGACTTTTTCAGTGGCACTTTGTGTGAAAACTTGACTCCAAGGTGGACTCGTGGATTCTTTGAGGACAAAACTGGCCAACTATAGTGAGGTTAAGTACATTCCCTGTGAATTTGGTTGTAGGAATGTATTAGTTTGCAATTACTGCAATAACACTACATGATAGACACAAATCAAAATGGCATACAAAACCCAAAAAATGTTTATTGAACTCATGTTTCTGCATGTTGGCAGTTTGGGGTGAGGGGTTTGGCTGATCTACACTGGCCTAGGCTGGGTGTGCCTGCTTTAAGCTATGGCTTCAGCTGGGCTTGTATCTTTGCTGGAATACGATTTGGTCTAGGGCCCAAGAAAATGGAGAAGTGGCCACCTAGGGAAAGCTCATCTTAGTAGAGGCAGAAGAGGGCAAGACCAACTGCATAAGTGCTTTTTAAGCTTTTAGTTATATCACTCACACTAACATTCTATTGGATAAAGCAAGTCATGTGATGTATATATCCAGAAAAGATGTGGATATAGGGAAAGGTGAAAAATTGGGGCCATAAAACAATCTAGCACAAGGACTAACAAGGTTATAGAACTCAGGAGCTGCACACCCCACTTGCCAAATTCTTCTACCTAATCTTAAAATGAGACCTGCACATATATCCTAATCAAACAGTTTTCTAGAACATCACTATTTCACCAATAAAAATAGTGCTTTTAACATCCTCTTGCTAATTAACAAACACCTGGTGTAGATTTCCATAATGATATCTGAAATTTTAAACAAAACTGTTTAAATATTGATTCCTACTTAAAGTACTTCAAGTGCTGTCAGAATAATCCTAGTGATGTAGACACACATACATCACATCATTATCTTGTATTACCACCCAGGCAATTATGGGAGCCACAAGACTTTTCAGGAAGTGATACCTCTCGGCTTTTGTCGGGCAGTCCCATCTATGTTCTGAAAAATTGGTCCCTCTGATTTTGAGTTATATATGCTGGGTGGAAGAGAATTTCTTGCTTTTAAAATAACTTCAAATAACGTGGATTTAGCAGAATTTGAGGTCTCAGCTCTTTGGTAACTGAAATTCCTCACCAAAAACAGTTCACTCTCTTTTTTACCTCTCTTGGCCTTGGATACCTGATCCAATGTTCACATTGTGAAGTGTGAACACTCTGACCCGTTACTGACTGATTAAGAACTAGCCTAGAAACAGCTAGAAAGTTTTAGAAACCGTTGGTAAGGTCAGAACTACATAAAATTTCTTCCAGTAAGGAATTTACCCTGGAGGGAAACAGAATTACTATCCAGGCTAGTTAGCAGGAGACTGAAAAGGTGAGGAAAGCAATCTCTCAGAAATGAGTGGCAATTCTTGACTGCAATCATCAGGAGGGAGAAAACTGAGTAAGTTGAAAAAAATATTCGCAAGAAAATTGCTCTCCTGATGCTTCCCAATACTGGTCTGGGAGGCCAAACAGGCAGCCATGCAAGGAAAGTTAATTGCCTGCAAGGCCTGTAACAAAAGAATAAACCAGAGGGAAAACATCAAATTGGAATCCAAATATAAATTTTCAAAAAAACAAATTAGCGAACAGTAATAAAATCAAACACAGGGGAAAAAAAGCTCGTAAAATACTATTAAAATGGTAGCAGACACTTGAAATGTTTCTAAATGTAAAAAAACTATGCCTGTAAGTTATAAAACTATGTTTGTACTAATACATTTTCCAGTGGCAAAAATGAGGCTACTATTTTTTTTTTTTTTTTTTGGCTGTACGTGGGCCTCTCACTGTTGTGGCCTCTCCCATTGGCGGAGCACAGGCTCTGGACGCGCAGGCTCAGCGGCCATGGCTCACGGGCCCAGCCGCTCCGCGGCCTGTGGGATCTTCTCGGGCCGGGGCACGAACCCGTGTCCCCTGCATCAGCAGGCGGACTCTCAACCACTGCGCCACCAGGGAAGCCCAAGGCTACTCTTTTTTGAACAACAAAGATTACAGGCAAAGTGTCTACTGGAATCCATGTAGTGAAGGTATGAATCACAAACATTAGAATTTCTTTGAAGAGAGAGGTATGGCAGTTATTATTTGAACCATTAGAAAATAAAACTATGTGCAATAATTCCGGACAGTAGAGAAATCATATTTTGCTATATATGTATATATATAGATAGATAGATTTATTTATTGCTGTATATGTATGTGTATATGTGGGGAGATGGAGTGTGATTCTGACTTGTAATAAAATTTATTGAGCTAGGAAGAATAAACTATTTCATTTATTTTATTGGGAGAGAATAACATTCATTTTTAAATATTAAGTCAGTTGCCAAATTGATTTGTCTGCTCTACATACTATATGTTTCCATATAAATTTTAGAAAGAGTTTTTAATTTCTACAAAAAATCTTTCTAAAAATTTTTTCCTACAGAATGCTGAGATTTTGATAGTGATTGAAGTGACCCTGTAGATCAATTTTGGAAAATTCCTATTTTAATATTACTCAGTTTCCAAATCCATTGACATGGAAAGTTTCTCTATTCAATTAGGTATTCTTTTATTTATCTCAGCAATGTATAATTTTCAATATATAAATCTTGCACTTCATGATTTATTTTCTTTTAAATGCTATTTTGAATAGAATTGCTTTCATTGTTTTCAAAACGTTGTTTTGAATGTTTCTTGCTATTGTATAGAAAAACAACTGATTTTCTTACACTGATCTTGTTTCCTGAAACCTTCATAAACTTGTTTATTAGTTCTAGTGGTTTTATTGTGGAATTCTTAGAATATTTATGTACAGGGTCATGTTATCTACAAACATAGTTTTACTTCTTCCTTTCCAATATATATGCCTTCGATTTCTTCTTTCCTCATTGTACTGGCCAAACTCTATTAAAATTTGAATAGAAGTGGTGAGAGGAGACATCTTTAACTAGATTCTGATCTTAAGAAGAAATAATTCAGTCTTTTTCCATTAGGTTTGATGTTAGGTATAGATTTTACTTGGATACCCTTTATCAAGTTGAGAAATTCTATCTTACTACTAGTTTGCTGAGATTTTTAATCACAAACATATGCTGCATTTTGTCAATTGCTTTTTCTGTCTTTTGAGGTGACCATGTGGTTTTTATCCTTTATTATGTTAATATGGAACATTACATTGTTTCAGATAGTAAATCAAATGTTAATTCCTGAGATAAATACCACTGGGTCATGATATATAATCATGATGTGTTGCTGAATTTGTTTTGCTAATATTTTGTTAGGGACTTTGGTGTATTTATCAGATATTGGCCCTTGTTTTCTTTTCTTGTGATGTCTTTTGATTTGGGACCACTATTACTGGCTTCATAGAATAAGTTATTAAAGATTCCTTCTTCCTCCATTTAGAAAGCATTTTTTGAAGTACTTGTATTACTTCTTGTTGAAACACTTAATAAAATACACCAATCAGGCTGTCTGGGCTTGGGGCTTTGTTTTGTGGAAAAGTTTTCAATTATTAGTTTGAATATATTTGCTATTCAGATTTTCTACTTCTTAAGTTAGTTCGGGTAATTTTGTTGTTTTAGAAAATTCTTCATGTCATCTAAATTGTCTAATTTGCTAGCATGTTTGTTCACAGTATTCCCTTAGAGGATCACCTCCTCTGTGAAGTCTTCCTTGCCTCCCTCAGATGGAAGAATAGCCCTTGATCTTATTTTCATGTTTCCCGTAACTCCCCAGAATCTCTTTCTTACAGCACTTTCACACACTCTGCTGAAATCATCAATGCATGCATCTGTCTCTCTGCCAGACAGTGAGCTCCTTGAAAGCCCAGGCTGTGCCTTAATCATTTTTTCTGAATTGCCAGTGTCCTTCACATTGTCGGGTCCACTGTAGGTGTTGGATATAGGTTCCGTTCCCCAGAAGCACACCCTGAGATGGGGATTTATTTGCAAGTGATTTATTTTACAAATGCTCTCAGTAGAAAAGAGTAATGGGGAAGAGGGCCAGGGAAGGTGAGGAGGTCAAGCAAAGATATAATTTCAGGCAAAAGTCCCGCAAAGGGGAACTTAAGCTTGATCCCATAGGGAACTCTGGTGCATAAGTTTAAGCCTTAGCAGTTGTAAACGGGGTTTTAAAAAGAAAAGAAAAAAATATATATTTTTTTAATATTCTTTTAATATCTGTAGTTAAGTAGTCATGTTTCCTCCTTTATTGCTGATTTTGGTAATTTGTATCTTTTATTTTCTTGCACAGTTTGTCAATTTTGTTGATATTTTCAAAGAAACAACTTTTAATTTTAATTTCATTATTTTTTCTATATGTTTTCTACCTCATTTATCTCTGCTTTAGTCTTTATTATTTCATTATTTCTGCATGTTCTGGATTTAGCTGGTTTTATGGAGAGAGGTTATGATCTACTCACTCTATTATGCCAGAAATAAACCTCTAGTTAAAGCAGAGATACATCATTTTAGACCTTGTTAGTCAGAATCTCTGGAGGGGATTCCACTGAGTGTCTACTTCATAAAATTCCCGTGATGAATAATGATGGTCACCAAGATTGAGATACAATTATATTTGGCAAGTCTATGATTTGGTCTATGATTTTGGTTACGTTCATATTCCTGAAATAAGATAATCAAGTTTAATTGATAACCTAAGTATAGAATCAACACAAAAGTTACATATATATATAATATACATATATATACAGATATAACTTTTCAAATGATAAATAATATAATATTATATCAGTTATTTAGTACACTCTTCTGGACACATTTACATGTGAAGTCAAATTGTAATGGAAAAGTTGTTTGGCAAAGTAGATAAGTAGGACAGAGAAAGCTAAGTAATTGAATACAGTTAATCTGATTAGGTTATGAGAGCTCAATATTTCCTTCTCCTTTGGATGATTACACTTGACATAGTGAATTCAAATATCCAAGGCAACCAGTCACTGTTCAACAGCCAGTGTTAGAAACATATTGACAGTTCTTTCTTTTTGGTTGCACCTACTCTAGATTCCCTTCAGATCTTCAATTAACAAGATCAATTTAAGTATGGGATTAGTTATTGTTGCATGACTGGATTTGCTTATACACAGTCTTTTCACAGCACATATTTAAAATCTCTTCTATTGTACGCTATTTCTGTATGGAGGCTTATAATTAAGAGAGTGACACACTATCAAATGATATTAATACCAGAATACAGAACATCTTTATCATTGATATTTTAGCAGCACTCTAGATAAAAGTTGAAAGATGGATATAACATTGCTTTTTCCAACACTGGATAAGGATCAAAATAATTTTGGGGTTACAGTTTTATATTCTAACAGAATGCTTAAGTTACTACAAATTTGGGTAACCAATTGCTATGTATTATCTAACTTTCATAACACATATTTAATTTAGTAACACAATTAATAAAGGTAACAAGATAATGAAGGAAATAATTTTTATTTAGATAGTAGAGTTTTTAAAAATATTACACTCCAAGTATAAAAGAGATGAATGAAGAATATAGGAGTAGGAAGGGAAAAATAACTTGTTTGTCTTACTCAAATATTAAATGAGGTCTAAACAAAGTCAACTCAATTGAAGCCCGACTTTCATTGCCTGTTTTTATAGTTCCATGTAGAGTGGGAATCTACATGTCCGGACTCCTTGCCTTGAGAATACCTCTTGTATTTGCATATTTCAATTTTGGTCATGTAAACTAGTATATATGATAAATATCAATTTACCATATAAACTGGTAGCTCAGGAGTGAAAGGTAGAAAGAGTCATGTAACCTTATAGGTATTTGACCTTAGTCTTCATTCAGATCAAAATTCTCTATCAAGCCTTTAGGCTATCAAAGGTAGTATTTGAGATGGTTAGGTCTCAAAATAGTCATGAAAGTTATGTACACATCCACATGATTATTATACAATTTTAGCTCAGTAAAACCCCATACATTGGCCTTTATTTTCTTTGTGATTTATTGGAAGAGATTTGGACCTGAATTCTTTTGAATAACTGGCTCCTTCCCTGTGTTAGTCAGTTTGGGCTGCCATAATAAAATCCCATAGACTGGGTGGCCTGTAAACAACAGAAATTTATTTCTCATAGTTCTGAAGGCTGAGAGGTCCAAATTCAAGATGCCGGCACATTTAGAGTCTAGTGAGAGCACAGCTTCTGGTTCACAGATGACAGTCTTTTTGCTGTGTTCTTACATAGCAGAAGGAGCAAGCTAGTGAGCGCTCTGGGGTCTCTTATAAGGGCGCTGTAGGGAAGCAAACTTTGCCACCTCAAAACGTGTCTCTTTGGCATGAAGGTTAATTTAGGCTGATTATTTTTAAGAAACAGAAGAGTCAAAAAGTTTTTCTTGTTACTCATCTGAACTGCCTAAAAGAATTTAGATAAAGGGCCTGTTCCCTATATAGAGCTATCACCAGAGATATCTTCAAAGAATATGGGCTAAGTGTGGTGGGAGGGACTCTGCAGGGCTTAATGTTCAAAGTCCACTCTGTTGCCCCACTGTCTCTACATGGTCCAGCAAACATTTTTTACCAAACATTTATTCCTCCATCTCTATGTGAATTGTCTTCCTTCCCTTTGAAGTTCCAACGCAATACACCCAACATTCTCTTTTGCTTTTTAGCTGAAGATGGTACTTAAATTGAGGACTTTGGCCATTTTGGCAAATTACTCAGTTTACCTGGGTCTCTCCCATGTATACATTTTATTACACTTTTGTTTGTTTTCCTCCTATTAATCAGTCTCAGGCCAATTTAATTATTAGACCAGCCAGAAGAACCTAGAAAGTTAGAGGAAAATTTCTTCCTCCTGGACAGCATTAGTCCCATTCATGAGAACTCAACCCCCATGACCTAATCACCTCCCAGAGGTCCCACCCTTCATATACCATTGCATTGTGGATTAGATTTCAACATATGAATGTTAGGGGACACAAACATTCAGTTTATAACAATCCCCTACTTCACTTTGCACATGTAGACTAGACACGGGAATGCTCCTGTAACCATATAGAATGCCCAGAGAGTTACACCTGTTGATTCCACTGAGATTCAAGGAAAGAACAGAAACATTGTCTTTGCACCAATGAGGACAATTAAAACTGGTTTTTATTTTTAAGCAAGAAATCCTTAGAGACAGTGGAATTCACTGTATTCTTGAAAAATAATTGTCATATTTATTGTAGTAAAAAGTCTACAATAGAGCTGTTTTCACATTTATCTAGGATTTTCCATTACCAAAGCTAGTTTGCTTCAACTAAATTATACAGAGACAATGCTTAAAGGACTCCAGAGAGAGCAATCCTAACTCAATAATTTCCAAGCAGTTTTCCCCATCATGACCCATAATCTATACCCTAGCAGTGTTTCACTCAGCTTGACTGTTGCTAAGCAACAAATAGGGTACAGAAGTTAAGCTTCTGGAATCACTTACACATTAATTATAAGTCAAAAACATTAGAATAATGCAAGTTTTAATAATGAAGGGTATTACATATGTTGTCACAATATGCCTTTTTTCCTAACCAAGAAGAGAAAGACCTGTGGGATACTTGTCATGGGGAAATGACATTTCATTAGCTTTTGGAGGTTCCAAGAGAGTAGATTTTAAGAGAAACTATTAGGTGTTTTATAGCTATCTTTCCCTTTCTCAAAGGTTTTTTTCCCTAATTGCTATTGACTTTGCATTCTTTGAATTACTGAAGCTAACAGTAGCATAAGTAGGTGTTACATTTCCTAGTTAGGAAGTTGCTAAAGTGTTCTGATGATTGCATGATTGCTAAAGACTTTTAAATGCAAGGGAATTAAAGACCATTAAGTGCAAAGAAATCAAAGACCAATTTTTGTTCTCTAAACTTAGAGATCTTTATCAAATTTTGATTTTCCCACCAGGACAAAGCAATATTCTGAAATCATAGTGCGTCTCCATCCACATCTCTCAAAGTTCTTACACTACTATCTACAGTCAGTCTCCTTTGTGAAGTTGTATGGCTGTATGATTTTCCTTTCTTTCTAAATGGAAAATTCTGGGACATGTGTTAGCTTAAGCAAGTACTCTTTCTTGTCCTGTGGTAGCATGCCAATATTTGGCCAAAAAATGGACTAAGGAAAACCTGAAATGGTATCAGCAGTGAGCTGCCAAAAGACTCGTTTATTCAGACTAGAAAAGCCAGGTTTATTGCACAGTGTGGGCCTCTCAGTCAGCAAAACTTGGATATGAATTATTTTAGCTGTACTAAATACAGACCGTATTAACTACAGACTGTAGCTGTACTACAGTCTATCAACTAAAATTGTTTAAGATATATGTCATATTAAATATGCATTCAAACTTCACACACATAAAAGTCCCTTGGGAAAGATACTCAGTACATTGAAAAGGATATGGACTAAATATTCAGATAAACATGAGTCTGATTTCAAGCCTGGCACTTGACATCTGCGTGACCATGGCTCAGTACTTCACTGTTTCTTGGTCTTGGTTTACTCACATATAAAATGGGTGTGTGGGGGGGTGCTAGAACTTAACTCAAAGGGCAATTTTATGGCTCCTAAAGAGATACCTTTCCTGCCCAGCCAGACTCACTTTCATTTCTTTGCGGCCCTTTCATCTTTGTTGGCCAGTTACTTCTTTTTTTAATCTACAATTGTACAATATCCCCTAGATATATCACTGGGAGACAAGGAGACAGCAGCTTTCCTATCAAATGTCAATAGATAACAACGTTTTGCTATCAGTATGTATAATTAATATAAGACGTGCTGTGACTGATCACCAACAAATTCTGAAAGAAGCCATGTGGTTGGTCACCCGTCTGTGCATCTATGAATTGTGGTCATTTGTGGACTGAAGAGCTAGCAATGAAGTTTTTATGAGTTTACTCACTGTAACCCTAACCCTAACCTTGTCTTTGGCAAATGAAATTTCAATCATTTTATTGTGCGACTGCTGTTACTTAACTATACCTTGCCATTCGAAATCCATGTATACTACAACAGTGAGAAACAAGGATTGTTGTGTATGTGTGCATCTATTTCCTTTTCTTCATGAGATAGCATGGACTCCATCCATTTTATTCTCTGCTGCTTCCCTAGCCCTCAGAACAATGCTTAATACATAACGTGGAATCAAAGAAAGAATGAGTGTTATCACATGCCTAGAGTGCTTATCATGGAGCCCAGAATATATAACAATTACCCACTAAATGCTGGGTTTCTTAGTCTTTTCTTAGTGTCTCTGGTTTTAAGAAGAGGTAGATTTGTCAAAATGAATTAAGCACTCAGTGTGCTCTAGTGTATATTTGGCACCGTATAATTTTGTGAAGAAAGAATTTAGTTCCCTGAAATACACTTTGTGCTTTGTAGCCACAGAATCTAAATTTGATCCTGGCTTTGCTATTTCACCTTAGGTAAGTTATTTAAACCCTCTAGGCTTCATTTTCTTTATCTGTGTAATGGCAGCAAGTATATCTACTCACCTAATTAAAGTATGTGAAGCTTAAGAGAAATTATATGTGCAAAGTGCTTAGTCCAGTGCCTGGTACTTAGTAGGCACATAAAATATTTAGCTATTTTTTGAGTTTGTGGCCCATAAGGAAAAACAAAATAATTTAAAAAGATATAATGAATTTTATAATGTAGATGACAAGAATATATTACAAATATATCCAACTGTGGTTATATGTTGTATTTTTTAATTCAAATGTAATTTCTCCCAAGTGTAATTGACTTTTTTGTTGAGAGAAAATTCTGAAATTGAGCAAATTCCACATTCTTTTATTGGAGGAGACTATTTTAAACATTCACAAAGCAGGAGTCTATAGACCTCAACAGAGAGATCAGAGCTATGATTAAACTGAGAACTAAAGTCAAATTAAAGATTACTCTGAAACCAAAACCAGTTAAATAGACACAATATTTTATTTAGTTTTCAAAATGTGTCAAGGTTCTTAGCATCTACGTGGCTCAGTTTCTTCTTTTGTGAAATGGAGATGGAAAGATCCCTATCTCATTGGATATTATGATGGTCAAATGAGATAACACATTTAAAATATTTATCATAAATCTTGGACATAGTAAGAATTCAATAAATCTTAACTGTTTCTATCCTTTTGTTCATATAAATTAATCTTAATGCCTGACAATAATTTCTTTATTAGGCATTTTCTTTTTTTAAATTTAATTTATTTATTTTTAAACAGCAGGTTCCTATTAGTTATCTATTTTATACAAATTAGGGTATACATGTCAATCCCAATCTCCCACTTCATCCCCCCACGCCACCCCTCGCCGCTTTCCCCTCTTGGTGTCTACACGTTTGTTCTCTACATCTATATCTCTATTTCTGCCTTGCAGACTGGTTCATCTGTACCATTTTTCTAGATTCCACATATATGTGTTAATATACTATATTTGTTCCTATCTTTCTGACTACTTCACTCTGTATGACAGTCTCTAGGTCCATCCACATCTCTACAAATGACCCAATTTCATTCCTTTTTATGGCTGAGTAATGTTCCATTGTATATATGTACCACCTCCTCTTTATCCATTCGTCTGTCAATGGGCATTTAAGTTGCTTCCATGACCTGGCTATTGTAAATAATGCTGCAGTGAATACTAGAGGGATTGTGTCTTTTTGAATTATGGTTTTCTCTGGGTATATGCCCAGTAGTGGGATTACTGGGTCATATGGTAATTCTATTTTTAGTTTTTTAAGGAACCTCCATACTGTTCTCCATAGTGGCTGTATCAATTTACATTCCCACCAAGAGTGCAAGAGGGTTCCCTTTTCTCCACACCCTCTCCAGCATTTGTTGTCTGTAGATTTTTTTTTTTTGCGGTACGTGGGTCTCTCACTGTTGTGGCCTCTCCCGTTGCGGAACACAGGCTCCGGACACACAGGCTCAGCGGCCATGGCTCACGGACCCAGCCACTCCGCGGCATGTGGGATCTTCCCGGACCGGGGCACGAACCCGTGTCCCCTGCATCGGCAGGTGGACCCTCAACCACTGCGCCACCAGGGAAGCCCTGTTGTTTGTAGACTTTATGATCATGCCCATTCTAACTGGTGTGAGGTGATACCTCATTGTAGTTTTGATTTGCATTTCTCTAATAATCAGTGATGTTTAGCGGCTTTTCATGTGCCTCTTGGCCATCTGTATGTCTTAGGTGAAAAATGTCTATTTAGGTCTTCTGCCCATTTTTTGATTGGGTTGTTTGTTTTTTTAATATTGAGCTGCATGAGCTGTTTATATATTTTGGAGATTAATCCTTTGCCTGTTGATTCATTGGCAAATATTTTCTCCCATTCTAAGCATTGTCTTTTCATCTTGTTTATAGTCTCCTTTGCTGTGCAAAAGCTTTTAAGTTTCTTTAGGTGCCATTTGTTTATTTTTGTTTTTATTTCCATTACTCTAGGAGGTGGGTCAAAAAAGATCTTGCTGTGATTTACATCAAAGAGTGTTCTTCATATGTTTTCCTCTAAGAGTTTTATAGTGTCTGGTCTTTAATCCATTTTGAGTTTATCTTTGTGTATTGTGATAGGGAATGTTCTAACTTCATTCTTTTACATGTAGCTGTCCAGTTTTCCCATCACCACTTACTGAAGAGAGTGTCTTTTCTCCATTGTATATCCTTGCCTCCTTTGTTTTAGATTAGTTGACCATAGGTGCGTGGGTTTATCTCTGGGCTTTCTATCCTGTTCCATTGATCTATATTTCTGTTTTTGTGCCAGTACCATATTGTCTTAATTACTGTAGCTTTGTAGTATTGTCTGAAGTCAGGGAGTCTGAATCCTCCAGTTCTGTTCTTTTCCCTCAAGATGGCTTTGACTATTTGGGGTCTTTTTAGTCTCCATAAAAATTTTAAGATTTTTTGTTCTAGTTCTGTAAACAATGCCATTGGTAATTTGATAGGGATTGCATTGAATCTGTAGATTGCTTTGGGTAGTATAGTCATTTTCACAATATTGATTCTTCCAATCCAAGAACATGGTATATCTCTCCATCTGTTTGTGTCATCTTTGATTTCTTTCATCAGTGTCTTAGTTTTCTGAGTACAGGTCTTTTACCTCCTTAGGTAGGTTTATTCCTAGGTATTTTATTTCTTTTGTTGCAATGGTGAATGGGAGTGTTACCTTAATTTCTCTTTCTGATCTTTCAATTTTAGTGTATAGGAATGCCAGAGATTTCTGTGCATTAATTTTGTATCCTGCAACTTTACCAAATTCATTGATTAGCTCTAGTAGTTTCCTGGTGGCATCTTTAGGATTAGATGCTGGCCTTGTAGAATGCGTTTGGGGGTGTTCCCTTCCTCTGCAATTTTTGGGAAGAGGTTGAGAAGGATGGATTCGGCTCTTCTCTAAATGTTTGACAGAATTCACCTGTGAAGCCATCTGGTCCTGGATTTTTGTTTGTTGGAAGATTTTTAGTCACAGCTTCAATTTCACTACTTGTGATTGGTCTGTTCATATTTTGTTTCTTCCTCAGTCTTGGAAGGTTATACCTTTCTAAGAATTTGTCCATTTCTTCCAGGTTGTCCACTTTATTGGCATAGAGTTGCTTGTAGTAGTCTCTTATGTTGCTTTGTATTTCTGTGATGTCTGTTGTAACTTCTCCTTTTTCATTTCTAATTTTATTGATTTGAGTCCTCTCCCTTTTTTTCTTGATGAGTCTGGCTAATGGTATATCAATTTTGTTTATCTTCTCAAAGAACCAGCTTTTAGTTTTATTCATATTTGTTATTGCTTTCTTTGTTTCTATTTCATTTATTTCTGCTCTGATCTTTATGATTTCTTTCCTTCTACTCACTTTGGGTTTTGTTTTTTTGTCTTTCTCTTGTTCCTTTACGTGTAAGGTTAGATTGTTTATTTGAGATTTTTCTTCAGGTAGGCTTGTATTGCTATGAACTTCCCTCTTAGAACTACTTTTGCTGCATCCCATAGGTTTTGGATCATCATGTTTTTGTTGTCATTTGTCTCTAGGTATTTTTTAATTTCCTCTTTGATTTCTTCAGTGATATCTTGGTTATTTAGTAACATACTATTTAGCCTCCATGTGTTTGTGCTTTTTACGTTTTTTTCCCTGTAATTGATTTCTAATCTCATAGTGTTATGGTAGGAAAAGATGATTGATATGATTTCAATTTTCTTAAATTTACTGAGGCTTAATTTGTGATCCAAGATGTGATCTATCCTGGAGAATGTTCCATGTGCCCTTGAGAAGAAAGTGTAATCAGCTGTTTTTGGATGGAATGTCCTATAAATATCAATTAAATTTCTCTGGTGTATTGTGTCATTTAAAGCTTGTGTTTCCTTATTAATTTTCTGTCTGGATGATCTGTCCATTGGTGTAAGTGATGTGTTACAGTCCCCCACTGTTACTGTGTTACCGTTGATTTGCTCTTTTATAGCTGTTAGCATTTGCCTTATGTATTGAGGTACTCCTATGTTGGCTACATATATATTTATAATTGTTATATCTTCTTCTTGGATTGCTCCCTTGGTCTTTATGTAGTGTCCTTCCTTGTCTCTTGTAACATTATTTTAAAGTCTACTTTATCTGGTACGAGCTACTGGTACTGCTACTCCAGCCTTCTTTTGATTTCCATTTGCATGGAGTATCTTTTTCCATCCCCTCCCTTTCAGTCTGTATGTGTCCCTAGGTCTGAAGTGGGTCTCTTGTAGACAGCATACATATAGGTTGTATTTTTGTATCCATTCAGTGAGCCTGTGTCTTTTGGTTGGAGCATTTAATCCACTCACGGTAAGTATTTTCCTATTACCATTTTCTTAATTGTTTTGTGGGGTTTTTTGTAGGTCCTTTTCTTCTCTTGTGTTTCCCACTTAGAGAAGTTGCTTTAGCATTTGTTGTAGAGCTGGTTTGGTGGTGCTGAATTCTCTTAGCTTTTGCTTGTCTGTAAAGCTTTTGATTTCTCCATCGAATCTGAATGAGATCCTTGCCAGGTAGAGTAATCTTGGTTGTAGGTTCTTCTCTTTCATCACTTTGGCTATATTGTGCCACTCCCTTGTTCCTTCATCTGGTAGTCCTCTGACTTTTCATCTTGTCTGTCTTTCTGTGAATGTGGTTTTTGTTCCACAGGCTGCAGGACTGTAGCTCTTCTTGCTTCTGCTCTAGGCATCTTATTTCTGTATCTTTTTCATTAATGCTATTTTGCTTCCTTTGCTCATTATAAGGTCACTGTAACAATCCTCCTCTGGTTTCTCTGTCCTCAACTGCTTCCTCATTTACTTTTTTGCTTAAGCTTGTAATCATTCTCCATTGTATATAAGAAAAACCCAAACTTCTAGCCACCAATTACAGTTCTTATAAACTTTCCAATTAGTACTCTCCTTAACTCTTCCTGTTTCAGTCAAACAAATATACTTTTGTTTATTTTACTCCACACATAATTTTTTTTACCCATCATGGATTGACAGAAAATTTTCTCTGTGTGCCATCTCTGATTGGCAGCTGTCTATTGATGGGCATTCTGAGACTGCCTCAACTCAGGAAGAGGAAAAAGCTACAGATCTTTAGTAATGTGTGCCGTGGGCTCTGGAGTGGGGACAGGAGTATCAGAGATATTTGTCATTTCTGACTTCTGTCATTTCCCCTAACAAGATACCCTTATGGCCTTCTCTGCTTCTCTAAGTTCTAACTTTTTCAGACATTCAGCTCAAATCCCACCTCTTCTATAATTATCCCACCATCCCATCTATCATAGCCCAGAATAATCACTGCCTTCTCACATAGGATTTACAACCTGAATCCCTTCTTTGGCACTAACATATGCTATTTATATGATTGCTCATGATTTCAACCTATAGATCCCATGAGGTCAACTATATTGTGCCTCTTTCTAGAACAGAGAATTCTGCATGCATTTATTATTCACAATTTTTAATATCAATCATAACAGTAGCTTACTTTTCTTACTATCATATTTTATCATTTTATATACAATATCCCATTAAGAATTATTCATGGCCTTATGGAATCATGTGTTAATATTGTGAATATTTACTGACTTTAGTAGAAAGCTTATACTCACCAACTTTATTTTTATGTTGGGTGTTATTCAAAACATATACATGGACTTGGAAAAGGCTAGGCAGTGTGTCTTACAAATTCTAAATATTTTTATGAGCCCACATATTTCTTCTAACAGTGACAATCCAGTTAAATTAAGTATTAAAATAAATATTAAGCATGTTTATACAAAGTAACTATGGATCCCAAATTAGAGAAAAGGGGGTATAATATTACCTCTTGAGTATTGAAAATATTGAGGAAGAGATTTGATTTTCAGGGTAAATTATGATGCAGATGTAAAGCCATCCCAGTTTCCTCCTCTGATCTTCCTTTGTTCTTCAGACCTCCTGAAAGTGGTCCAGAAATTAAGTTTGGGGATTATTCACATAAGAGTTTAAACCTAATTGCAACACTTACTAATAGCTTGATCTTGGACAAGCTACTTAATTTATTTGAGCTTCAGTCCTTACAGTAAATTTGAGATTAATAATCTTATGTATAGATTATTGAATAGAAAAATGACATAAGGTCCCTTGCATATGAGGATTCAGCAAATGATAAAGTAAAGGTTATATTTGGCAGTTGTAACAATATCTTTTACTGACTCATAAAGGATGCATTTATCACTTTCAGTATTATTTGAACTTTAATATCATTTTAAAATATTTTAATTACTGGAAATACAAGGCCTTTTATTCTGGAACAGAAATTCAAAATTCTAAATAAAACATTAGTAACTGAATCTAGTACTGTTTTATTATAATTCTATACTATGACCATTTCTTTAATAAGAAATCAAGGATGCTTTAATTTTATAAAATCTACTGATAAACTTTATATCAGTTGTTTATTTTATATTGTTAATATAGTTTATATATAGATACATATATTTTACATGGTCATTTATGTTTATTATATGTATGTATTCTTAGTTATATTATTGCTGCATAACAAATCACTCCAAGTCCTAGTTGCCCAAAACTACAACCATTAATTGTTCCTCTTGAGTCCTTGGGTCAGCTAGGCAGTGTTCTTGGTCCGGGCCAGGCTTGGCTGACTTTGGCTAGACTCACTCATGCCTCTGTGGTTAGCTAGCAGTTGATAACCTCATTTACTCAATGGGTAGTTGGCTGTTTTGGGCTCAGGCAGAATCCATTATTCATCAGCCTAGCCCAAACTTGCTCAGACTGTGGTGGCCAGGTTTCGAGAGGAAGCATGGAAGAATGCAAGTTCTTTTGAGGCCTAGGCTCAGAACTGAAAAATGTTGCCTTTGCCCTGTTCTGTTGGACAAGGTAAGGCATATAGACAGCAGGAATTCCAAGTATAGAGAAACTGATTCCTCTTATTACTGTCAGGAGCTTCAAAAGCATGTACATGCTGGGAGAGGTGGAGAATTGTTTAGGTTGTTGTATTGTTAAATATTAATACAATAAAGGAGAAAATAACAATAGAATCATATCAATGATACCTGCTGAAAGATCATTATATTCAAGAAATATGATACAAACTTTATGTAAAAGAGAAATAGCAGGACATTTCCTAAACTTGATAAAGAATATCTTTAGAAACCTAAAGAAGTCATTTTCTGATAATAAAAGCTGTAGTCAATATTTGTATTAGTTTCCTAGGTTTAGCTCAACAAAGTACCACAAATTAGGTGTCTTAAAACAGCAAAAATGTATTCTCTCACAGTTCTGGATGCTAGAAGTCTAAAATAAAGGTGTCAGCAGTGTTGGATTCTACTGGACCCTCTGAGGGAGAATGTTTTATTATTTTCTTCTAGTTTTTTTCTCACTGTCTTTGGTTTCCCACTGTCTTTGCCATCCCTTGGCTTGTATCACTCCAATCTCTGCCTCAGTCTTCACAAGGTGCTTTCCCCTTAGTCTCTATCTTTGTGTCTCCTCCTCTTCTTATAAGGACGCCAGTGATGCGAATTAAGGCCCCATTCTACTCCTGTATGACTTCATCTTAACTAGTTATGTCTGCAGCAATCTATTTCCAAATGAAGTCACATTCTGAGGTTCCGGGAAGGACATGAGTTTATGTGGACACCGTCCAACCCAGTATGATATTACTGCAGGGGGATGTAGATTGTTCAGCTACTTTTCTGAATACTTATGCCAATTATTTTAGACGAGATAAATAAGATAAAGAACCACAGATTTGGAAAGGAGAGCAATTATCCTTATTGATAGTTAATAAGGTTGTCTCCCAGGAAAACTCAGCTGATTCAGTTACAAACTGTTATAATTAAGATGATAGTCTAGTAGGATGGCTGGCTTCTAGGCAAAATGCTGGTACAAAACTAGTAAGAAAATACAGTGGGGGGAAAAAGACACCACTCACATAGAGAAGCATCAAAACATAAAGAAAGTAAATGTTTAGGTTGTATATGAGGAAACATGTAATATGGCTCATAAAGGTAAAAGCCTTGTAGTGTGAAAGAACGTTTTCTGAGTGTAAAGCTTTAACACTGGCAGAATGTTAAGTACACTAACCATAATGTCCATCTGGAAGAAGTGTTAAGTATAGTTAAAAAGTTTAGAAAACAAGGAACAATTACGTGGGACCTGCTTTAACTGGTGTCAAAATCATTATAAATCTCTGAAGAAAAAAGAAGTAAGTTACTGATTCAGGAAAAGACATATAAATCAATGGAACAAAATCATAAGTTCAGAAACAGGACCAAGGACTTGTGGAAGTTTTGGAATAATATATGTGGCATTTCAAATCAGTTGAAAACATTTGTTTTTTAATAGATGGGGGCAATTGGTTCTTAATTTCAGTAAACATAAATTAAAGCCCCTTACTTCAAAATGGTAAAGATTTTAACATTATAATACAGTGAAACCACTAAGAGAAAAAATGTTTGTATTCTCTTGTAATAGATCATTTTCAGCCAGTCACAAAAACTAGAAAGCATAAATGAAATGACTGGCAGATTTGAGTACACAAAATGTTTGAAAGGTATTTACAGAGAAAAACATCATAAATAAATGTAAAAAAACAAATGAACATTGTTTGTACCTGTAAATGTAAATTTGAGAAAAATATGGTACACTATTTTAGAAGGTCAATTTGTGTGTGTGTGTATAAAATATCTTATGAAAATGAATTAGGTACCAATAAAGGTAGCTCACAATGTACTTACAAATAAAAGTGTACATTTTTACATGAAAATTGGATAATTAGTTATATCATGATCTTATTTTAGTTCTAAAAAAGCTTATCCTTTTGTATGCATATATATAAATGTATTATTAGAGAATATTTCCTTAAGCATCTAGCATAATTCTGGCAAGATACACAGAGACTCTCTCCCAGCTTCAATCATAAAATTCCAGGGAAAGTTTTGAACGGGCCATATCGATTCCCTCAACTTTCAGCTAACCACTGTGACTGGAAGGAACAGAGGCTCTTATTGGCTCAGCTTGGGCCACGTGTTCAGGCCTATGTGTAGAAACCCTCATGGCTTGAGTGAAAAAGAATAATTCCTCAAAACTGGGGGAAACTATTGCCAGAAAAATGGTGAAATAGTTTTGGCAAGTTAAAAAAACCAAAAAATAAAGATGGCTACCACATTTTCTACTATTTTCATGAATTTCCATATATATGTGTGTGTGTATTTATATATCACACTTTCTCATACATACGTACACACAAACACAGACACACACATCACTATTACCATGTATCCTTCTCTTTTTAGTTAATAATAGATGATTGGCCTTTTCTACTTGTAAGAGCAACCCATGTTCATCAAGACCTTTGCCTGTTAAGTTTTTTTGGCTCATTTATAAGCTATGAAGTTGATCTGGAATGATTCTCTAGTGAATAAAGAATTTGGGTTTGTATCTGATAACTGAAATGGCATTATTTTTTTGTGTGTGGTGACGATATGGGTAAACATGAAATAGAAGATGGAGTAATTTTTGTGGATACAATTTCAGGGTTCAGTTAAATCATATCAAAATGGGGCTTGTAAAATGACTTTAAGGACATTTTCTACCTCTAGATTATAATTTATAATGATATTTTGTCATAATAAGACACTTTTTATAATCCTTCCACTTTTCTTTTTGCAAAAAAGCTAACAAACGCTAGACGTTAGAAGGGAAAAAATTGGCTTATATACAGTTAGATATGTTAATGATTCTGTTGCTTTACACCAAGGGTCTATAAACTATTGCCCTTGGGCCATAGTTTGTGTAGAAATTTTACTGGCACACATATTTGTGTACATACTATCTATGCTGCCTTTGTGTTATTCTGGTAGAGTTGAATATTGTGACAGGGAGCTTGTGTTACCCTGAGGCTAAAATAATTACTATCAGGCACTTTGTTGAAAAGTTTGCCAACCTGTGCCTTAATCATTTACCACAAAATAGCCAATAATTTAAAGTTTCCTTGACTTCTGCTGAGACTCTGTCAGTGTATATCCCATTAATTATACTCTTTCTTTAGAAATGGGCATTTCTCAATTAATATGTTTAAAACTATATCTTATTTCCCTTACATGGGATGTTAAAAATACCTCAATTAATTTCCCACTTCTAATTTAGTTTTTCCTCAGTGCTTTTAGGAAAATTGATGCCTAACATTACCTCAATTACTTTAAATGACATATACTGGTTTGTTTTCAGTTTACTATTATTTGTGAAACTCCAAGCAGTCATTAAAACCAACAGTAAATAACTGAACTGTAATGACAGTAAGATACTAGTACAAAGTAGCATAAACTTCTTATTTACTTGTTGTGAAACTTTTTAAAAGTCTTATTTGGAAAGTGTTTTACTACTGGAAGAGAATTTTCAGATATTTTATCATTTTTAATTCCCATAAGAGTATGAGATACATAGAAAATAGTATTTCCATTATGTAGGTAAACAAAAGAGCCTAGAGATATGAGTTGCATTGCTCAAAGTCATATAACTAGTAAAAGAGAGGAGGAATTAATCTCATACATTTTGATTGCTTTCTACTTCGTTTTATACTTTGCTGCAGTTTCAGTCTATCTACTGTCTATCTATCTACCATCTATTTATTTACATGAAATCTAGCCACATCCCCTAAAATAGATAAACTTAACTGCAGAGACTGTCTTACTTATGCCTCATCGATTCCACTAGATGCTTAGAGCACTGCTTTGAATATAGTATTGAATTGGTACATTTTTGGATATAATTTTATTCTAATATTTGGTAAAAAGCTAAATTTAATTGTGGAATTGGGTGGAAATTATAATTATGAATCTATTGCTCTTTCTCACTAGGTATAAATTCCTTGAGCTACATGTCTAGCTGATGACTCTTGCTTTTTGCTGCCTAAGCAACTTAACCCTTTTATTGTAAACACATCCTTCTCCTTACTGGGAAAGCACCCTATTTTTTTAAATTGCAGAGACCTCCTATGGAGTTGATCCCAGCTCTATACTTCAGCTTATGTTACCTGGCTATCTCCCCCTATTCCAGTGATGGGTTCAGGAATGTGCACTTACGGAACGCTTAGGGAGAAGGTACATCGTTTCCAACTGGCAATGTTGGTGATAAGGTTGATTCAAGCCAGGGCTTGATAAGGATTCAACCCATGAAGCCTGGACATGAGATAAAGAAAAGGAGAGTAGAGAGGTAAGAGAGGTAAGAGATAAGAGACACTTTGCCAATGCTGTTTATCCAGTGGATCCAGTCATGCCTGCATCTATTCAAGTACTTCTAGGTTATGTAAGCCAATAAGTTCCTGTTTTTATCAAAAAATTGAATTGCATTTTGGTTATTTAGAAACCAAAGTAGTCATGATGGAAGAACTGAGCCTTAGAGTAGCTACTCATTAAATAGCAAATTTATAACTGAATGGAGAATATGGTATAAAAATAGGTAAGTGACTTTAAAAAAAAGTTTTAATCCTGCTTTTCCTCAAAATATCTGATTATTATAAAAGCTCTCTAGGGACTTCCCTGGTGGTGCAGTGCAGTGCAGTGGTTAAGACTCTGAGCTCCCAATGCAGGGGGCCCAGGTTCTAACCCTAGTCCGGGAACTAGATCCCACATCCCTCTTAGTCACAACTAAGAGTTCACATGCCACAACTAAGGAGCCAGCAATCTGCAACTAAGGAACCTGAGAGCTGCAACTAAGGAGCCCCGCCTGCCGCAACTAAGACCCGACGCAACCAAACAAATTTAAGAAAAAAAAAGCTATTCTGAGCTCTGTAAATATTTCCATTTATTTGTTATATAGATTTTTCTTATTGCAAGAATCAGTCAGGCTTTAGTTCAAGATGAAGCTTGTGGGAGAAGGATGGATTGTTCAACGCACACATGCACAAATCAGAACTGTAATGTTTCTGCAGGATAAAAACAGTGATATATTTTATTTGCTTATTCTAAAGCTTTTATTTATTGGTGCCTTACACAGTATTTGGAAAGAGGGTAATATTGTTGGGAACAAAAATATATGACTTTTAAAGCTTCCAAAACAAGAATATATAACTTGGTTTGCAGTTGACTAAAAAAGAGAGTGAATGAACATAATTTCTACAAATTTGAGAGTTGTACAAAAATATATAGTTAACTCACATAATTATCTTTGTTTTAATAACTACATTTATAAATTATATGATTACAGCAATGTTGGCCTATTATGTGGATTAATCTAATAAATTATCACTGTATAAATGATGAACAATAATCCCCAGGTGAAATATACTTGATGGGTTTAAATAATATATATAAATAATATATATTTAAATTTTATCTATCTATCTAGATATCAATACACACACACACACACACACACACACACACACACACACACACACACACACACACACACACGAGATTAAGGATCCTATTTGGTTTTTGTTATTTGTATACCTAGATCAAAGTAAAAGTTAGCCAAATGCAACTTGATTCTATAATGTGACATTCTACCCAACCATTGAAAGGAGCAATTAGAAGTTGAATTGTTTTTCAAAGAGATATTTATGGATTTTGTTTTCATACCAAGTAACACATGCAATTTAAATTAATGTTCTTCCCTCTGTGTCTTTGTTTTAGTGTAACACAGACATTTTCTTGAGAATTTTAATATGAAATGACCTTTTCTAAACTAATTTAATGCATGCCTCTGTCCTCCTCAAGCCCTACCCCTACCGTATGGCCTCTTCCCCTACCACACTATTACTTCAGGAAGGGACAGACCATGTCTAGCTCTTCCTCAATGCTATACTTCCTGCACCTAGCACAATGCTTGGCATGTAGTAGGTACACAATAAGTGGTGTTGTTAAAGAGTGAGTGATTAATAGCTAGAAGAATTGGAGAAGAATGAGAAGGAGTATTAACGTGAGAGAACAGTATATATGAAGGCAGGGATAAAAGAGCATTTTGCAATTAGGTCACTGGAAGTACCTTTATAGCATGAAGACAACATGGAGGAGAGTGGTAAAGGGTGAGGCTAGCGGTCATGAAGATGCTCACAAGGCTAAGCAAAGAAGTGCCGCTTTGTTGTTGAAGCCTAGTGAAAGATTGAAAGAGTTCTACCTAAGGATGAAAATGAGGAGGTTTACATTTTGGAAAGTCTGTGCAGGTAAAAATGTAGGGGACAGATTGAATGGAGTCAAGACTGGGGACAATAGACCAGTTAGAAGCCTATTGCAGTAGGTGGGAGTGTTTGAACTAAGAACAGAAGAAATAGAAATAAATAAGAGAAAAACAACTCAAGAAAATTACAGAATTATCACCCCCAAATCATGTCTACCTTTTAGATGCAAAGGGTGATGAAATGAAGGAATTCAGATATACAAGAAGCATTCAAAGATCATGTTTGGGAGGAAAGAATTAAGTTCTAAAATCTTGACTTTGAGGTACTTGCAAAGCATCTAAGTGAAAATATCCAGTTAGCTTTAAGGGTCTGGGACCCAGTATTCATTCACTCATGTTTATCGGTCATTGTTTATTAAGCTTCCTTTTTGTGTGTGGAAGGCACTGTTATAGGTATGAGGGTTAGTGGCAAAGAGAACAGTCTTTGCTCTCATGAAGCTTAGAACCTAGGATGAACATATACAATAGTCAAGGAGACAAGTACACAACATAACTTCAGTTAGTTATATGTAATGTGAAGAAAATAAAACAGGGCTTGGATCTAGACAGGAGATTATTCTAAACAGGGTGGCCAGAGAAAGCCTCTGAGGTGACATTTAAACACAGACCTCCAAAATGAGAATGAATCTTGTCACACTAGCTAAGCGAAAAGAAAATTTAAGGTGGTGGCAAGTTGTCAACATTATCAAAACCCACAGAGTGCAATAAAATAAACATATAAAAATGTCCTTTGGATCTAGCTATCTGGAGGCTATTGGTGACTTAAATGAGAGTGGTTTAAGTAGGTACAGGAAGAGATGTTTGTTAGATTGAAGAAGGAAGGCACAAATGGGCTTCAAGAAATACAGGGCATTAGCACAAGATAATTTTTAAAAGAAAGCTTGGCTGTGAAGGGACAGAGAGAAGCAGCACAGATGCCAGGATCTGAGGAGTGCCAGGAAAGAAATTTGTAAATGTTTCCAATTATATTTTTTCATGAATCTACAGAGTGAGTACATTTTATGCAAACCTCAAAGATAAAATTTAGCCCACTGATAAAATGACATATTGTTTTAGAGGTGGGTGATAGTATTTTTTGTTTAGCCCATTAATTTCATGGTAGAGTAAAAATGGACAAAAGCTGGGGTGCTGCATGTTGCATAATGTAAAGAGTTGACATCTAGTCACTAAGAGATTACATCAGAATGGCTTGGAGTTAATACTATTTTCAAAGCATTTCTAAATTTAAAGGATGGGTCTTTTTCCTTGAGCCATTGCTTTCATATAATATCATGAGAGAAATTTTTAAACTTTCCTTTGGAGAATGATGAAAATATTTGCTCTCTCTGATTCAGCATATAATGGGAACAAGTCCTGATGAAGAAAGTCACACTTTCAATAAACATGCAGACACACCTCTAAAACGAGCTGAAAAACTAAGCATAATTTGGCCTAATAATTTTAGCTCTACCATCTTATTTCCTTCCTGAGTGTAGAAGAAATTCTTATTGTACAAAGTAGCACTTTAAATACATTGTCAAGTGATGGCAACAACCATTATTTTTCTTCTCCTTTCAGTGGTTGTTCCTTTATTTTACCAGGCAGTGATGCCATTTCTGATTTTTAAAGTAAGACTTTAAAATAAGACTTTATTAGCTATTTTTTTAAAAAATCTTTTATCAAGAAAACCTCTGGTGCTAAAAATTAAATGTCTCCAGGAATGTTTTTGTGTCATTAGGATACGAACTAATGATTAGCTATCAGACTGGGTCTCTACCTAGAAACTGCTTAGCAGACCCAGATTTTAATTGAGTGCAGCCAGTAAAACAGGGCTGTGCTTGCTATGCAAGGCAACTGTCAAGTCTCAAAGAAGTCGCTGAGCATTTCTCATAACCAATTAATATATGACACCTTAAATAACATGGACTCGCTATTCTTTATTAAAAGAAACTAGGGCAGGGCTGCTAAATGAAAACATGTTAAGAATATCTGCAGCTCAGAAAATTAGACTTCTGTTCAGAATTCTCTGCAATTATTTCTAAAGTTAAGAGAAGTGACCCTAAGATTTCCTCAAACTTCCTTCACAGTTTAAACCGTTCTTATCACAAGAACAAGGTCAACATTATGTGCATAGATAGTTATTGAAAATTTTGCTGACATGATGATAGTTTATCTAGTGAATAACAAATAAATCTGGGTTTGCTTTTTGATCTGTCCATTACTAGCTTCTTTACAGACTAAACCATTTTTTAAAATGTGTATTAGGAGATGTTGAGCTTATACTACAGCCTTTCCAGGGAAGCAGGAGTCTATAAATTATTCCTTTCTCTAGTGTTTGTATAACAGAGAGCAAAGGACATGTAAATAGCTGTGTTTATTCCATACCGTAAATTGGAACCATGCTACCAGCAGACTTCATATTTTCTCTCCTCTAAATGGTTATTTGAACACTGATTGTTTCAAACTTAGAAGATATTCCTTATAGCAAGAAAATTACGTAACTGGTGATTGGATATATAACTTCCCACAAGTCCTGTTTATTAGAAATCGTACAGTCTACTTATGTTACTAGTTGTAATAAAATTGAATTGAGGGAGAAATGATATTTTGGCTAAAGAAAGAGGAGGAAGAATAAATTATTTGATTTGATTTTACTGGTCCAATTTGGTATTAGGCAAAAATTTCCAAGGGCTTGCTTAATTACACCCAAATTCTACTGCCTCTCCAGCTTCATGATATATCATTGTCTAATTCTCAGAATTTCTCAGAAAGGGGAAAAAGTGGTCATGAAATTACCAGTTGGCAAAAGTCAGTGGAGAAAGTTAAGGGCCTTTACGGTGAAAGTGAAGAAGGGAATAAAGACTGTACTTTGGGGACTCCGTGTATTGTGAAGCATAAGGCAAAAATTCTGGCTTCCATTAAAATTCTACCCACAACATAGTACTAACATCTATACAGTAGGAATTGAAAGAGTGGCACAGACATTTTTATATTTTGGAACAATTAGATTAGTCAACCATAAAACAGGATTGCAAAGTCCATTACACAAAGTATTTGGAAGAAAATATTATGCACAGGTTTGAGAATTAATACTCAATAAGCATTGTCTCTCTTCCATGAAAAAAATTAATTGTAGATTTCTAGCAAGATTAAGAGCATATAGAAAAATTAAGTGAAAAATGGAGAGAAGATCCTTGGAATATTTATGGAAGGATCTTTATGAAGTCTTTAATGGAAGCTTCCATTAAAATTATATGCACAATAAAGTGTCAACATCTTTATATGGGAATTAAAAAATTCACATAAGACATTATTATATCTGAGATCAATATATTAATTGTACTAGTACAGAGCTGAGTCAAATGGGACCCAGCATTTGACCAATTTGCTATGCTTGACCGCCTATCTGTATGGACATGGTAAGATTTATCACTCCTGCCCTCGATACTTTATTTTAATCCACTTTTATTTGACAAATATGTTTAAACACTGTTAGGGACTGATTGTGTCCTCCCCAAAATTCATCTGTTGAAGGCCTCACCCCCCCAGTGTGATGGTGTTAGGAGGTAGGGCCTTTGAGAGGTAATTAGGCTCAGATGAGGTCATAAAGGTGGAGCCCCCATGCTGGGAAGAAGAGACACCAGAGCTCTCTCTCCAACATATGAGGATATAGCAAGAAGACAGCCTTGTGAAAGCCAGGAAGAAGTTCTCTAGCAGAACCCAACTGTGCTGGCACCCTGATGTCACACTTTCCAGCCTCCAGAACTATGAAAAATAAATGGCTATTGTTTAACTTACTCAGTCTATGATATTTTGCTATGGCAACCTGATATTTTGTTATGACTAAGGCAAGCATCTACTTTATGCCCCACAATTTGTAAGGCACAGAAATTTAAAAATGAGTGAGATAGATAGGATCCTTGCCCTGAAAAGTTTCACTGTATTCTTGGATACAGCTTGAGTAGTGTGAAATAAATGTGGAGCTACCAGAGTGATGACATCAGTTATATTTACACACTAACTTGAAAGAAATCAGCTTTTATATTTACTGGAAAATATCTACATCTTGCACTAAATCTAGTGACATGTTTTTGTGTTTCTCCATATGTGTATTAAACTGTGTCAGTCTTTTGATTTCTCAGTCCAGAAGAGATGAAAACATAGAAAAAGGCTCAACTACAGTCTACTGATGCCTAAAGAAAGAAACTTATTTTCCTGATACTGACATTAATGGAATATATTTTATCTTGGTACAGAAAGAACCCTAAAAGAACTGGCACTATCTTCAGTAAAATATCCCAAGTTTTGAGATTCTTACTGTAAGCTTAGAGACAAGTAGAGAGCATAAGACAAAAAAAAAAAAAAAAAGAAGGAAATAAGAAGAAAAGATACTGGTTCAGAAAATGGTACCATAGATCAGAGAAACCTGTTAGATAATTAGTTAAATTTGTGAAATTAGAAATTTGACTTGCATTTACTCTTTCCTAGGACTTCATATTTAGAGCCCAGCTAAAATTCACTCTCTATTACTGAGAAATGTCTTCTTGTATCTAAAAGTAATATGTATTTAGAGGAATCAGAATGGCTTATTATACTTTAAACTCTAAAACAAATTAAAAGATTTTAAAAATAAGAATTTGTATAAAGAGACGATGGTGACAAATGATTTTAATACTCAATATGTTTTTCACTTTCTTCTTTTTTACCTCTCTATGGTTTTGCATGTTGTTTCTTTTACAGTATCTATACATTAGTTTTGTGTCAATTTCTTCCTAATTCTCAATTATCTTCCATGCATCAAATTTTATTGCGGGGTGGAGCTGTAGTAGTGAATCTCCAAATTATTCTGGTTGGCTCAAATCCCTCTCACGTAATTTGTATTTCCTTGCTATGGGGCACATCTCTCCCCCACCCCCAAATTCCACCCCCCCACCACTACCACCAAGTTTTTAATGTTCAGTGGGTCAGAAAACCCATGGCCAAGCCCGAAACTCTCCAAGTACTCATTTAGTGATATGTGGAATCCCTTTTTCATTGTGCCTCACCTATGAAATGTAGTTTCATCAGGTTTATCTTTTGGTTTCATTATTTCAATGTTTCTTTGAATTTCAGTTGTGCTGCTCCAACCAGGAGGGTCTCATTTTTCAGTGTGATCAGAACAAATACACAAAACTTTTTGATTTGTTTGTTGATTGTGGTTGTAACTGTCAAGTTAAAGCATAAAGTTTTATGTTGATTTCTTTTGGTAATTCTTAAAGTGTCTCAAAGAGAAGAAAGTAAAATTGTGTTTAATCTATTTCAGTTGATTACCTTTTCTTTCCATGTTAACATCTAATGTTGCCAAATATACAGGAAAATATGCAAATTGCTGCAACCTTTAATATAGGAATTTGAATATAGATCAAAGTCTTTAAAAATGATTATATTCTTTGGTCCACAAAATTCACTGCTAGGAATGGGTCAAAAGGACATAAAATTGTCACCTAACATTTATGCATCAAGTATGTTTACTGCAATGTGCTTGTTGCATAAAGTGACAATTTGGGAACCATCTAAATATCTAGCAAGAACGATATAGTAAATAATGGAATACTGTGTCTACATTTAAAATGATGTTATGGAGGTATAATTGTGATTATGGGTAACGTTCACATTGTATTATTTTGTTGAAAAAAGTTTAAAAGCAGAGATACTACGTCTATAAGAAAATACATATATTTCATTATATACTTGGAATAATAAATAAAAGAATGTAAAAATAAAGAGATTGTGGGTGATTTTGTTTTTTGTATAGTATACGCTGTGCTCTAGAGCTACAAAGAATTTTCAATCTTATTTTAAAATAAGCAGGAGAAAAGATTCACAAGACTTTGTTGTTGCCAGTAACTTCATTAAAAAAAAAGTATCAGTTCTTAGAATGTACTTAGTTAGCTTTTTAAAGTTCAAATATTTACTTTCTGAAATAATAAAGAAAATATTATGAGGAGACTTCATTTGATTTAGTTCTTAACACAAAAGTTTTTTTTCGCTTCTGTTGAAAATGAGTTGAATAACCAATGATGGCTTTCTCCAGTAACATAATACTTTTAAAATGCTTTCAACCTAATGTTACATGTAGATTGAAACACAACATAAATTCAATAATTCATGTATCAGATTCTCAACAACCTTAAACAGAGGACAAAAGACCAGATCTGATTGATCCATTACTGCTTAAGGGTACCTGCTTAGTGTTGTTTTCTTTGTTTTTCTCCTAGAATCCTTTACCTATATTAGATTCCTCAAAACCAGAATATGTGTGATATGTTACCAATAAAAATATATTTTAACCACAGTAACAGTGCACTGACACATAACTGTTGGTTGAATGAATGAATAAATATGAGATAACTAAAAAAGAAAAAATAAGAATGCCATATTTAAACAGTTCATTTTTCTTTTACATGTTTACTTTTTGAGATAGTAATGTCTTTCTTTATAATTTCCCTAGATTATCTTTCCTTTTGCTGTTTCACAGTCTTTGTTCTCCTCTGTTCCTATAACATGTCTTTTTTAGATACTGATCTTTCTACCCCTATTTCATAGTTTTATTTCACCAGATTAAATTACATCTGTTTAAATACAAATAAACGTTTGTAGAAAAAAGCCATGAATCCCAATGAAGTTATTAAAGTTCGAGCTACTGTAAAATGTGAGAGCAGTCCAAATATTTGTGCATGTAACTTGGATATCCCTCACACCTAATAAATTTATGAACCTGACTTAAGAAGTCACTGCACCTTTGGGTTTGTTTACTGACACAGCCATTGTTTTTGCTGAGGTCCCAACATGGGGGCCACTAATTAGTTCTAGTTTTTTGATACTTAGGTAACCTTTATTCCCTTTACTACTTCCTTCCATAGTTTACTTGCTGTTCCCTCCTAGGATGGGCATTGTTTATTCTACCTCCTGGCAAGAAGAGAAGCATATTTTTTTTCAGAAGTTGGGGAAGGAACAAAGGGGGTCTCCAGCAGAGGGGTTGATATTCTTAGTGAAACAATTCTTCAGTTTTCCACACAGCTCTTTCCTTCCCAGGATATTGCATACATTTCTTTTATGTAGAGGGCCTGGGGTTGGGGTTAAAAACGAGGGTTGATGAATAACTGTTTCTATATCTGCAATCTTGCTATGACAGTCAAGAGACTTGGCTAGACCTCTGCACACAGAGGATCTCTAGGGTAGAGACTAAGAGGAATATATATTCACACACATATGCATACATATATATATATATATGAAAAAGTACAACTTGAATGAAGAAAGTCCAACATGATCATTACAACTCTATATTCCAAGAAGAAAAATTTATTTCAGTTGCCCATGAGTGGTAAGATATTATAGTTTTATATTGAATGCCTTCAGAGCATCCAGATATTTTAAAAAACTCCCAACTAGCAAATATATTTGTTATTTTATTTAGTCCTTAAAAATTAAAGGGAATAAAAATCATACAATGTCTGCTCCAAGATCACAAAAGAATTAAACTATATAGAAATCAATACAGAAAGAAAACCGGAAAACCCCCAAATATGTGGAGATTACACAACACAATTTCTAAAAACAAATCACATGAGTCAAAGAAGGAATCTAAAGGGAAATTTTAAAATATTCTGAACTAAATGAAAAAGCACATCTCATCAAAATTTCTCAGATGCAGCAAAGGCAAAAGAGGAAAATCTATAGCATTGAATGCATATATTAGAAAAGAAGAAAGATCTAAAATCAATAACCTAAGTGTCCACCTTAGGAACCTAGACAAAGAACAAATTAAATTAAAAGAAGAAGAAAAAAATAAACAATAAGAATTAGAATAGAAACCAATGAAATTAAAATAGGAAGTCAGTAGAATCAACAAAACCAAAGATGCTTCTTTGAACAGATCAATAAATTCAATAAACCTTTAGCCAGGCAAACTAAGGAAACGAGAGAGGACACAAATTACTAATATCAAAAATGAAAGAGGGTCATCACTATAGATCCCATGGAAATTAAAATAATAATAAAGAAATATTATGAACAGCTCTACACACACAAATTTGATAACCTAGATGAAATGGACCAATTTCTTGAAAGACACAGTCTGCCAAAACTCACAGAAGAAGAAATAGACAATTTGGATAGGCTTATCTGTTAAAGAGATTGAAGTAATATGAATGACCTTTAAAACAAGAGTTCCAGTCAGCTTCACTAGTGAATTCTGCCAAACATTTGAAGAAAAGAGTATGCCAATTCTCTGTAATCTCTTTCAGAAGACAGAAGCAAAGGGAATACTTCCTAACTCATCCTATCAGGCCAGCATCACCCCAATACCAAAACCAGACAGGGGCATTACACGAAAAGAACACTATAGACCAATCTCTCTCATGAACATAGATGTAAAATTCCTTAACAAAATACTAGCAAATCAGAGTCAACAATGTATAAAAAGAATTTTATACACCATGGCCAAGAGGGATTTAGGTTCAACAAACAAAAAGCAATTAATGTAATTCATTACAGCAGCAGGCTTAAAAAAGCAAAATTACACGATCGTATCAGAAAAATCATCTGACAAAATCCAACACTCATTCACTTTAAGACCCTCAATAAACTAGGAATAGAGGGAAACATCCTCAATTTGATAAAGATTGTCAAAAAAAAAAAAAAGCCTACAGCTAACATAATACTTAATGGTGAGAAGCCTGAATCTTTCCCACTATGATTAGGTATAGGCAAGAAAGTCCTCTTTCATCACTCCTTTTTAACATCATACTGGAGTTTCTGGATAGTGCAATAAGACAAAAAAGGAAGTAAAAGGTATACAGGTTGGAAAGAAAGACATAAAGCTGTCTTTGTTTACATATGATATGATCATCTATATAGAAAATCCAAAAGAATCAACAAGAAAACTCCTGGAACTAAAAAGCAAAGTTGCAGTATGTAAGGCCAACATACGAAAGTCAATTGCTTTCCTATATAACAGCAATGAATAAGTGGAATTAAAGGTTATAAACACAATACTATTTACATTAGTAACCATGGAAATGAAATACTTAGGTATAAATCTAATAAAATATGTACAATATCTATATGAGCAAAGCTACAAAACTCTGATGAATAAAATCAAAGAACTAAGTAAATGGAGAGATAGAGAGATAGTCTATGTCTATGCATAGGAAGACTCAATATTGTCAAGATGTCAGTTCTTCCCAACTGGATCTAGAGTCAATGTATTCAAAATCAAAATTCCAATAAGTTATTTTGTGGATATTGATGAAATGATTCTAAAATGTATAATAAGAGGCAAAAGACCCAGAATAACCAATACAATATTTAAGGAAAAGAACAAAGTTGGAAGACTGACATTTCTTGACTTTAAGACTTACTGTAATGCTACTGTAATCAAGTCAGTGTGGTATGCGCAAAAGTAGACAGATTGATGGAACAGTATAGAGAGTCCACAAATAGACCCACATAAATATAGTCAACTGATCTTTGACAAAGGTGCAAAGGCAATACAATGGAGCAAAGATAGTCTCTTCAATAATGGTGCTGCAACAACTGGACATCAACATGAAAAAAAATGAATCTAGACACAGACCTTCACCCTTCACAAAAATTAACTCAAAGTTGATCACATACCTAAATGTAAAATGAAAACCTGTAAAACTCCTAGAAGAAAACATAGGAAAAAACCTCCATGATATTCAGTGTGGTGATGACTTTTTAGATACAACACCAAAGGCATGATCCATTTTATTCCCAATTATCCAGAAATAATTGATAAGCTAGACCTCATTAAAATTAAAATCTTTTGCTCTGTGAAAGACAGTCAAGAAAACTGGAAGGCAGGCCACACATCAGGAGAAAATATTTATAAAACACATGTGATAAAGGATTGTCATCAAAAATATACGAAGAACTCTTAAAACTCACAATAAGAAAGACAACAGATTTAAAATGGGCCAAAGACCTTAACAGACACCTCACCAAAGAAAATATACAGGTAACAAGCATATGCAAAGATTTTCTACACCATATGTCATCAGGGAAATGCAAATTAAAACAATAATGAGATACCACTGCACACTTATTGGAATGGCCAAAATACAGAACACTGACCACACCAAATCCTGGTGAGATTGGAGCAATAGGAACTCTCGTTCATTGCTGGTGAGAAGGCAAAATGGTACAGCCACTTTGGAAGACTCTTTGATGCTGTCTTATAAAACTAAACACACTGTTATTATATGATCCAGCAATCATGCTCCTTGGTCTTTACCCAAAGGAACTGAAAACTTATGTCCTGCACATGGATGTTTATAGCAGCTTTCTTTATAATTGTAAAAACTTGGCAGCAATATGATGTTCTTCAGTAGGTGAGTGGATAAATATACTGTGGTACATCCAGGCAATTAATCATTATTTAGGACTAAAAAGAAATGAGCTATTGAGCTATGAAAATATCTAGAGGAGTCTTAAATGTATATTACTAAGTGAAAGAAGCTACTTTGAAAAGCCTACATACTGTACTTTTCCAACTATATGACATTCTAAAAATGGCAAAACTATGGAGACAATAAAAAAGATCAGTGGTTGACAAACATGGGGGTGGGGAGAAATGAACAGGCAGAGCACTGAGGATTATTAGAGCAGTGAAAATATATGCTATTATAATAACAGATATCATTATACATTTGCTCAAATTCAGTGAATGTGCAACACCAGGAGCTAACACATATGTATGGAATTTAAGGAAAAAAAATGTCATGAAGAACCTAGGGGTAAGACGGGAATAAAGACACAGACCTACTAGAGAATGGACTTGAGGATATGGGGAGGGGGAAGGGTAAGCTGTGACAAAGCGAGAGAGAGGCATGAACATATATATACACTACCAAGCGTAAGGTAGATAGCTAGTGGGAGGCAGCCGCATAGCACAGGGAGATCAGCTCGGTGCTTTGTGATCGCCTGGAGGGATGGGATAGGGAGGGTGGGAGGGAGGGAGATGCAAGAGGGAAGAGATATGGGAACATATGTATATATATAACTGATTCATTTTGTTGTAAAGCAGAAACTAACACCATTGTAAAGCAATTATACTCCAATAAAGATGTGAAAAAAAAAAAAAGAGTGAACCATAATGTAAATTATGGACTTTGGTTGATACTGATGTGTCATTGTAGGTTCATCAGTTATAACAAATATACCACTCTTGTGGGTGATGTTGACAGTGGGAGAGTCTATGCACATGTGGGAGTAGGAATGAGAAACATCTGTACCTTCTGTTTAATTTTGCTGTGAACCTGAAACTGCTCCAAAGAATAAAGGAAAAAAAAAACCCACCTAAATAAAGTTAGTGTAATATAGGGAAACTTGTATTTCTGGAAAATTACTGAACTATACTAAAGCCATAATAATCAATTCCTTAGAAAAGTAGTATAAGAAGTACCATAATTCAAAAAGACACATGCACCCCAATGTTCACTGCAGCACTATTTACAATAGCCAGGACATGGAAGCAACCTAAACGTCCATTGACAGATGAATGGATAAAGAAGATGTGGTACATATATACAATGGCATATTACTCAGCCATAAAAAGGAATGAAGTTGGGTCATTTGTAGAGACATGGATGGATTTAGAGTCTGTCATAGAGTGAAGTAAGTCAGAAAGACAAAAACAAATACCATATATTAATGGATATATGTGGAATCTAGATAAATGGTACAGATGAACCTATTTGCAGGGCAGGAATAGAGATGTGGAAGTAGAAAACGGACATGTGGACATGGAGGGGGGAAGGCGGGGTGGGATGGATTGGGATTGACATATATACACTACCATGTGTAAAACAGCTAGTGGGAACCTGCTGCATAGCGCAGGGAGCTATTTAGAGTCTGTCATAGAGTGAAGTAAGTCAGAAAGACAAAAACAAATACCATATATTAATGGATATATGTGGAATCTAGATAAATGGTACAGATGAACCTATTTGCAGGGCAGGAATAACCCCAATTAAAAAAAAAAGTACAACTGTATGTATTTCTCATATGTGTTATAAAACACATACATAAATACACATTCATAAAAAAGAAAAGAAAAATAACTTCTTAGCCATTTATCCATAAAAAGAAGCTGATTTGTAGTTAACAGCTTCCCCATAAAGAAAACTTCAAGCCCAGGTGGCTTTGCTAGGGAATTCATCCAAACTTTGAAGAAAGAGATAATAGCAATTCAATAAAAGCTTTTATAGCAGGGCCAGTATGAGGTCATGGTATCAAAACCAGACAAATTTTGAAAGAAAATAAAGTTAGAAACAATATTCTTCAGAAATATTTGTGCAAAATTTCTTTAAAAAATTTTACAAATTGGGGCTTCCCTGGTGGCACAGTGGTTGAGAGTCCGCCTTCTGATGCAGGGGGCACAGGTTTGTGCCCCGGTCCAGGATGATCCCACATGCCACGGAGCGGCTAGGCCCATGAGCCATGGCCACAATCCAGCTATATACAGTTGATCCTTGAACAATGCGTATAGCTTATTGTTGTCCCTTCCTAACCAAGGTTCCTCTGTATCTGCATCCATAGATTCAAACAACCTCGGATCATGTAGTACTGTATGTAATATTTACTAATAAAAAAAGTGTATAAGAGAACCTGCACAATGGACATATATACACTACCAAACGTAAAATAGCTAGCTAGTGGGAAGCAGCCGCCTAGCACAGGGAGATGAGCTCGGTGCTTTGCAACCATCTAGAGGGATGGGATAGGGAGGGTGAGAGGGAGGGAGATGCAAGAGGGAAGAGATATGGGGACATATGTATATGAATAACTGATTCACTTTGTTATAAAGCAGAAACTAACACAACATTGTAAAGCAATTATACTCCAATAAAGATGTTTTAAAAAAAAGAGAACCTGCACAGTTCAAAACCATGCTGTTCGAAGTGTTAACTGTATATGTAAATATATCTATACATAAATATGTATATATATGTTTATAGGTTAAAGAATACAATATCTATAAATATAAATGAATATATAATGTAAAATATTTATATATAAATGTATACAATATACATCAGGACTAGTGAGGTTTATCTCAGGATTGTAAGATTGGTTTTACATTTGGATATCAATAAATATAATTCACTTTTTTTTTTTTTTTTTTTAAATTCACTATTTTTAAAAATCAAAAATTTAAAAACATTTGATTATTTTATGGATGCAGAATGAGCATTTTACACAATTTTTTTTTAATTTTTTTAAATTTGGGTCTTTTAAAAAAATTTTTTTAATTTGGGTCGATGTTGCTGCACATGGGCTTTCTCTAGTTGCAGCGAGTGGGAGCTACTCTTTGTTGCAGTGCGCGGTCTTCTCATTGTGGTGGCTTCTCGTTGTGGAGCACGGGCTCTAGGCACGCGGGCTTCAGTAGTTGTGGCACACGGGCTCAGTAGTTGTGGCTCACAGGCTTAGTTGCTCCGCATCATGCAGAATCATCCGGGACTAGGGCTCGAACCAGTTTCCCCTGCATTGGCAGGCGGATTCTTAACCACTGCACCACCAGGGAAGCCCATTTAACACAATTTGACATCTATTCTTGATTAAAAAAAAAAAAAACCAGAAAATTAAGAATAAAAGGGAACTTCTTCAACCTGTTGAAGGTACTCTGTGACAACCCTACAGCTGTCATCCTTATTGATAAATGTTACATTCATTGAAGAATAATGACTATTATTAGGAAAGAATAAATGCTTTCTTTTTAAGATCAGAAAAAAGACAAGAATGACTTTCCTCATCACTTCTACTTAACAGGAGGCTTTAGCCTGTGCATTAAAGAAAAAAAAAAAAGGAATTAAAGACATTCAAATTGGAAAGGAAAAAGTAGAAAAGTTAAAAATCTCTTTATTCACCAAATACATGATCACCTATGTGAAAAATCTGATGGAATGCTCAAAAAAGCTATTGGAACTAAAAAATGATTCTAGGAAGGTTAAAGAATATCAGATCAATAAATATGAATGAATTTTATATTTATACTTATCAATGAACAATCACAAACTGAGATTATAAAAATGATACCATTTACAATAGCGTTGAAAATATGAACTGTATAGAGATACATTTGACAAAAGATATGTAGAACTTGAACATTTGAAAATAATAAAACATTGCTGAAAGAAGTTAAAGATCTAAATAAACAGAAAGATGTACTATGCTCATGGGTCTAATTTTTCAATATTTTAAAAATATCAAATCTTCCAAAACTAATATATATTTAGATTCAAAACAATGCCTTCCAAACTGCTATCCAATTTTTTTTATTGAAATTGACAAACTGATTCTAAAATTCATTTGAAATACAAAGCGCATACAAAAGCCAAACTTTGAGATAGAAGAACAAAGTTGGGGAAACAAACTACATAATTCTAAATGTAAGTATAAACACCTAAATGTAAAATCTAAAATTATAAAACTTATAGAATAAGAGGATAAAAACCTTTTAGAACTAAGTTGGGCAATTTTCTATTTTTAGATATGACATTAAAGGCACGAAGCGTCAAAGATAAATGTGGATTCATCAAAATTAAAAACTGCTCTTTGAAAGATACTGTTAAGAGAATGAAAAGACAACTCACAAACTGGGAGGAAATATTTGCAAGCCATATATCTGATAAAGCACTTGCATCTGTATCAGATAAAAAACTTTAAAACTAAATAAGAAGACAAATCAGTAATAAATGGACAAAAGATATGAGCAGACTCTTCACTAAAGAAGATATGCATATGAGAAATAAGCATAAGAAAAGATGCTGATTACCATTAATCACTAAGGAAACAGTGAATCAAACCCACAATGTGGAACCGCTACACAACTATTAGTGTGACTAAAATTAAATAGACTGACCATATCAAGAGTTTAGTAGTATGTGGAAGAAGTTTGGACAAAGTCTCAGTTTCTTGAAAAGTTAAATGTATACACGCCATATTACCCAGACATTTTCCTCCTTTATATTTATCCAAGAGAAATAAAAGCATACATATGTATACTTAAAGACATAACTACAACCCAAATATCTACCAACAGATGAATGGATAAATAATGTATAGTAAATGCCTACAAAATTGAACATTATTTAGCAAGGAAAAAGCATTGACTATTGATACATGCTCCAATAGGTATAATTCTCAAAAATCTTTTCTGCATGAAATAAGCCAGTCAAAAACTATATGATTTCATTTATATAATATTCTATAAAATGCAGAGACAGAAGCAGGTCAGTTGTTATCTGTGTGGGGATGGAGGGAGACAGGAAGGGGCTGAATGTAGAAATTACAAAGGGACTTAAATAAATTTTTGGTAGTTACAGATGTGTTCATTATCTTGATTTTGGTGATGATTTCATGCATGGTTTACACATGTCAAAACTTATCAACTGTATACTTTAAATATATGCAGTTTACTGAATGTCAATTATACCTCAATAAAGCTGTTAAAAATATTCTGGATATTGAGAGTAGTACTTGACAGCTATAATTTAGATATTCATACTACCTAATGTAAAAATTTAAAGACAAATAACATGTATTACTTTATTACTCCTAGAATGCAAAGTTGTGGAACCACAATTATAAAAAGTAATGTTTTCCTTGGCTGAGATGTTTTTTAAAATGTATCAAACATGATACAGACTATGTAATGTATCAAAATGTAATTAATTTAATCACAAGCTTAACCCTGTAAATGTGTTTTTATATCTTTTAAAAATATCTAATTAAATGCATGTGTGTGTGACTTAGCTTAGTATGCTGCTTTTAATGGAATTTAAGGAAACTGTAAAATATTTATAATATGTGCCAGGCACTTCCCCTTCAGCAGCTCAAGATCCAATTTAAATATGAGATTTACATTAAAAAAATAAATTCACTCTGCTGCATTGAGAAGAGGATTAAGTATTAGAATTGCATATAGTAGATACAAGATTCCCCAGTTAACGGCCTAGTATTCCATATAAGAAGATGGCTGTTTGACATAGGTTAGCAGTAAAGTTTGCAAGATAGACAAATATGATATATTTTGGGTGGAGACTTAAGAAGACTTGTTGATGAATTGGATGAAAAATGTAAGAGAAAGAATAAATTAGGTATGAATCTTAAGTTTTGGGGTTTAAGCAACTAGATAGATAATGGTGCTACATTCCGTATCTGTAAAAACAGATCTGGAGAACAGAAAACAAGTATCTTAAATGTCACTGCCTATCTTGTATTTATTACTTTTTTTTTTTCAGTACGCGGGCCTCTCACTGCTGGGGCCTCTCCCATTGCGGAGCACAGGCTCCGGACGCGCAGGCTCAGCGGCCACGGCTCACGGGCCCAGCTGCTCCGCGGCATGTGGGATCTTAATGGACCAAGGCAAGAACCCGTGTCCCCTGCATCGGCAGGCGGACTCTCAACCACTGCACCAATAGGGAAGCCCTATTACCTTTTTTAAATTGATATTTATATAGCCTAGGCTTAGAAACATCAGTGATGTAACACTACCTTGTGAGATAACATATTCCTAATTTGAAACTGTTTTTAGGCTTATCTGAGATCTTCTATGTAATGTCCAAATGTCCCTCTACAGTTCTTAACTCGGTCTTTTGGAACACACTAAGTTTGGATGACGAGTCCAGACAGATTGATTCTAATTTGTTTTGAAACTCAAATAATAATATCTATAGTTACTGAATTTCTTTAATTCAGTGGACATTAGCCAGCTTTTATCCTTTAAATTTAACTTAGATAATATGAATATAATATTTTGTAATTTTTCTTATAATATTAATGAATAAAATGAAAGCAATATCACAGTAACTCACAAGACAATATACTACTAGCTACGAGCTGAAAAAATTTTTATCCCAGTTGTGAACCAAATTTATTTGACCAGTAGGTGCCAGTCTCAGCTCACAGAACTGAGACCGGAGTAATTGCTTATTGGTAAATTCTGTAAGAGGGATTTCTGTTTAAAAAATGTAGAATAGCAGAGATTTTATGTCAAGAAAGAAGGCAATTAATGGATTTTGAAGGCAGAACACAATACAAGCTCCTGAACAAACCTATGACTATAACAACGACCGGAAGTAAGATTAATCACTTCTTCCAGAATTTTCATATTGATATAAGGAGACACTATGCCCATAAGAAGGGAGTGAGAAAGGAAAAGGGAAAAAATATGTAAGTGGCGCTTATTAAAGTGACTTCTCTGTTTACCTTATCTTCGCTCCTCTTGTTTTTGCTTTTATAAATCTTTTTGATGGATGTGGAATAAAAATACATAATACATTAAAACCAACATGACTTGATTTTTCTGTACTGAATTGTATTAGCCTGGAATTCTGAATCGAACAACGAGGAGCCCAGGTGACCACTATCTGTGTGTATTGACTTTGCTGTCACTGAAGCAAGGTGTATTCACATACTAGATCAAGATTTAGGAGAGTTCTTGGATCATCTTTTTTGTGAGCAGCTCAAATATGCCCAGAGTCAGGTGCTGTTCACTCTTGACTAGGATGAAATTGTACCTGCAATAAATGGTTATAGATATGATGTAAAACAAAAAAATTATTTTTGAGGGAATTAGTCTAAGGGATATTTATAGTATCTGGATTACTAACGCTTTCCATGTACACTACAGTGCCTCAAACTTTTCTCTGCCTATTAGCCTTATAAAATTGTATATATAAATACTTAAAAGGGTGACATAGCATTCAAAATCCAAAAGCTCCAAAATAAGTTTATTTGCTCCAGGAAAAGCTAAAGCAATTCTGAACAGAAGCTATGTTTGCGAAGTACACCCATGCACAGAGGTGTTAATTTTCATGCACAAATATACTGCTGCTATCCAAATGCATAAAGGTATACCTGCAGCTTGCCAAATTAGCTTTTCTTAGTTAAATGGGAGACCAGTGAAATGCTGGATCAATAAAGCGTGAAGCTGGCTCTACCTTTCCAAAGCATTCGAGGGTCAGCTGTGGACCTGCTAATTGACCAGGGTGAATATACACAGTGAGTGAAGAACTCATCCTCATTAAATAAAATGTCCCTACCCACAGGCTCCCTTACGTATGACCCAAGAAGCGGTGCCCAGGATAGGCAGAAGAAATGTGAATTAATTTGCACATGCTAAATTCTCCTAGCAATTTTCTCTACCCCTTATTTTTTGCACATAAGGTATAGTGGATTCAGAGATAAAATTATTCCCAGTCTGTAAGTCACTAAAAGAGCGCTGAAATACATTGAAATATGGTGAAAATTAACTCAGAACACCATTCTACTCCCTATTCCTTGCATATCTAGAGATTATGCCTGTCCAGCTTAGGAAAAATGTAGAAAACAGGTTCAAATGGAAAATAAAAACAAAACATAGCAAAATCAAGCAAACTATCAACAAAGAAATTTTGACCACTGGCCTACTGTGTAGTTTAAAATCAGGGATGTGTAGGTTGAGTGGTGTAACTTTAGGGGCACCACCAGTCCTGGAATCAGCTAGCTGACTTCAGTCTAAAGTTGACAGCTGCAGCCAGGTGAGATTCTGAAACTAAATGATACAGTGCATGCTGCTCCTTAGATGGTTTTACTTTTCTTCATTTTTATTTGTATTTTTCTCTAAATTATAAACACTTCATGTTTTTTAGAAAATCACAGAGAAAATTGATGGAATATAAGAGAATGAAGGCAATTGGAAAATTTTAGGTCATATTGAGCCAAGAAAAGAAAGTTAATTTAATTTCAATACAATTACATACCTTATGCCAATCCTATGTGAGTATGATATATGTTATTCAGATATAACATATGAAGAAAAGTGAAAAAGAAATCAATTCCAAATTCGTTAAAATAATACATTATTGGCATTACTGTGGTGCCAGTGAGGGCCGCACTCCCTTTAAAGACTCTAGAAAATAATCCATTCTTTTTCTCTTTCAGCTTGTAGTAGCTGTTGACATTCCTTGGCTTGTGGCTGTATCACTCCAATCTCTGCTTTCTTATTTATTTATTTATTTATTAACATCTTTATTGGAGTATAATTGCTTTACAATGGTGTGTTAGTTTCTGCTTTATAACAAAGTGAATCAGTTATACATATACATATGTTCCCATATCTCTTCCCTCTTGTGTCTCCCTCCCTCCCACCCTCCCTATCCCACCCATCTAGGTGGTCACAAAGCACAGAGCTGATCTCCCTGTGCTATGCAGCTGCTTCCCACTAGCTATCTGTTTTACGTTTGGTAGTGTATATATGTCCATGCCACTCTCTCACTTTGTCCCAGCTTACCCTTGTTTTCCTTTTTACATTAACTACTCCTCTGTGTGTGTCAAATCTCCCTCTGCTTTGCTCTTAGAGGATACATATGATTGCATTTAGCTCTCAACTGGACAATCTAGAATAATCTCCCTATCACAAGAGCCTTAACTTAATCACATCTGCAAAGACTGTCATATAAAGTAGTATTCATAGGTTCCAGGGATTCGGATGTCTTTTTGGGGTCCATTTTTCATCCTACTACAATTATCAATTGTCACTGCAATGTTACCAGATCTGTGCTCACCAATTACTCTTTGGTAGTACTCTTTAGTTATTTGGTCCTAAATTAGCCTAATTAGGAAGGCTAATTCAGAGGCATTTAATAAAACATTCCTTTTTCCTTCATGATTGAACTTTACTCTTTGCAGAAGTAGTGAACATTTTTACTACTTGAAACATTGTAATTAGAAATTGAAACACTACTTGAACATTGAAATTAGAAGGCCCTTCTGATTCTACAGAAATCTCATAAAATAAAAGATTTAGGTAATTCAAGAACCAAGTATAATCCAAATGATATTGGGCATTCAGGGACCCAACCTCCTACTGGTTTCATGCTGTTTAGTTAAATTGCCCTGGCACCATACAAATACGGTACCCATATTTCATCCAAATTCTAAGCTTTAAGGCACCAAACAGCTAAAGTGTCATTGAAATATTTCTGTATTGAAGCCAGAGAGTATATATTCCCCAGAGTTGAGAAATCTTGTCCCTCCAGATAGAGTATAGACAGTGCTCAAGTTAGAGGGATAGGGATACAGAGTAAATCCAACAATGCCAGATAACAAGAGAAGACTCAATATTTGATAACTATATTTAGAGCATATAAATAAGAAAATGACTAGGACTTACTAATAAAAGCCATGAAGAAAGAATTGGCTGTCCTAGTATATCAGGGAGAGAGAGGGAAATCAGAGCATCTCAACAGTACTAATGAAACAGGAGGCAAGGGGACAGGGCACAACCTTTAAAAGAATGCCATAGCCACAGTACATGATGAAAAATAGTGAGAACCAACTAGGTCCAAGATGGTGGAAAATTCAATTTTCAGTAGACCTTGAGCCTCATTATATGCTCATTGTAATACATTAGCATGCTAAATGACACACTCACTAGTGCCATGACAGTTTTGAGATCAACCATAAAAGGTCAGAAAGTGGGCAGTGGCCCAATTCCTGGAAATCCCCACCCCTTCCCCAAAATAGTTGCAATAATCCTCCCACTCATTAGCCCATGAAATTACCCAGCCCATAAAAACTAACCACACCATATATCAAGGCCTCTTGCTTCTTGCCTTCCGAGACGGCCCACACCCTGCCTGTGGAGTGTGTTTCTTCCAAGGCCTCTCACTTTCTGAGATGGCCCACGCTCTGTCTGTGCTGTGTTACTCTCTAAATAAATCCACTTTATACCTATCACTTCATCTCCGAATTCTTTCACGACCGGCAACACTAACTCAGAGAATTATTTCTCCAGCCACCCTGGTTATCATCAGGGTGTTATTAGATATTGCCTGTAGTTTGTGGGATTAGGTCTCTAACATAGCAAAGGTTTGATCATGTCCAACAGAATCAATTTTAATCTCCATAAAACCTGTAAGTAAAAATAAACAAGAACCAAAAACTTGAAGTAACCCTTCCTGTAGAAACTTGACAGAGTATCCTTTACCCGTACAATAGTGTGGTAGTTTGGATGCCTAGTGTCAAATAAAAATCGTCACTCACCATCTGGCACTACAAGCATGAAGTCACTAGCCACTGCAGTCACTGACCTTCAACACACATTGAAAGGATTTCAGGGTGGATATCAGGAATGAGGCACTCTGTGCTCTGGGAAAACTGGCAGAACAGGCCTTCAGATAGATATTTTCAGAAGATTTTAGGGACCCAAATTCTTGCATCTTCTCATATGTAGAAAAGCACTAAAATCATTAACGGAGACACCTGCTTCTCATGACTAGTGGCAAATATCACATGACTAGTGGCAAATTTCACATGACTAGCAGCTAGCTTCTGCAAAAATGTGTGTTTGATTGCATGTGTCCGCCTTCACCAAAGTCACATATATACTGACTTCCTCCCACCCCCCACCTCTTCAGAGTAGTTCCTCAGAGCTATCTGAGATGCTGTCTCCCAGGCTATAGACCTCATTTTGCCCCATATAAAACTTAACTCACAACTCTCACATTGTGCACTTTTTTTCAGTCGACTCTAGATTGAGTAAAAATGATACTGTAGTCCCAGCCTTCCTTACAGAACTTTCTCTAGGCTCCTTTCACATTGTGGGCAGCCATGACACTGACCTAAGGGCTTACCAATTTATTTTTAAAAAGTTAGGTTGTGGTAAAATGAGAAAAAAAAAACACAGAAGTATACATAAATCAAAAGGTTATAGCAGATTATTTCTTTTCACTTAATATCCATTCTCCTTTTTTTTTTTTTTTTAAGTAATAGAATTTCCATTTTCATGTAGGTTGCAGTAAGACAGCTAAAAGACCACATTTCCAAAATTCCTTATAGCTAGGGGTGACGTGACCAGTTTCTTGCCAGTGAAATGCAAATAAAATTGTAGTGAGGCATTTCAAGAAAGGTATGGGAATTGAATTTTAGCGAAATGGGAATTGTTTCTTCTCCTGTCTCTCTTTCTTGCTTCTTGTAATGCAAACAACAGGAAGTCTCCTGGACTATAGGTACCCTTGGAAAAGGAACCAATGTAGTCAAGGTGGTAAAGCAGAAATATTGAAGGAATCTTATTTTATGGGAAAGAAGGATAAACACCTACCTTATTTTGTTGTTTGTTGCCACTATTGTTTTGACGTTTTTGTTACATGCAGCTGAATCTAGTCCTAACTTATAAATTATTATGTGTGTCATTAGCTGTGTCATTGTGTTATTGATAAAATTCACTCAAAAAAATGTCAGCAGGTCTAGGGCTGCAAAAAACTTTGTAGATTAGTAAATATTGTAGGGTTTCTCTCTCTTTCTCTATATATGTATATAATGTAACTTTAAGGGAAATGTTTACCCTAAAAGGTAAATTCTTTTATTTCTCGAACATAAAATATTAAAATTCAAAATTATTATCTACTCTTTTGAAGACCTTACACAGCTTTGATTTTACGGCATTTGCAGTTCACAATTTTCCTTGGACTTTTTTTTTCATTCCAACTTCAGATGTGACCTTTATCATCTAAGTCACCAGTCAGCAGTTAATCTTATGTTTTGATGTCATGTTTCACGGCTAAATTGTTTGGAAAGTATTCCAATTAATATGGCAAGGTGTTGGAAGGAATATACTCCAATTAATATGGCAATGGTTAAGTATTTTGATTTCACATATCAGCTACAAGTTACAGCTGCTTTGGTTAAAAGACAATTTGTCCACATGAATATAAAAATAACTTGTATCTGTCATGCAAATTCACTTGTATGATAATTCCTTAATCCCTCATTTAATTTTCTGTCAATCTACTTTAACCTGTTGCTCAAGTGCATAAATATACTAGTCAATGATATGCACTTGGGTTCTAAATATAGACGTATCACATATATAAGATAAACGTTTTTTCCTACATCTCCATGAACCAATCTTTTGATTTCAAAGGTAATGCTCTGGGTCATATTTAATTTTCAGTAGCTAAGGGGATATTCAAAAAGGACACTTCAAGTGCAATTTTGTAACATCCTTATCAAGTTCCATAATCATCAGATTTCTGGTAAATCCAGACTGGTTGTAGTGGAGTGTTGGTGGGGGAGGGGCAGTTTTATACTCCCTTTAAAAATATAGGTATGCTTTGAGGCTAGTCAAGTCAGAATGCCAACTGTAAATGAGTTACTGTAATGATGGCAGATAGTACTTGAATAACACCACTTACAAATACACTCTTTTAGAAGGTATGAGAAAAATGTCATCTATAAAGCAAATTTGATCTTGAGTTAGGGACCAGTCCCATTTTACCCAGATCATCTCTAAACACAAAATCCTGGAGAGAAATGAGTATTGTTCTACTGACTAACACATAAGTCACTGTCACCTCATATAACTGCATAATAAGACCTGTATTGCTTTACTTTCACAAAAATGAAGAAAAAATCTTCTATTTCTAGCATTCTCTCTATGCTTGTTAATATGTACAACTACAGAAATCTCTGATGTAGATTCACTTTGATCTACTGTGATACAATAGTATGTAAAATATAGCAGTCATTACTACCCAGGCAATTGTACAGAACTCATTTTTCTTAATTAGGTCTTACTACCCTTCGTGAAGGAGCAACCTATTATTATTCTTTTTTGGACAGTGGCCCAAAACACTAGTTTTAAAAAGACAGCTCCAGTTTTGGTTTTCCTGTCTGAAGTATGTAAATGCCCAGAAAATTTTGGAACTGATGATCCCCAACAGCATTGGGCTGTTGACAAATTACAAAATTCTCTGTGAATAAATATTTTTTACTATAAAGTTGACTGGATATCTTCCCTTTCACAAATCATTTACAGTTCTTTAAACTATGTACCAAAATATATTAGGCTCAGCTTCTCAGTTTGCTTTTTGCTCCACTTATCCACACTAAGAAAAGTGTACGTAGGAAACTTATTCCAACTAAGCATAAATGCTTCAGTTTTCTCTCTTGGAAAAAAATGGTATTTTAATGCATTTAGAAGTTTTCTTTCCATTTGTAGTGTTATCTATTGTCATATATTTGTCTATATACTGGGAAACTCTACTTGTATATCCCAGCATCATCACCTTCCTTTTTCATAAGTCACCTGGGGAAATGACTCATGGAAAGTTTTGTTAATTCAGTGTGTTTGTTTTTCTTGGTTGCTTCTTACCTCTCACTTCCCTGCATTACATGCCCTTCCCTTTGGCATCTCTTGAATTGTTGTTTATGTTGTTATGTGACACTACCATGTGCTATTAAACTCTACATATGTTTACATACTGTAATATGTTCTTTTGGGGAAGCCACCGAATCTTATTCTTACTTTTCATTTGCCCTGACCTCCATTCCAGATTAGAGGATAGAGTTGCTTCTTTCTAAATACTTAATGACTTGGTGATTACCTCATACTTTTGCTTTAAGAATACAGCATCTCGGGGCTTCCCTTGTGGCGCAGTGGTTAAGAATCCACCTGCCAATGCAGGGGACACAGCCCTGGTTTGGGAAGGGTTCGAGCACTGGTTTGGGAAGATCCCACATGCCATGGAGCAACTAAGCCCATGCGCCCCAACTACTGGAGCCTGCGCTCTAGAGCCCACAAGCCACAGCTACTGAGCCCGCGTGCCACAACTACTGAAGCCCATACACTCTAGAGCCACAACAAGAGAAGCCACTGCAATGAGAAGCCCGTGCACTGCAACGAAGAGTAGTCCCCGCTCGCCACAACCAGAGAAAAGCCCACGCGCAGCATTGAAGACCCAACACAGCCAAAAAAAAAAATACGGCATCTCAACAGACTTCAAATTGGGCAGCAATATGCAAATTAGCAGCAACACATAAATTTAGTTTTGGAAAGTGCTCTGGCTATCTATTTTGTTACTCTTCCATATTTAGTAATTTAATTCCCACTTAACCAAACGAAACTGAGGCACAGGACAGATGCGTGCTTGGGTACTGGAGGAAGTGGAAACATGTCTGGAACTGAGTTATGGGTTTATGTTTTTTCAAATCTTTGTATTACTCTTTTTTGAGCCAGAGGGAATTAGCTAATAGGAGCAATGTCCAAATAACATGGCTGAAGTGGGTCAGTTCATATTGCCAAAGTAAGTTGATCATTAGGATTTCTGTTAAATACCAAATACCAAAGGGTATTTGGACTGATGAGAAAGGAGTTTGCTGAAATCCTCTTGAAATGACTTCAATTAACACTGGGATTCTCGTTTTCTAGCCTGTATATCTATGTTTATGTTTTTTCACTTCCAATCTTTTAAACACTGGGGAAATAAAATATACAATGATAAAACCCAACAGAAAACAAAACAAACAGTCCTGGAAGTGGTATTAAAACTACCATTGTTTGCTTATCTGTTACTGAGAAAAACGATGCTTTATTTTTCTAAATCAGGAATAATTTCAAGAATTTAATTTGCCATTTTAGAAACAGTGTTATCATAGCATAATTGGTAATATATGTACATTTGAGTCTTCTTATACACTGAATCTGGAAACTTAAGCAAACAACAATAGCTAATATTCACTGGATGTTTACTGTGTGCCACATACTATACTCTAGGCCTTTTCATTATTAAACATCACAATAATTTATTAGGTGGGGTTATTATTATTCTCATCTTCCATATCAGGAAATTAAGGCTTAGAAAGGTTAATGTCAAATAGGTAATAAGTGGTGCGACTAGGGACAACTACCCATTCATTCATGATCAAGCATTTTTATGTTGGGCTTATATTGTTGTGGCTCTTTTATCAGATACAGATGTTTTTGAATGGTTTGTGTAATTTTAACATTATCTTAAGATTAGCATTTCTATGACAAACATTCATATTTTTCTATAAGCCTAAAATAGGCATAATTAATAATGCTCTATGATTGCAGGTGATTTGCTATTTATATGATAAAAGATACATGTTTAATATATTTGAAGATGTAAGGTCTCTGTTTTGTCTCAGAGAGATAATAAAATGAGATGGGTTGTAAAGAAGTTTTCTGGTGAATTATAATAGCAAGATTTTGATGTACTTGGATTTGGCTAATAGGGATCATACCACCTTTCCACTTCACGTTACCTCCTTCCTCTGTCCCCATAAATATTAGGGTAAAGTTGATATTTTTTTCAATGGAACTTTGTCATTTGCTTTAACTTTCCTCACATCTTTTGTGCAATATCCAAGTAGTGGGAAAATGCATTCATATGTGGGTCTTGGCTGGATATCTCTAATGTAACTCGTTAGTCTTCTGAGAACATATATAGCACAGAAATCATACAAGGTTGATATTTCTAAAGCTAATGAGCCTCTGATTAGCATCCGACTAGCTATAGTTAGCAAGATGTATGCCCTTCCAGTGATTTATAGTGATTAACATAATCCAAGATTCTTTCTCATCTCTAAAATTTGTCTTATCAGCTGGCTTAAAGAAACACCCTCCCCCTCCACACACACTTCTTCCAATGTTCTTTGTGGGAAACAGAACAAAATAAAATATTATTACACTAAGAGAAATTATTTTCAGTAAAATATATTTGTTGAAATAGTCCCTGGGAAGAAGGAAACAAAAAAAAAAAAACATTGTGTAGAATATGATGGCAATCAGGAAACTGCACACATAGGGTTATACACTGATGTGTCTACATAATATAACTTTAGAAGTTCTGGATAGGTAATGATGGGTCTCTATTTGAGTCCTGAGTTAAAGTTTCATTAATTCCTACATTTATTCATTCACCAAATATTTATTGAGCATATGCCATATGACCTTAAACTGTGCAGGCTTCTAGAGATATGACCAGGAACAGTACAGACATAGTCCCTATCACTAAATACTTAGAGTCTGGTGGGGGTAGGCTGGTAATTAAGTAAGCTATGAATTGTGGTAAATGTCTTGGTAGGAGAAAGGCATGGCAGGAAGAAATAATCTAGTTGGGAAGCTAAGGAAGTTTTATTAGAGGAAATGATTTCAACCTGAATTTAAAGGATGAAAAGAAGGTAATCAGTGAAATAATAAAGTGTGTGTGTGTGTGTGTATGTGTGTGTGAACGGTAGGAAGGGATGCCTAGTGTTCTGCAAGCCATTTTCTGAATCTGCTTTCTTATTTGTAATATGAAACAATTTGGTCACACAAATTCTAAGGTCTCTCTTTGCTTAGGAAAATGCTGTTTCTCTGAAATCATAAAAGCAACATTACATTCATGAGACTAAAAGAGTCAAGCTCTCGTAATGCTTAAGCCGTACACTGTTGCATCAAAAATTCTATCTTTTAGGGCTTCCCTGGTGGCGCAGTGGTTGAGAGTCTGCCTGCCGATGCAGGGGACACGGGTTCATGCCCCGGTCTGGGAAGATCCCACATGCCGTGGAGCGGCTGGGCCCGTGAGCCATGGCCGCTGAGCCTGCGCGTCCGGAGCCTGTGCTTGGCAACGGGAGAGGCCACAACAGTGAGAGGCCTGCGTACCACACACATAGAAAAAAAAGATCCTCTAGTCAAATAATATAGAGGACACATACACAGGCTAACAAGAAACTTTCTAAGTATCTGAAATACTACTAAAATAATCCTACTGGAATCATGTAAAGTTCACTATAATATTTGGCTTTTTACCAATAATAACTTTTCCACTAATGTTAAGAATCAAAATGTACCCAGATGTGTTTTAAATTCTGTTCCCTAGATTTAGACAGAGGATTACATTAAGGTGCAGAGTAAAAAAATGTCAGTCGATTATTAATTATCAAGACATCTTGGGGAAAAATGGCTTCTAAAATGTATAGATTAATGATTTTATTTGAATTATGGGAATGGACTATAGAATGGAAATATATTCTGGTATAAAATTGAGCATAATGTTTTATGACAATTTAAACATAATATTTCCCTTGAAGTACAGATTTATATGTGTAGTTATTTAGCATCTCTACTTTGAAATCAAATTATAAACTACTGAGCCTGCACTGTGGAGGCCACAAGCCACAACTACTGAGCCTGCGTGCCACAACTACTGAAGTCCATGTGCCTAGAGCCCTTTTTTTTTGCATGTCAAAACAACCTTTATTCTGTTGCTATCATAGTAAATGGACACTCCATGTTTCATGTGGTTCAACAAATCTGTAATTTTTAATACTTATTTTCCTTTCATAACCTAGATCAAATTCATCAGCAAATATTATCAGATCCATTTTCAAAACTATCTAGAATCCATCCACTTTTTCTGCCTTGAATTCCATCTCATTAATTTATTGCTAACGCCTCTTAACTGTTCTCTCGACATCTGCCTTGAGTCCTTTTGATCTATTCTCAACAGAATATCTACAAGTTTCCTTCTACTGTGACAGTGTACCTAGTATCATATAAACCTCTTGATAGGAAAACTATTAAAGGTAGATAAAGTATTTTTAAAAACAGCTTTTGATTTTTTGATTGTATTGGGAGTAAATATTGAAGACTGTGTGATCTTGGAGAGACAGAAGATGTACTGAAAGGGAAATTGGGAAAAGTTCCATTTACAATAGCATCAAAAAGAATAAAATACCTAGGAATAAATTCAACTAAGGAGGTTGCTATAGACTAAATCTGTGTGTCCCTCCCCCACCAAATTCACATATTGAAAACTAACCCCCAGTGTGATGTTATTAGGAGGTGGGGTCTTTGGGAGGTGATTAGATCATGAGGGTGGAGCCCTGATGACTGGGAGTAATGCCCTTATAAAAGAGGTGACCTAATAGAAGTTGTTATAGTCTTTTTGATGTTTCCATTTGGTTAGGCTATAGTCCCCAGTTATTCAATAAAGCACTAATCTAGGTGTTGCTGTGTAGGTATTTTGTATATTTGGTTAAAGTACATAATCAGTTTACATTAAGTAAGGGTGGATATCTTAGGTAATCTGGGTGGGCCTGATTCAATCAGTTGAAAGGCCTTAAAAGCAGGATTGAGGCTTCCCTGAGAGAAGAATATATTCAACCTATGGACAGCAGCTTCAGCCAATGCCCATGAGTTTTAATCTATCCCTCCTGATGGCCTGCTCAAGGGATTTTGGATATTCCTAGACAGCTCTCACAATCATATGAGCCTATTCCTTGCAAGAAATCTCTTGATATATATACTGGTGCTGCTTCTCTGATTGAACTCTGGCTGATACAGCTATCTAACACAAGACGTCCAACTTCCAACCAAAACTTATTAAACATACAAGGAATCAAGGAGAAAACAAAAATAAAAACAAAAATCCAACATACTGTCAAGGAGAATTCAATCAATAGACCAGGCTCTAAATGTTGAAATTAGAGAAATTAAAACAATTATGGTTAATATGTTAATGTCTCTAGCAGTAATAAAGACAGACAATATATGTGAACAGGTGGGAATTATTGGCAAAGATGTGTAAGATATAATAAAGAACTAAATGAAAATATTAGAAATGAAAAACATGTTAAATGAAGATAGTCTTTGACAGTTTATTAGCGGACTCAGCACAGCTGAAGAAAGAATCAGAAAATCTGAGCATAGGTCAATGAAAATTACCCAAATTGGGACTTCCCTGGCTGTCCAGTGGTTAAGACTCCTTGCTTCCAATGCAGGGGGTGTGCATTTGATCTCTGGTCAGGGAACTAAGATCCCCCATGCTGTGCAGCATGGCCAAAAATTAAAGAAAACAAAAAACCAAATTGAAGTACAAAGAGAAAAAAAAGTTGAAAAAAACCCTACAAAGCATTATCAATTATCCAGATGTTGTGGGACAACATCAGTAAATATCATATGTGTAATTAAAATCTAGAAGGATAAGAGAGAGAGAATAGGGCAAAAGAAATATTTGAAGTGTAATGGATAATTTTTCCCCTGAAATTAATGTCAGACACACACACACACACACACACACACACACCACATTTAAACTTGTAAACCAAATATATAAAGAATACTTTGAGGACACTGAGGAAATAATTACATTCAGAGAAAAACAAGATAAGGATCATAGTACTTTCTCTCAAATAACCATCTAAGTCAGAAGGCAATGCAGTAATAAAGTACTAAAAGTGAAAAATAATTTTCAACCAGATTTTTATATATATGGCAGAATATCCTTGAAGGATAATTAACAAAAATTTTATCAGACAAAAATGAAAAACAAATTACCAGCAGAAAATAAGAAATATTAAAGTTCTATGATATATTAAATTAGGTCAGTTTATTAAATATAACTGCAAAGTATCTGAATTCCCATTTTGTGTTTATAGGCAAATCTACATGAAATGTCAGATTATAATCAGAAGGCTAGTTGGTGATCACAACATAAGAACAGAGGAGGTTAAATTAATAGAATGTTTAATGTCATCAAAAATCATGACTGATCACACAGTAATCATGTATTAATTCCATTAATACATCACAGACAGCTTGCTGACCTGAAAAGTCAGTAGCTGGAGAGGAACATCACACACTGATTTTTCCAAGAGACTTGCAATTGTTGATAGCTTAGAATTCACACATTTCAACAGCTAATGTTTCAAGTCTTCTCTACCTCAGGTTGACTCTTCTTTTTTTCTCTTTCTATTTTTCATTCTTTTTTATGCTTTCCTCACTGATCTATCACCCTTTTAGTTTACACATTCTTTCTTTTAACATATTAGCACATGCAATCTTTTTACCACAAATACTGACTTAAGAACCACTCTGTTTCTTTAACATAGACTTGAATTTCTATGCCTTCTTTTGGTTTTATAGCTTTAATCTAGAAGAGAAATTTAATTTCCCCTACTTCTCAGTATTGCATTGGCTTTAAGATATCCCTTAAAGAAGATATTTCTACTTTAAGTTTGCCTATTTACTGCCTAAGATTAGCCACCGTGTCTTTAAATTTACTTGAATAAAACCCCATGCACTTTAAATGTCTTTGAAAGATCTATACAATCTGCATCATTTAGTTACCCATCATTTTTCTGAGCTCATTTCCTGTCATTTTTAATAAGCATGTTCTTGCTCTACCAAAGCTGCCTTCCTCACCATTCTCTAAATTCAACTATTTGTCTGCATATCACCTTACTCTTGTTTCATCTCCCTGTAAAGTTGTTCTCTCTAAAAATATACATAGCTTGTTTCCTCACTTTTTTGGTCTCTGAACAAATGTCATTCTATCATAGAGGCCTTCTCTTATTAACTCCGTTCACTGTAGATACCCCTTATTCTACTTATTTCTTGACTTACTCTTACCATCATCTGACAACTTCTGATTTTTTAATTTAGGGTCATGAGAGGAGAGACTCCATTTGGTTCACAGTTGTATGCCCGACAAACAGAAAATTTCTGGCATAAAACTAGTTTCTGTAAATATTTGCAAAATGAATGAATGTATGTCAGACACTACATTAAATCCTTTCCCATTCTATTATTTCAGTAAATTCATATATCAACTAATTTTATAGATGAGGAAGTAAGAGCTCAAAAAGGTTAAAATATTTTGGTATTTCAAAGTTTGAAAAATTATGTAAACTCTGCTAATCTGCCAGGAGTTGTCAGCCATGATGTTCAAAGACTGACTTCTCTGACATATGTCATACTTGGTGAGCTCTGAAAAAATAAGAATGTGAGGTAAAGATCAAGGGGAATATTGGAACAAAATACATAATTAAAGGAAGGCTGGCCCAGACGAAACTTCCAGGGTTCTCAGGTTGAAGGTTAAGATTGAGAATAGAGAATAGAGATTCTGGACTGGAACGTAATTATAGACGTAGTATCACATAATCGTGGCAGAAAAAGGTGAAAAAAGGGTGAAGATGGAAAGAAAAAAAAAAAGGAAAGCATGCTTTGTTATTAATGAGAATTTTCCTTGCACAGGAGGGCTAAATGTCTTGTGTCTGTATCTCTAGACATATTTCAGAAGCGGAGTGGCTGTCTCTGTCAAAGCTATTCTAAAAGACATTCCTACTTTGTTTTGGTAGTTTTATTAGTTGAAATGAGGACAATCATAATATTTATGTCTGTTAGTTAATGTTTCTAGTCTGCAGAAGAGATAGTGTTCATATAGCCTCTCTCTTTTTATCCAGGTCTAGCAACCTCAAATATAGTCAGCATTTAAGAAATGCTAACTTATGACAGTGATGAGATGATTCAGTAGAGAATTGACCTTTCCTTTTGAAATAGAATACTTGTTTTATCAGTTTGACTGATAAATCTTGTGTTATGGAAAGAGATATAGCCACTGAGTCAGAAGCAGTCAAACTCTGTCTAAATCTTTCACTTGTAGCTGGTGAATGTACTTAAATTATCAAGCCTACATTGGGGGATAAAATACATTGTCCTGATCATCTCAGAGCATTGTGGCAAATGTGAAAGTATTTTGAAACCATAAAGTATATTGTTATAGGAAATTTGCATTTAATAGATATTAATTTTCCTTCACTCTGAATAGACATTTTAATTTCTGGATTTTCCTGTTATTTTATTTTTTAAAAATTATATTTTCCACAACCTTGTCTTCTAGATGAAGATGAATTCCAAATGTTGTGCAGCATAGATCCCATAAGGCTTTTCTCAGAATATTATATTGTTTTTCTTCCACATTTCAAGTCACACAACGAAATATTCATGTGGAAATTGCAGGGAATTAAAAGAGGAAAAATAAAGAATTTTAAAAGAATACTTAATAAGTGTCATAGTTTCTTTTCAGATTTTCAAGGAATTGTCATAGCTAAATATACCTATTCCATTACCATGCCAATCTAATTAGAGCTCTGAATAATAAGACAAAAAGACCTGCATGTGGAACTTGGGGGGTTTCTGTAAGTTGAAGTCACAGCTACTTATCAAGCTGTTGTGGAGGGATTATTGGTAACTGATGGAAAGAGCCATTTTTTGAGTTTTGATCTTTACAATATAAAGGAAATCCTCAAGTTTATCGTCCCAAGTGCTAAATTTTGGGATAAGTAAAATACTTGATCAAGACTAATTCTACAGAGTATGTACATATTTGTATAAATATTTTTCTCCTGTTTTACATATTCCAAGATCATAAATGAATCAACTTAGAATATTTTAGCACTTTAAATGCATGATACTTATAATTTAGTACTTTCAATGCTACCAACGAAGTCTATGGTATATATCTTAAGAGTTGATTATTCCAAGATATATATATTTGAAAACATATTAAGTGACTTGAAATAGAGGCTATATAGTCTTCCCATTATTTCTTTCTAAAATTACAGTAGTCTTCCTATTTAATTTCTAATGTGGAATTAGAGATTAGTACTGCTTATTAACACCTAGCAGTTTAGCAGAGGTTAAAGGCTATATTGTGAAAGCAGATGGGCAAGCTCCTTAGTACCACGTAGGGATAGCAACAGAAAAATATGCTTGGGGAATCGGAACAATTTTGTTAAAAAAAAAAAACAAAACTACAAAATATTGTAGTTTAAGATATAAGAAGTACATACTGTGGGAAATGCTCCAGTGACATGCTGGTCATGTGTCAATTTTGTCTTTATGTCTGAGTTCAACATTAATTATGTTTATAATAAATTAAAACTGTTTTCTTTCCTGAATGGAAGGGAAAAGGGTGAGAGAAGAGTTCCTTACTAAGAAAATGGGATGGAAGACATAATTGAGAAAGTAAGGCAGAGAGAAATGATAATATAAGAAATAAGGCAATTAAAAGCAAAAGAAAGAATAATATTACAAAGGGGAAAAGAAAACACTGGAATCATTTTACAAAGATCTTTTTACTTCAAAAGAGAAGAGGGTGAAATCTGATCTTCTGTAAATTAATAAAGATTCCATATATTTGAAAAGGTTAATTCAACAGTGTGACATTGTGAATATCATAAACATATCCAAAATATTACAGTATATTTATACTCCATGTCCATATTCACCTCACTCATTGATTTCACCTGACTTAGCTGATATAAACAGGAAAGGATAATTCCTCAAATCACACCTTGGTAGGAAACTGAAAGGAGGCCCAGATCAGTCCTGCATTTTATTGTTATCTATTTATTTATTTGGTCTTGTATTCTTAAATTTGAAGTGTTTGGTATAATAATAAGGAAAACAGAAATGATTCAGCAGCTATTTTCATAAACAGGATCTGTTTTCTGGATCATACATGACACACCATCACAAAATAATGGGCTCCAAGCTAGGGCCATAGGGTATTTCATAACATTTAGTGTGTAGGTTGTAAATGTTTTTGTAAATGTCTTGCTGATTTTGTGAAAAGATCTTTTAAGTGATAAAGAGCAAATGTCACCATAGTAAGGTGAACCTGAATAGAATTGGAGTGGGTAAAGTATGGCAAAGCACAAATGAAATGCTGAAAATGAGGAGAATAAAAAGCAGCAGGAAGAAGGCATGTGTCTAAGTGTCTGGGATGTTGGGCAGTAGAGGCTAGGCATCATTGGTTTGTCCTAACTCAAATTACCCTCACACCTGGTCTTTGATCTATGCTCTGCTTTACCTCTATCTTTTATATCTCAGTGAAAAAGTCAACCAAAGTACCAGCTATGAATTGAGCAGATGGTGTTGTCAGCAAAGATATTCCTTGTAATATCTTGTAATCAGTTGACCCACTGAATTACCCATGTTCTGTATATGGAGTAAGTGATAAAGTGATGAGTCCATCTTTCGTAACACTTCCCAACTATTCAGGCATTTAATTAATGTTCTGTTTACATACCACTTCCAGATCATTAATAAAGATGTTTAATAGAACTGAATTTTTTTTTAAAAAAAGATCTTTTGCTTTTCTTCTTCAAGAGAAGAAAATGTGAGTCTATATCATTTTGCCCTTTCTAGTATGTCACCAAACTTAAGCTCTTTTCCTATAATCCAGTATCATTTCCCTTGGCATGTTCAAGTTTCTGCCCGTATAAAAAATAAAAATAAAAAATTCAAACAATCAAATTAACCTCTTTCTAATTGGTAGTCCATTTGTCTACTTCCATTTATGGCAAGATTCTTTAAACAGCTTTCTTCATTCATTGTCTCCAAATTTTTTCTCCCCAATTCTCTTCTAAAAAGCTTTAAAATTTAGCTTCTTTATCTACATTCCACTGAAAGTGCTGTGGCAAGCTACCAGTCATAAGTTATCTTAATGCTTTGTTAAAAACGAATCATTTCTCATCCCTATTTTATTTGACCTTTCTGCAGGGTTTGCCAGATAAATCTCTCTAAGGAGCCTTTCCATATGATTCCCGTGACACAGTGATTTTCAGATTCTACTTTTCTCATTGCTTTGTCTTCAGACCCTGACATGGTCTTCTCTTTCTCTGAAAATGTTTTAAAGGTTGACATTTCCTGGGGTAAAATCCTTTAAAATCATCTGGATTTCCACTTTCTCCTTTGGGGTTTTCATTCATTGTCACGGCTCCCAGTAAATGGTAATGACACCAACTTTCATACCTATTTTGAGAACTTCAGATCCACTTATCTGACTTTGTCCAAAATAGCTATGGTATGAAATAAATTAATTAAAAAGTAAATTAGTAACTAAGATTTTCATGTCTTGACTATTAATTTTTTGCATATTCTTGGGTTTGACAAAATTATGAGACATTCTTATATTTATGGTCATTTTACATGTGCAATAGATGTTATTTAAACAAATTCTCATCACTGATTCTCTTACATAGAGAGGGGTACATCCTTTTTTTAAAATTAATTTTTAGGGAGTATAGTTGATTTACAATGTTGCATTAGCTTCTGTTGTACAGCAAAGTGAATCAGTTATACATATACATATATCCACTCTTTATTAGATTCTTTTCCCATATAGGTCATTACAGAGTATTGAGTAGAGTTCCCTGTGCTATACAGTAGGTTCTTATTAGTTATCTATTGTATATATAGTAGTGTGTATATGTCAGTCCCAATCTCCCAATTTATCCCTCGCCACCTTCCCCCCAGTAACCAAAAGTTTATTTTCTACATCTGTGACTCTATTTCTGTTTTGTAAATAAGTTCATTTATACCAGTTTTTAGATTCCACATATAAATGATATCATATGATATTTGTTTTTCTCTGCCTGACTTACTTCACTCAGTGTGACAATCTCTAGGTCCATCCATGTCACTGCAACTGACATTCTTATATTTATGGTCATTTTACATGTGCAATAGATGTTATTTAAATAAATTCTCATCATTGATTCTCTTATATACAGAGGGGTACAGTCTTAAAATGATCATTCTTTACTTAGTGCAATGGAATCTGAATGGATTGTATATAAGTATCAACCCAAATGTGTAAGCTTGTTGTCTCTTGACAGCTCACATGAAATACCGCATTTCATATTTATGATCTTATTTTAAATAAAAACTCCTGCAGTCAAATCTAGGAGTCTCAACACTGGAATCACTGACCTCCTGTATTTGTATCCCAACTACAATTGTGTTTGGGGAATTGGAGAAACATAACTTGTATTCTTTTTTCAAACAGCACATCAAATAGAACAAGTTGCAGGACTGATATAATGCTCAAAGCTACAGGAAATTGAAACTTATAAACTTCTAAATTTACAGTATATAACAGGTTAGTTTTCTACCTTTAACATCGAATTAGAGTATAATTTCACATACTGCTTTTTTTTTTCTTTTTTAAAGAAGGAAACCTTCATTTTCTTCCTCCAGTCTCTTTTATTCCCTAGCTGGCTCTGCTCAAAGACATCAAAATGAGAAACATCAAAAATGGCATGGGAGCTGAGCTGTTCGCACTAGAGAATTGTTTTCTTGTTGTGAGTTTTATGCAGAGAAAGAGCTGAACTTTTGGATTTAAGTTTAGTTTAGCCTTCTGTAGCAATAATTTTTTTCTAAACTTGTTTGACATCCCCAAATAAATGCTGGGAAAATTGACTTTCTGTGGGAAATCTGAAGTATCTAGAGAACTTTGACCACGGAGTTTAAAACAAAGAAGGATGACAAATTCTGATTTGTTTGTTTTGATTTATCAAAGAGCTCTGACCTGAGATAAAACAGAATTGATTTTTTAAACTTAAAAAAAAGTATTAAGTCCCCAAAATCATGAGAATTGCCTTTTAATCATTTTGCTTAAAGATTCCATTAACTTGAATGGATATTACACCTCGTTCCCCACAGGAAAGGATGAGAATTAATTGTTTCACAAACTCTTGTCTTTAATAATAAGATTGTGTAAGTTATTTGAAAGTATGAAATATAAATGTTAAATTACACATTCAAAGGCTTTGGAATTTGTTTGTAGAACAACCAACACAGAAATATCTTGCATTGCTTTCATGGTTCAATTTTGTCAGCCTAGTGTGCAAAATAAAGAGTAAAGCTCAGGGTTACAGCTTTTCTGCTTATATATGTGTTGACAGATTGTGCTTTTCAAAGTCTAGAGGTTCAAGGACGGTGGCACGGCAGTCATCACTGGTTCAGCCATGGCTGTCTTTAGCACTACAGTGGTTTTGACAAAATTGCAAATTGACCTCAAGCTGCCCTTGAAAGTTGTAAGCTGAGATATGGCAAGCATATGCCACTAGGCCTCAAACCCAAACCTGCCAAAATGGTAAGAATTGGTTGCTGAGTAAACCTGTTAAAAATGTATCCTTTTACCAATTAAATAGATGGAATGAGTTTATATATTGAATTCAGTTACTATTTAAAATGCTTTACTTAGAAAGTGATTGCTAAACAAGGAAAGAGAAAAAATATTCTTTTTTAGTATGTCAGGCTAAAGTGATGTGACTTCTTAGAATGTAACACTTAACTTGAAAATCAGTATGAGTACAAAACTATTTACTTAAGGTAGATGAAAGCAAAAATACTCTTCATTTTAAAACACTTGCTTCAGCAGACTGTCTTTTCAATTTATCTGAGATGACGTACATTTTGCTGAGCTAACATGGATAACAACGAAAATCAATGCTCAAATATATTGTCAGTGTTTCCATGGAGACCAAAGAAATCATAACCACTGAGTTCAAACATTTTGAGAAAGGCTAAATACCACACCACACATAAGGTGAAGAGTGAATGGGAAGAAATTAAATAAGTGATAGAAATGCAATTTTATATATGCCATGCTTAATATGCAATAAACTGAATTCTTTATTCTCCTTAAATTCTCCCAAATAAGTACAGTTGTGGTATGTGATGTAGTGAGCAATGAGTACCTTGACCCTGAAGTCAGAACACTTGGGTTTTAGGACTGACTTTCCCTTAACAGCTGCTCGTCTTAGGGCAAGTAGCATAATTCAGTTATTAATTCCGTTCAAGGAGCTTAAAAGGATAATCAGTCAGAATCGAGATGAGCAGCTGAAGAGTCAAAGGTCTAAAACCAGCAGAGATTTCAAGCTGCCTTGCCTACATCTTTTTTTTTTTTAGCCCTCAGGATGGTACCTTTTTCAACTTGCTAATATTATGCATTTCCTTAGCCCTAGTCATCACAATCTGCATCTCTTTGTCCTAGAATCTAGTTCTACTTTTGCAAGGTGGAGTATAGTAGTATGTTGGGATTCTTCACTTTTCCTCTTATGTGGTTGGTGAGATTCACATAAACAAGAAACTTGAACATTATTTCAAAAACTGATACTGGAACTATCTTTGAGGGAACTACGAGTAGAAAGTGATGCCCAAGAGTATGAATATGTGAAGGGACAAAATGAAAGAGAGAAATATATGAGGAAAAGAGAGGAATTTGACTTTCCATTTGAAACGGAGAAAGTGTTTCTAATAAGAGGAGAAGAAAAGAGGGGGAAAGAAGAGAGTAGATGGTGAAAGGAAGTTCCTCAGAGGTCACATAGCCACAACATACTTAAAAAGAGTAACGTCTCCTGTGCAACTTGACGTTGTCTACATTTCTGTGATGAAATCCACATCTAAATCATCTCACCTCCACCTTAAATAAATCAATGATACTTACTCCCAAGGTTGTGTGTACGTTGTGGGGGAGAGGAGATTGTCTTTTTCTTAGTAAACAAATGTCTTCATTTGCAAACATTTATTGAGTATCTTCTGTCAGGCATTGTGCTAGGTGCTGGAGACACAGTCATTTTAGGAAGAGGTGCAGGAAGGAGTTTATTGGCCAATTGGGCAAGCATTTAAGGTGCCCATAGTAAGTGCTATAATTGAAATATACATGGGTACTACATGGGAGGAGGGGCACATACATCACACAACTCTAAAGAAAGATATCTTAGAAAATATGATTCTAGAAACTTACTTTTAAAGGATGGAGTGCTAACTCTTTTTCTATAAAATAGGGTGTGTAGTAATTGCTTTAACTGCTTCACAAGAATGTTCTATGGAGCAAATGTGATAGTAAAATCATTATAGCTAGGAAAATACCATACATACATGTAGTATGTATATCTTGATGTTAAATAGCCCTATAAGAGTAAGGCTAGAATCAGGAAAAATCAGATAAATATGAATTTATCAGATGATATTGAGATATTACTTTAACATTTATTCTGCATTCATTTAATAAAAATAAGCCTGTTTTCTTTCTTTTAAATTGCATGTTAAAATGTGTTTTAAATGTCTTTAAAAATGTGTTAATTAAGGAATATTAGGTTGAGCCATATGAAATTGCTATTTTGGTTCATTAAAGACAGTTGAATGTTAGCAATTTCTTATGCTTCAACCTAGTATGTATGTCGGACATACTAGTTTAACTTTTCTGAAATTGATTGTTATGTTACATTTAACCCACATCCATAACTGCATGACACTAATAACACACAGTGATTATGGAGAGTAGTTAATGTAATGACGGTTGCAAAGTCTGGTTCAAAAATTTTCTTAATGCAAGTTGGCAAAAAATTTTGCATTCTTCTTTCTTGTCCTCTCCATTTAATTTTGCAATTGTATGAGACAATTTCTTAGAAGGTATATTAAAGGATTTTAAATTTATACTAAAACAAATCACTTGCTCCCTGTTATCATAAATTGTTTGCTTTTGGAAGTTTAGCTAATTGCTAGGAGCAACTTCTGGTACTTGCCGGTGGCAGGCTGGCCTTTCTATTTGGAGGTCAGACTAATAGTTGCATGGAGAGTTTTGTACTCAGATTTTTCCAATACTCAGCAAGTAATGGTAACTACCAGGGAGGAAACTTTGTAACTTCCATTCAAGAATTCTCTCTCCTATCAAAATGGACTAATTTTTCTTTCTCAATTTTTTAATACAGAGGCATGTGTTGAGACCTGTCTTAATTGTCACCTTGATTTTCAGTCATAAATGTTTTAGTATTTGCTATAACTCAATGCTTATATACCCTCAAAATTAATATGTTGTAAACTAACCCCCAATGTGATGGTAGTAAGAGTTGGGGGTCTTTGGGAGGTTATTAGGTCACAAGGGCAGAGCCCTCATGAACGATAATAACACCCTTATAAAAAGACCTCCGAAAGCTACCTTCTTTCTGCTTTCTGAGGATATACAGCAAGAAGACAAATGTCTATGAACAAGGAGACAGGTTCTCACCAGACACTGAATCGGCTGCTGCCTTGATTTGGGACTTTCCAACCTCCAGAACAGTGAGAAATATGTTGTTTATAAGCCACCCAGCACATGGTATTCTTATTACAGCAGGCTGAACGGATGAAGACAGTATTCTTCATAGATGGATAAACAGGCTAGTTGTCCATCAAAATCCACTATCCATTGTAATATAATAATGGCCATGAACATGGCTAGACTATATTTGCTAAACTCTCCTGCAGCTAGGTATGATTATATGATATGACTAAGTCTTCTCAAATGGATTAACAGTAGAGGTGATATGTGCCAGGACTGTAAGAGAACAGATAATCATTCTCTGTCATCTCTTTCCCCTTCCCTCCAATTTGATAATAGAAACTCCGTATTTCAGTTTTAAAGGTTCACCCGAGGACAATACTGTAGCCGATGGCTGAGGAGTAGGATGGAAAGAATCTGGGTCCCCCGGGCAAAGTTATGCACCATCTTAGAACTCTTACACTTGAGAAATAATTTTGTATTTTGTTTAAAAAGCTGAATCTGGGGAGGATTTCTTTGTTAAAGGGGCTAGTGTTACTCTAAGTAATATAGCGACCCATCCTAGCCTGGTAGAATCCTCCACTAGGGCAACTATGTGATGTGCTAGAAGATAGCTTCGTTCTACCTCCAATTCTGCAAGGACATGGAATATACATTTCAACAACTTCAACTATAAATTGCTAGCTTTGTTAGAAACTTTTGGTGCTCTGCCCAGACCCACATTACAGGCCTGGTGGACCCGAATCCAGCCACAGCTAATGGGACCATTTTCCTCACCTGGATATGTCTCTGAGGTTATACCTTATCCCAGAGGTAACTCACAGCCAATACTGCCAGTCCCCTTAATTCAAAGTGGTCAATTATGAAATGGTATTTATTTGCAGGCATTTGTTGAGAATCTTCTACATGCCATGCATCATGCCAGGTAATACTGAGTTGAGTATAGGCTTTAGCTGGATCCATCCCTTTGCCAATGTTCTTTCCTGGACCTGTCCTTCATCCCTCACTCCCATACAGGTGTCACCTGAGAGAAATTTCTCATTAAATAATCTGAGCAAAATCTCCGAGAAGGTGCTGCTTCTACTGAACCTAGCTTTAGAGTTCAAATTAAATGATCATGAAGTTCTGTTCATTAAAAAAATTACTTAAAACCAGGAATAATCATAGAATTTTATGCTTATAAGTGACTCTATAATCTGTTGGTTTCATTTTACATTCTAAGGCCTTGTAAACTCTTTTTCCCAATATATATTCTTTTGCATATATTGGAAGATTTTGGCCACCATTTAAATGATTTTTTAGTTTATTTACAAAATACATGTGATTGTGCTGGAAATAGAATGGTTATTATGAACAATGTTAGATCATATTTTAGAACCTCTACGATAGGGAGAACTTTAGCACTCATATTCACTCCAATGCAGTTAACAATTTTATTTTTTTCATTTTTAAAACAATATTCTTTCCTTTATTCTCTTATTTCCTTTGTTATAATTAGATCATTGCTAATCCCAATGGATCAAATAAAAATTTCATTCTTCTTTAATGTAAAAAATAGGCTAGCGTAAGATATTTCTTGGAAACTTCTCTATGAATCAAAATATTTTGGAAGGGCAATTCAACCATGTAACAAACTTTTTGTTAATTAGTACTTGAACCTTTCAGCTCCAGCTTTTTTTATAGCTGGAAATGGGGATCTAAGAAATTTAATCTTGAGTTTCTTGGGAAATTTTTAAGTGTAGAATTCTAAGATTTTTTTATCTGTGGAATTAAAATCCAACCCTTTCTATTGATATTATACATTCAAATTTATATTCAATGAAGAACTTTAAATAATGTAATTAGTTATTGATAAAAACATGATTTATAATATTTAAATATCTTGAGTTCATATTTTTAAAATAAATTTATTTATTTATTTTTGGCTGCTGGGTCTTCGTTGCTGTGCGTGGGCTTTCTCTAGTTGCAGCAAGCGGGGGCTACTCTTTGTTGCGGTGTGTGGGCTTATTGTGGTGGCTTCGCATTGTGGAGCATGGGTTCTAGGCGCGCAAGCTTCAGTAGTTGCGGAGTGTGGGCACAGTAGCTGTGGCTCGTGGGCTCTGGAGCACAGGCTCAGTAGCTGTGGTGCACGGGCTTAGTTACTCCATAGCATGTGGGATCTTCCCGGACCAGGGCTCGAATCCGTGTCCCCTGCATTGGCAGGCGGATTCTTAACCACTGTGCCACCACGGAAATCCCTAAAACATCTTGAGTTCATATTATCCGGATGTTTATTTCAGCTATAATGACCACGCCCTGCAGTCTCAACTTCTACCAGTCAATCAATAGTTCGTGATTGCCATATTATCTATCTAATGAGACTTTATAGACATTTCTCAGAAAGGAAAGTAAAACAGTAAAACATAGGCATTTTCTTGTAACTTATTTCTTGTCATAGATAATGGCCTATGTCTAGCAAGCCAATTCCATTTTTATGGTAAAAGAGCTACTTCTCTTGATTTACTTAAGCCTATGTTCCTCAAACACTGTTCTTAAATCATTCAAACATTATTTCATTAAGCATTATAGTAACTTGAAATTTGAAAACTTTGGTAAGCTAATGGATATTTAAAGAAAACATAAAATTATAAAGTTCAAATTAGTCAAGTGATAGTTTTCCCAGTTCATTATTCAGAAAATTTTTAGAATTTGAGTGATAAAGAAAGTCAGATTAAAAATCAATAAATGTGATACAATTAAAACTTAAAAATTAGTTGCTTACATTTTTCATGTTCTCTTCTGGACTTTGTTCACATTCATATGCAAGTTTTATATAGTTTTATCTTCACAGTTTTATCTTTTGCTTCTGACAATATTTTAATTTGAATAACAACATACCACTGAGAAAGTGTGCCATAATTAGCTGTTTATATTTTATAAATTAAAATCTCTATTCATCATGCCATGTAGAAATATTCATAAGTAAAATAATTGAGAATTTTCTTTTTATTGGTTTCATGGTGTTTTGTATAGCTGAAAGCATGATAATTTCAGTTCTCCAAGTGTAAAAGGGAGAAAAGGTCACCAATAAAAAGCATAATCTGGAAAATAACTTATTTCATTACATACAAGTAGAATCAGGCACGATTTGGATGAAATGTGTTTTTCTGTTTGTTCTTCGTTTTATTCTTTTACTATAGAATTACTTTTCTGATGGGCAAAAGGGAAATTAAAGCATTTATTAGAGCTCTGTGTGTGCATACTAAAGAGAAGACTGAACTATATTATAGACTCTGTAAAAAATTAATAAACAGAAACCTCAGAGTTAGGGAACTATAAGGGGGAGCTCTCATGCCCTGAGATGATAGCAGAGCCCAGCAGAAAGAAGAAAAACAACTCTTCTCTCCAGGCAAAGACTCAGCCAATAAAAGCCATGGACTCTGTTTGCTACAGCCCTCCCGACTTCCTTTTCCTCTTTTTTTTTTTTTTTTCCTTTTCCTCTTTATAAAAGTGCTCTCCTTCCCTAGCCATGTGGGAACTCGCACATGGCTCATCGCGGTTGCAGACCCTAAATTGCAATTCTCCACTGATCCTGAATAAACCAATCTTTACTGAAAACATGTCTGGCAGTCTACTTGTTTTAGGTCAACATGCTATGGGTAGATACTAGTAAGTTGATTTTTTTTTTTTTTCAGGTTTTTCCAGACAGGCCCAGATTGGATCTTTGGTCTAGATTTTTATTTTCATTGCAATATTGAAAATGAATAGTGGAACAGTTCCCTTTAAACTTTAATAAAGAATTGTGCCTTAGTCCCTAAATAAAATCATGATTAGAACCATAGAAACTTGCCAAATAGTTCTCTACAGAGACTCTTGAGATTTAAGTTGTGACAGAATCTGATTCACTGACAATGCTTAAGGCTGGAGTCAAGATTCTCATAAATTTTAACAACGTGGCTCCAAACTTGACCCTGTCCAATTACTTTTCTGCATTGGAAGTGACTGCAATTCTGGATCATGTCTAGGCTGCTCAGTGCAGGTAAGATTTAAAAGCCATTTTCTGTAAAAAAGCTTGCCTTAGCAAGATAAATAACGTGCGTGATCATTTCTCTCCAGTTGGTTTGCTGGCACTTTTTGGTTAGTATTGAAATAGGAGTAATGGCATATTCTGTGGTTTCTCCTATTCTTTTAGGACAAAAGAATGAATGTGGATTCCATTAAAGTTGGAACAGGAACTATTTTAGAATGAATCCCTGATGTTTATGGACAGATATTAGCTGTATCAGAAATAGTCTCAGGTGTGGCTATTTTCCAAGTTGTTAAGGTTGTAATATAAAGAATAAGTTTAAAATGTCTGGATCACTACTTTAATTCTTAGCTAACAGGAAAAGTCAGCAATATGGACAGCCATGCACAACAAGAGTATAGGGTGGTAGGTACAGCCATAAGGAAAACAACAAAAACTAAATTTTACCAAGAATTTCTAGAAATATTTTAAAGTTGTGTTAAACCACCACATTTCATGACTGTTATGACAGCATTTGCTAAAAGATTCTGAGAATCTCTTCTGAAACTGATATTCACCAAATGTCATGCTGTAATTACGATTAGAAAACAGCATTGTGGTGTTCCATATTCATTAATCTTGGATAATTGTCACACCAAATGTGCAGTTTTAAAAGCAAATAAGATCAGTTGCTGTCACTGAAAGCTTTACTCAGAAATCAAAATCAATGCTCCTTTTTTTCTACTTAAGACTGTACAATTATTGGAAGATGGCAATTAGAGCAAAACTTATGATTTATAGCTCTAACAAATACAAGATTTCTGCTCCAGATAAACAGGTTCAAAATTCTCTCAGTACTAAAATGTTTAATAAACTTTCTTTATTAAAGAAAGATACACAAAATCTATATATATTATTATAGACCTTGTGAGGCCTTCTTAAGAATAGCTTAGTTATGAAAAATCCATATGAAATTCCAAGAAAATTTTTATAGTAGGGAATGAATCACTCTCTCTTTATGTTGAAAATCATGCTTACTGAGGCCCAATGTTTTCTCACAGAGGACAAGGTAGGGCATAAGGAGGTTGGGGCAAAATAAAACTATTCTTTATGATTAATATACCAATTCCATTACTGTGGAATGACTCTCAAATTTCCATCAGAATGCAGATCCCTGGTGCCTACACCAGGAAAAGACTTTCTTAAGAGAGAGATAAGGTTCAGCATTTTAGACAATTTTTGTGCCCTAAATTTAAAATCAAATGGATGCTTGTAATTTCTCCCCTAGTTTTAAAGAGAAAATGAGTAAGGATTATTGGCTCTATGGCAGATCCCATAACTCCTTCAGAACTTCTTAGGTATGTGGTTTTGTCATAAGGGTGAAAACCCATCAAATGTGCATCCTGAACAAAATGAGGTATTTGGATTTCTTCCATGAGTAACACACAAGCCCCTCAGGACACTGTCCTATTTTGATCAGGCTAGGACTTGCCAAAACCCCAGAAAGGACAGCTGAGCAATATGGTAAGAAAAAAAATGTAGCTTTTACATTAGTTTAAAAATTTTATTCACTAATGTATTTTTATTTCATACATACAAAACAATATATGTAACCTATAAGCAAGCTATGGAAGATGTTTATAAAATGAATACTGTGAATTTATCACCCAACTAATGACACAGAATGTTACCAACAATGTTTAACCTCCCTGGTTGCACCTCTGACTTTTTCCACTGAAGTTAAGCACTACTTCGAGTTTATCATTCCCTTGCTTTGTTCATGTCTCCTAATGTACACTCACAAGAAATTATCTAAGGTATATATCTACGAGTAGAATTTATGGGTCATGAGTTATCCATATATTCTTCTTTGCTTGTTAATGCAAATTTGCTTTCCAGTTTACCTATACCAGTTTAAATCCCACTAGAAATGTATAAATCCCCATTGCCCCACATCTGAAGAAATTCTTGGACTTCTCAGAATTAAAAAAAAAATTGAAGTAGTTCATGAAAAGTGGTATCATAGAGATAAAATTTTTCTCACTCATATTTCAAAAGAGAATGAATATATTTATTTGTTTGTTAGCCATTGACTGTTACTCTTCTAAGGAGAGTTTATTCAAGTCTTTTAGGAATTTTCTTTATTAAGTTGTTGGTCTTTTTTGAATTGTAAGAGTACTTAGTTGGTTAAATAGGCTGCAAATAGCTTCCCAGTAGGTAACTCATATTTTTACATTCTTTTACTAACAATAATTCTTAATTGAATGTAGTCAAATTTACCTGTTTCTTTTTGGTGAGCTGTTTTTGCATCATTTTAATCAAACATTTCATAGATCCAGAATCATAAAGACATTCATCCACATAACATCAACAGAGGAATGGGTAAAGAAGATGTCGTATCTATATACAATGGAATATTACTCAGCCATAAAAAAGAATGAAATAGGCCATTTGAAGAAACATGAATGGACCTAGAGATTATTATACTAAGTGAAGTAAGTCAGACAGTGAAAGACAAACATCTAATGATGTCATTTATATGTGGAATCTAAAAACAAAAAATGATACAAATGAACTTACAAAACAGAATTAGACTCACATACATAGAAAACAAACTCATGGTTAAAAAAGGGGAAAGGGGAGGAGGGATAAATTAAGAGTTTGGGATTATATGATACATACTACTATATATAAAATAGATAAACATCAAGGACCTACTGTATGGTATGGGAACTATATTCAATAATTCAATATCTTGGGACTTCCCTGGTGGTGCAGTGGTTAAGAATCCACCTGCCAATGCAGGGGACACGGGTTCAAGCCCTGGTCTGGGAAGATCTCACATGCCATGGAGCAACTAAGCTCTTGCACCACACCTACTGAGCCTGCATTCTAGAGCCTGTGAGCCACAACTACTGAGCCCATGTGTCACAACTACTGAAGCCCGTGCTCCTAGAGCCTGTGCTCCACAAGAGAAGCCACTGCAATAAGAAGCCCTCACACCGCAACGAAGAGTAGCCCCCGCTCACAACTAGAGAAAGCGTGCACGCAGCAACAAAGACCCAACGACGAAGACCCAACGCAGCCAAAAAAATAAATAAAATTAAAAAATTAAAAATTAAAAAAAACATAAATAATTCAATATCTTGTAATTATCTAAAATGGAAAAGGATCTGAAAAAGAATACACACACACACACACACACACACACACACACACACTTTGCTGTACACCTGAAACTAATATAACATCGTAAATCAACTATACTTCAATTAATAAAAAAGAGTAGGCAGACATTAACAGGTCTTTTAGGTGCAAATGTACATTTTAAGTACATGCATAGCACCTTTCCTACAAGCTTCTCAAAATATCAAACATTTAGATAAAGCAGCCCACATGATAATCAGAGCTTTTATTTTTAAAGTCAGATACACTGAGATAGATTTACATATAGAAAAATTCATCTCAGTTCTGAGTTTTGACACACACATATAAATCAAATACAATATAAATACGTACAATCATGTAACCACCGCCACCAAGGTAAGAACAGTTCCATCTCTCCAAGAAATAACTTGTAGTCCTTTGTTGTCAATCCCTGTCCTCAACCACAGTCTGAGACAACCACTGATCTGTTTTCTGTCCCTAGAGCTTCATCTCTGTGTATGTCTTGTCCATTTTTCACATTAGTTGCTTATTAGAAATGTTTATTGAACACCTACCACATCAAAGGCACAAAATTACACCAGTCTATTAATATTCAACATTCATTTCTAGTCAGATTCGAACATTGTTCAGAACAAAAGAAATATCAATTTAGAAATAGCCATATGCAAATTTCTCCCATAATCACTATACTTTTTTTTACTTTATAAGTCTAAAAATGGAGACAGTGATTGGTGGGAGGTTTCTTAATCAGTGAATGATGATAAACAGTTTCTGGAACTCACACTGACTTTCAAAACACAAAGCCTTTAGAGCTGTTTCAGCCATAGCTTTCAACTGTAGTCTTTCTCTGTGTTGGAAGAATTGAAGAGTCTAGCACTGCAAATCCCTGCTGATTGCACCACCACGTATCTAGACCTGGGCTGATTGATTTAGGTGAAATTGGCTGGAACAGATTTGTACCATCAACAGAGAAAAAAACAAAACAAAAAAGAAACTAGCATGTTGATACACATTATACTCCAAGTTATGCCTCTTCAAAATCAGAAGTGAAAATCAAATTGTTAAGAGTTTCTCTTGAGCTTTCCTTTAGAAAGGTTCTAGCTTTGCAAAATGGCAGTTTATTTTTTGGCATAGAGTTTCCCATCTGAATTGATGAGCCTTTATTTTTGTCAGTAAATTACTCACAATAAGTTGGTCAAAGTTTTTCCCTTTGACTTAGGAAGTATGGATCTAGGCAATTCCTTTCACTTTTCCCCTTGAATAACAGTTCTTTTTTATTTTAAACTGAGGGTATTGTTTAGTGTAAGTCAAATCAGAAAAGTTGAAATATGACTAAATTATCTTCATAGTCAAAGAGTACTAAGATTATTCAAAGTCCTAGTGTCATTTTATTACCAAATATACTTTCTCCTCCTTATGAATTAATATTCAAGCAACTTTTGACTTGAAATACTTCAATCTGTTTCAAATAAAGGAGAACAAAAAGTTTTAAAGCTCTTTTATTAAATCTCAGTAACTCTTAAGCTTTTGAACTGCATCTATGCATAGCTTTCTCATTTCTCCACTTACATAAAATCACAATCTTCTTTATGGTAGGGATAATATATATTTTTATCTGCCACTGTCCTCAAAGTTATTCCAAGCACATTAGAATCTATGTGATTATTTAGAAAATATTTAGAAAATAACTAGTTAATTAAATTTCCCACAGGTACAAATAAAAATCAGATATTTTAGCTGTAAGCCTGGGGGAATAATTGCATGGGGCTGTCAAATTAAGCAATTCATTAAAAAATTTCTTTTACATGTGCAGGCAGCATCTCTTCTAGGAAGCCTGTCTCACAACCAGTCTAAGCTAGTCTCTTAATACACTGTAATATAATAATCTATTAATTTGATTGTTTCATTCACAAAACTGAAAGTACTTTGAGATTATGAACGTGTGGCTTAATCATTTTTTTAATCTTTCCTGTAGAAAGCATCTACTTCATGTTTGTTAAATAAGTCAATATATGTTGAAAATATTTCTTTCATACTATAGTATGCTGTAAAAAGAGAAACTATTTAAATATGCAAGATAAGTAAAATATATTATACCAGGTATACAGTTAGAAATATTGACTTAAATGTGGTTTTCATTGCTTCAGGAAGTTATCAAGAACACAAGGCAACAAAAGTGGAGTGCAGAGCAAAGGTACTTTGTGTCTGCAGTAACTGGAACTTAGGCATTGAACCACAGTGGACTTCCCCAAATGTATGACTTTGTGCCTCATTGACAAAACTCAGCACACTGTAGAGGTGGCAATGAGCAGATAGGTCCTATTGCTTATGCTTTTGATGTCATACCCAAGAAAATACTGCCAAATCTAATGCCATGAAGTTTTTCTCCAGTTTTCTTCTAAAAGTTTTATGAGTTTAGCTCTTACACTTGTCTTTGTCCATTTTCAGTTAATTTTGGTGTATGATATAATGTATGGGTTCAATTTCTTTTTTTTGCATGTGAGTATCAAGTTTTTTCAACACCATTTGTTGAAAAGACTGTCCTCTCCCCATTGTATGGTCTTGGCATCCTTGTCAAAAATCATGACTATATATGTGAGGGTTTATTTCTGGACTCTATTCTAGCATGCCTCAATCTGTATGTCTACCTTCCTGTCAGTACCACACTACTTTGATTACTATAACTTTGTTATAAATTTTGAGATGAGGAAGTGTGAAATCTCCAGCTTTGCTATTGTTTTTCAAGACTGTTTTGCCTATTCAGAATCTCTTGAGATTCCATATGAATTTTAGGTGTCATATCTAAAATGTCATCACCAAACACAAGGTCATCTAGATTTTCTCCTGTTATCTTCTAGGACTTTTATAATTTTGCAATTTACATTTAGGTCTGTGATCCATTTTGAATTAATTTTTGTGACAGATAAAAGGTCTGTGTCTAGATTCATTTCTTTGCATGTTGACTTCCAGTTGTTCCAGCACCATTTGTTGAAAGACTATTTTTTTATCCATTGTAATGCATTGCTCCTTTGTCAAAGATCAGGTCATATGTAATTTAAAGTGATAACTTTTAGACCATAATCCTATCCCCAACAAACTTTTACCCAATGGCTTTAATATACATTGTTGATTGTTACCAGCATCAATTGTTATATTGGAGATTGCAAAATGAACCTGACTTTAATTGATATTTTTATAGCATGAAAATTTAATGCAGTAAGTTAACTCCATAATATCTTTTAGGCTCATAATATTAAAAATAAATGACATATTCCAACTTGAGGTATTTTAAAGAACAAAGAAATGCTTAAAACCAAGAATAACTTGGATCAACATATAAAAATATACCATAAATCGTATGTTTTTTATTTTTAAAAAAGCATTTTAATTGTCTCATATATTGGTATAAAAGATCTCATAAATATTTTTATTTTAGTGCCTTACCATAATATATTATTCCAGTAACTTTTATAAAATCCAAAGTTTTTAGCAAAATATGCTACCCCTTAAAATAGACTCTGCCTGGTTCTCTGAGCTTCTCAGTGTTTTCTACCCTCCTTTTCAATACTTGAGCTCCAACCATAATAAAATTCTTGCAGATAAATATGCTTACCAGTTCAGAGCCTTAGGATTTTACACATGCTAGTATTTTATTGGAATGTGTTTTCTTCTCAATCACTTGCAAAATCCCTATTCTCCTTTAAAGTTTTAAATCTAGCATTATTCCCTTGGGAAACATCCCAGATTGATTTTAGTTAGAGTTGACTATTCTCACCTGTTTCTCCCCCAAATCCACTATATACTCTTATCACAGCACCTAAGTCACTGTGTATGCAAGGGGCTTTTATGAGTCTGATTCCCATTCTCAAGAGTTAGCTCCTTGAAAGAGCAGGAACCTTATCTATGACACTCTGCTGGATATATAGAATAGTGGCTGCTGGATAGCTGGTGTAAACCCACCTAACATGATTCAAAATGGAGTAACGTCAAGGGCCCCTGTGAAATCTCTTTCAGACACCCAAGAACTGTAAAATTACTGAAGACTACAAGTCTATTCTCCGAAAAACCACATCCTATAGAGACACAGCCAGCCCGGGTACTGCTGGACCAGGATAGACACGAACCCACCCCCCTTTTCATGCACCTTGCCCTTTGAATCCCAATAAAAGACTCAAAGCCCCACCCTTCAGTGCCAATGCCACTCTATGCATCTGGTCCCTTTTCCTCTCTTGGAAAGTGAATTAAAACTCTCTTCTCTCCTCTTGCTAATATTTCTGTGAATTCTTTCACAACCTGCATCAGCTCACCTAACAGCTGGTTTCAAAGAATGTTTGATGATTTAATTATAAAAGTTTCAAGATATTATATACCACAAAGAGAATGAGGAAGGGTCCTTAGGACCTAGGAATTACAGACGAGGATCAAAGAGCCTTGGTGCAGGAAGCATTATAAAGATAAATTTCAGATCTCACACAAACACTGCCTATTTCAGAAATCACATTTAGGCCTGCCTTGTTTCTATTTAGGTAAGAGACAGTACTATGGTTTAAATATGTGTGCCCCCAAAATTCGTAGGTTGAAATTCTAAAGCCTGATATGATGTGATGGCAGAAAGTAGGACCTTTGGGAAGTACTTAGGTCATGAGAGGAAATCCTCAAGAATGAGATCAGTGTTCTTATAAAAGAGACCTCACAGAGATTCCCTTGTGCCCTCCACCATGCAAGGGCACAGCAAAAAGACACTGGCTATGAACCAGGAAGAAGGTCCTCACCTAAGCATGCTGACACCCCAATCTTGGACTTCCTGGCCTCCAGAACTGTGAGAAAATAAATTTCGGTTGCTTATAAGCTACCTAGTCTGGTATTTTATTATAGCAGCTCAAATGGACTAAGACAAAAACCCCACTCTCAATATCAAAATCTGTGTTAAAATTCTGCAGAGAAACAGAATACACAGAGATATATACAAGAGGATATTTATTATAGGAATTGGATCACTTGGCTGTGGAGGCTAAGCAGTCCCTCCTTGAAGTCATCTGTAAGCTGGAGAGCCAGAAAAGCTGGTGGTCTATTTCAATCCAAGGCTGAAGGCCTGAGAACCAGGAGTTCCAGTGTCCAAGGGCAGGAAAAGGTGAACATCCAGCTCAGGAAGAGAGAGTGGAAATTCACTCTTAAACTTTTTGTTCTAATCTGGCTCTCACTGTAACAGATGATGCCTACCCATGTTGCTGAGGAGACATCTTTACTCAATCTACTGAATGAAATGCTAATCTCTCCCAGAAATACCCTTAAAATACCCCCAGAAATAACATTTTACCAGCTATCTGGGTGTCCCTTAACCCAACAGAATTTACACATGAAATTAAAAATCACAGGTAGGTTATAAAAGCTCTCTTTGGACTCAGCAAATTTCTGGTCTCCCAATGGAAACACTGGACTCACGTGTGTCTCATTGTCTAAGCACTCTTAGATATCAAAGATTTGAAAGGATTTTAAATGTACATTGATTTTTGGTTGAAAAAAAATTCACAGATTTCTGTATGCCAAGAATTCACTTTATCATATCAAAAAGAATGTGCAAATGTACACATCTTTTCGGCCTCCTATATAGAAGGTAATGAAATAGTTACATTTTACTTGTAAGGCCTGGCTATAAAATGAATGATTTTGGTAACTTAGGGAGAGTGCAAATCATCAGTAAACAATTGCTTGAATATTCTGGACTACTTGATGACATAGAAAACAGCTTTTCTGATTCTAAGATGTGCAATTACAATGCAGCTTGAGTTCCAAATCTGCTTGCAGCCCATGATACACTCCTGCTGAGTGAACTGTCTGATTGCCTCCTTGAAGGCATTTTATTGTTGATCACAATTTAAGTCAGTGTATTATTAATTTCATTTGTAACCTGATTTTGATATGCCTTTTTGCCATTCTTCTTAAATTCTCTGTAGCATTACATGAAGGGAGCTAAATGGGGGATGACAATGGGGAGCATTAACTCCACAGATGGTCTTACTGAATGGCTTTCTTCAATGTTCTCTGAGGAATTATGTCATTTTCAGTGATTGAAAGTTATTTTTTAAAACTGAGTTATCATTTCCACCAACTATAACTCTTATCTCCCACAAATAGGGCCACATCTGTAAGTGACCTAACTCAGCGTTTCATTAAAAAAAATATCAAATGGTACTGTTTTTCAAAGTCTGCTTGAAGACCACCTAAAAAACAAATAGTTGTTTCTGGGTCCTTATTCTGGTAAGAATATTAAGTGATTCTTATTACTACTGATAGAGTAGTATAATCCTTACATTTGAATTCAAGGGTAACTTTGAAGTTTAAGTTCATACTCAGTAAGAACTCTTAGCATACTATCTGTAAGATGTTTTATCTTTCATGAAATCCAGCAACGAAAATCTAATTAAAACATTATTACAGGGCTTCCCTGGTGGTGCAGTGGTTGAGAGTCGGCCTGCCGATGCAGGGGACATGGGTTCGTGCCCAGGTCCGGGAAGATCCCACATGCCGTGTAGCGGCTGGGCCCGTGAGCCATGGCCGCTGAGCCTGCGCGCCCGGAGCCTGTTGCTCCGCAACGGGAGAGGCCACAACAGTGAGAGGCCGACGTACACAAAACAAAAACAACAACAACAACAAAAAAAAAACATTATTACATTTGTCTGGGACCTAATGAAACTTCAAAGCTTTTGCACAGCAAAGGAAACCATAAACAAGACCAAAAGACAACCCTCAGAATGGGAGAAAATATTTGCAAATGAAGCAACTGACAAAGGATTAATCTCCAAAATTTACAAGCAGCTCATGCAGCTCAAATATACTCCAATAAAGATGTTAAAAAAATTATTACATTTGTCAATATTAATTTTAGAAGTAACTACTTATAAACAGTTAAGTAATATCAAGAAGCAAGTGGAAATTGTAGTCAAGGTCATTTTTTATCTCTCACTTCTGATTTAACAATTATTTTCCCCGATCCTACTTGTATGGGCAATAAAAATAATTTATCTTTAAATGTGAATTTTTCACCTTGCATCAGCTGGTTTACTTTTATAACATTAAGAATTGAGGAAGCATAGGATATAGTCATATTTTTTTACCAACAAATAAAATATGAACACATTTGTGAAATTCACTTTTACATAGACATGTACAAGGAGCAATATAAAAAGAAGAAAAAATATGCTAAATAGCCTATAGTATTAAGAGTGAGACTTAGATCCATCCCTAATGAATCCATGATTCTGGGTAATCAGTACTAGTCTCTGAGCCACAGTTCTCTCTTACGTGGGGATTGCAGTGTCAATAGTTGTGAAGATTAAGATGCCCTGAAAGTGCTTTATAATATAAAGGCACAATATAAAAGAGAATTCTTTTTATTTATATATCAGTCATTTGACTTTATCAACAAATCTCTCTTTTTTGAAAGACAGTAGCAAACTAGAAGTTACACAATCATTCTCCATTTGTGTTAGATCATCGAACCATCAGCAGCTTTGTCAGTGATGGAGGCCAGAAATAAACCCATACAAATAGAGTCAACTAATCTTTAACAAGGATGCTAGGAATACTCATTGGGGGAAAAGACAGTCTCTTCAACAAATGGTGCTGGGAAAACTGGATATTCACTGGAAAAGAATGAAACTGGACCCCTATCTTACTCCATACCCCCAAATAAACTCAAAATGGATTAAAGATTTAATATAAGACTTGGAACAGTAAAATTCCTAGAAGGAATAACATAGGAGAAAATCTCCTAGACACTGGTCTTGGCAATGGTTTTATGAATCTGATACCAAAAACATAAGCAACAAATGCAAAATTAGACAAGTCATACTACATCAAACTAAAGTTTCTTCATAGCAAAAGAAACAACCTACAGAGTAAAAAGGCAACCTATGGAATGGGAGAAAATATTGGCAACCAATATATCTGATAAGGGATCAATATCCGAAATACAAAAGGAACTCCTACAACTCAATAGCAGAATAAACAATTAACCCGATTTAAAAACATGCTAAGGGCCCAATAGGCATTTCTCCAAAGAAGACATACAAATGGCCAACAGGTACAGGAAAAGGTGCTCAGCATCACTAATCACCAGGGAAATACAAATCAAAACCACAATGAGATATCACCTCAGAGTTGTTAGGATGGCTATTATCAAAAAAGCAAAAGATAGTAAGTGTTGGTAAGGGTATAGAGAAATGGAACTCTTCTACACTGTTGGTGGGAATGTAAAATGGTACAGATGCTATAGAAAATTGTATAAGAGTTTCTTAAAAAATTAAAAATAGAACTACCACACAGTCTAGCAATTCACTTCTAGGTATATATCCAAAAGAATTGAAATCAGGATCTACAAAAGAGATCCTTGCTTTTACTGCAGCACTTATTATTCACAATAGCCAAGATATGGGAATGAGGCAGGAGATAGATGGACCCCAGTCTGAGCAGCTGGAATCTGTCCCCCATGGACAGATACTCCAAGATAAAGATAATGGCAGAAGCGAGGAGGCGCTGAGTCTTGCTTGGATTAAAGGTAAAGAGAACACATATTTCTCATTCTTGAGGTCAAGGAGACCTCCCAAAGTACACACGTGCAGAAAGGGTCCTCAGGGGTAAGAAAAGGGAGGGGACACCAGACCATAATACCTTCTGTCAACTTCCTTGTGCTGGAATCCACCTTGGCTAAAAGATGTGCATGCACACAGGGCAGGGCCCTGGGTGAGACGAAATATGGACTCAGAGCCAGACAAAGCAAGATGACTGGCTAGAGGGAACATGGAAGAACTGCCCCCATATAAATGATTTAAACTACCCCAAAAGCACATGACTCTTTCTCTGAGCCTGCCTGTGTGTCTATTCGCATGTACCTTTTTTCTTCTAATAAACACTTGTTTTGCTACTTTCTGTCTCTTTGCTGAATTCCTTCTTCAAAGCAGGCAAAAAGCCAGGGCCCTACTCCTAGCTACTAGTCCCTTGTGGTCTAGTGGTTAGGATTTGGTGCTTTCACCACCACAGCCTGGGTTCAATCCCTGGTTGGGGAACTGAGATTCTGCTTCAAGCCACCACAGGATGCGGCACCCCACAGCCACCCAAGATCAGGAACATCCTAAATGTCTATCAACAGATGAATGTCTAAAGAAAATGTGGTATATACATACAATGGAATGTATTAAGCCTTAAGAAAGAAGGGAATCCTGCCATATGTGATAATATGGATGAAGCTGGAGGATATTATACACTTAATCACAAAAGGACAAATACTACATGATGGCACTTTTACAGAGTATCTAAAACAGTCAGACTTTAAAAAGCACAGAGTAGAATGGAGGTTGGCAGAAGAGAGCAAAATGAGCAGTTGTTATTCAATGGGTATAAAGTTTCAGTTATGCAATTTTTAAGTTCTAGAGATCTACTGTATGGACCTGTAGTTAATGTTATAGTTAACAATACTATATTAGTTAATAATACTATATTGTACACTGAAAAATATGTTCAGAGAGGAGATCTCAAGTATTCTTACTACAAACAGGAGAGGTGGGCGGGAGGAAAATTCCAGATATGTTTACTACCGTAATGTGATGATGGTTTCACTGGTGTATGCATATGTTCAAACCCATCAAATTGTATACATTAAATATGTGCAGTTCCCTTGTTTTTCAAGTATACCTCAATAAAGCTGTTAAAAAACACACAGGGAATTAAGGTAATTCTCACATGCCCTGGAGCCAGGCAAACGGAGTGCATAGACATTTTTATTTTATTAATAAGAATGCACAAAGAATGAGGTATTCTAAGTTTTTAACTTAAAATTAATTTGGAAAAGGAGAAAAAATTACTTTTGGCTTAAATGATAGCTGTAGAAAATACCTGATTTTTCACATACCTAATTTTCTAAGTAATTAGAAATATTTGAATCTAACAAAATAGTTCTATGGTTAATAAGGATGATTACATCCCTCACATCTATGAAGATGAACATTTAATTCTCATTGCAATGGATGTAGTGATAAATCGTAGGGGATAGTGATAAATTATTGATGATATCAGGATGCCATCTAGAATTTATTTCTTTAAAGCAGAAACACACTTATCTTTTATTATTAATTCAGGTAGGTAATATTTATTGAACACAATATATTGACTATTTACATTTTGTTTTGGTAACTGGTGGGACTGTTTTCCCATTTAGTATTTTCTAGGAAACACTCCTACCCTTTGCACAAGGATACCATATTTTTAATACAATGTGACACACCTACTCTATTACCGAACACAAGTTCCTGTGCCTGAGGCACAGTGAGGTCAAACAAAGTGAAACTTCCAGGTTTGGAGCAGAGAAAGGTTTATTGTAGGGCAAAGCAAGGATAAAAGCTCAAAAACCCCAAACTCCCTGATGGTTTTCAGGGAGAAGTTTTTTAAAGGCAAAATTTGGGGTAAGGGCTGCAGGGTGTGTGACTTTCTTGTTACTGGCTGGTGGTGAGGTAACAGGGTAGTGCTCCAGGGATCTTGTATCAGGTTAAAGTTACCATCCTCCACCAGGGTAGGGGCCTTAGCTCCTGCAGAAGAACTCAAAGGTACTGTCATGTATAATCTTTCAGGAGGAACCAGGACTCTGCCCCAAGGCAAGGCTGTAGTATTGTTTCTTGACTGTTCCTCCTTTGTTTCTGCATCCCCTCCCTTCCCTGATTAGCAACTGTTTGAATCTGCCCTTTGGAACTCAGGGAAGGTCAAGGAGTTTGAAAGAAGCCTACTTGCTACAAACAGGAAACAGGAATGTGGAAAGGATTTGTATCGGGGAGGGACCCACAGGGTCCTGCTTGGTTTCAACTCCTGCCTTCAGTTGATTGGTTGATAGGAAGATAACTAAATTAAATGTAGTAAAAAAAAAGTTTGTAGTCTAGGATTATTAGACTTGACATGGTCCAAAAGTATATGGTAAAGTTTTTTTCCAGCAATTAAGGCTGTGAGATGTAAAATTCAAAAACCATCAGAGGACACATTCTGTACTATGAGGAGAAAGCTTCAATGAAAAGAATGAAGTGGATTCAAAGAGAAAAATGAGAGAAAGGCAATCAAGTCTTTACCTTGTTCAAGTTCCAGGTTCCAGTTCTGAGGATTAGGAGTGCCTCTAAAATTTCAGGAACAGTGTTGCTTATATTTAATGATATCCTCCAGGGCACTGAGAAAATATATACATTGGATTTCTGTTAGCTGCAAATACGAACTCCAATTAACATTGTTCTTAAGATTTCTCTCATATTCATAATGAAAAAGAAATACTCCTATGTGGAATGAAGATAAGTAATTCTTATTTATTTAGGATATGATTCTAAGTTATTTGGCAGACCCTGCATATTGACAATGTAAGTCCCGTTGTGATGATTTATATACTATTGATTGGTTTGCAATTAAGAAAATATTGTTTATTATTTACATACATGAAAAATATCTACAGATGTCTCATTCAGGAAAATACAAAGTCAAACAAAACAAAGGAAACAAATTCAACCTGTGTGGTAGGCAGAATAATCATCTCCCCAAACATGTCTATGTCTTAATTCCTGCAATCTTGTGATTATGTTAGATTACTATGTCAAAAGAAAGTGAAGGTTGCAGATGGAACTAAGGTTGCTAATCATCTGACTTTAAGATAAGGAGATTATGCTGGAGTATTCAAATTGACCCAAAGTAACCACAGGGGTCCTTGAAAGTAAAAGGAGTCACAAGAAGAAGATCACAAGGAGATGTGTGACTACAGAAGAAAGTCACAGAGAGCTGCAACCTTTCCTGCTTTAAAGAGGGAGAAAGGGAGCCTCTAGAAGCTGGAAAAGAAAAGGAAACGGATTTCCCCCAGATCTCCAGAAAGGAACAAAGGCTGCCAACATATCGATTTTCATTTGTTTCTGACTTCTGACCTACAGAATTCTAAGATAATAAATTTGTGTTGTTTTCAGCCACTAACTTTGTGGTAATTTATTATCGAAGCTGTAGAGAACCAATATAAACAAATAGTTCAAAATTAATATAGAGAAAATTGAGTAGTAACACTTGTAGGAAGTAATTTTTTTTCTAATACTCAATGATTAAAAAATCATTTTATACCTTTAAAATAATTAAATATAAATATTTTATACCATGTGGTAAGACTATGATAGTAATGGAAATAATTTTGAATATTGACCTCACAGAGCTAGACAAATTAAATACATAATGTCATATGTCAGAAGAAGTAAACGGCATGGAATCTAAAGGAAGGGCGTTTAACCCAGATTTGGTGGAGAAAAAGATTTCTGGGATAAGGGGACTCAAGGGATGAATAAACCTTAGTCTGTCACACGGGTAGGGATGGGGGTGTTAAAAGGACAATTTATATGAGAAAAGACTGGGAGTTTAAATTAAACTTGACAATCAAAAAATAAGTTCAAAATAAATGGATCCAAAGTGGCAAAATAGGGTGCCAATATATGGGCTCATTTTTAGAAATGCTTATTGTGTCCTTAAGTCTTTCATATCACTGGTCCTTCTGCTTCCGAGATTAATTACACATGGGTAAGGTAAACATGGCGAGAAATGGCTAATTCTCCATTAGTAACAGATCATGAAGTTATCCAGTTTTCCTGACTATGCACAAGCAACTCACTCAAACTCCTACTATCTATATTTCCAAACAAGAATCCACTAGAGTCCTGTGACATTTTGTCTATTTTAAGAAACTGATGCCACCAAATTCATTTCTTTATAAAAAAAATAAAAGCACATAATTATAATTTCAGAGATTTCCATCACATTAGCTATTCTGAACACTTATACCATCATTCTGGAAACACCAATTGCAACAGAAAAATAGTAACCCATTAAATTTGTAAGTCCCAAAATACTTGAAGCATCTGCCTTTTAAGATAAACTCGGAGGAGAAATTACACAAGATAGACTTGAATGACAATCCATCATCAACAGTAACCCAAACACATTGTGTTTTTATATATGCTTTTTAAGTGTCAGTAAAGATGACACATTCCTGGGGATAGTATAGAAGCTGCCACCAATGGAAACTGCCTTCCATTATACTTCTCTCTTTTATGGTTCACTTTTCACTGACCAGAAGTTGTTACAACAGTAGGTAGAAGAAACCATTTAGAGAATGTCCCTGAACTCCTGATAAACATTGATTTCATGGACAATGCTTTTCAATTTTGTGCATGTCCTTCATATTTTAAAACCCTTCATATTTAAAATTTTTCTCTATTTAAATGAGATTTAAAGCCAATCTCATCCATATATCTATGATAGAAAACTAGAGCTAAAATTTGTTAGTTAATATCAAAATTGATATTACAAATGGGAGCTCAAAGGAAAGAACAGTTAAAGTTTACTTTTAAAATCAGCCATTCTCTTTCAGGCATGTAAGTTGGGGCAAAGGTACTACATAACTAGTAAGAAATCTAAAAAAATTGATGTGACAAACTGGACAATCTGACACCTGGACATGGAGTTTTTAATTAACATCAATTCTAGCTACAATGATTCTTTCCTCTCTCGTTTCCAGGACCTTTCCAGATCCAATGAAACGGAAAATTATGAAGATAAGTTTTTCAGGATGCCTGGTGCTTTACTTCTCTTTCTCCCCCAAACTCCCTTCTTCCTGGCCCTCATTTCTAGACAGTAGTAATTGCGAACTTCTTTGCTTTTCCTTTCTAACTTTAGAAAAATACAAAAAGGAAATATTCACTCATACACTTCTTTTTTTTTAGTATTTTTGTTCAGCAGAATATAAATGTTAGTCTTGCTACTAAACAATTTAGTTCTGGTAAACAGCTGGGCCAAGTATGGCATTTTGACAAAATCATCTGATTTGCAATGGCTGAAATCATGAGGATATTGACTTTATATTAGAAGCCAAGATTGGTGTATTATCTCAACAAGTCAGCAGGATCCCCAGGCTCTTTCTGTGTATCCATGATTCCACCTTCATTTAAGGCTTTTAATTTCAGGTTTGTCTTCTGATGGATTGCAAAGTGGCTACCATAGCCCCAGACAACATGACGTGATAAAATAACAACGAATCTGGAAGTAAGGAAGAGAGAACAGGACAACTATTCTATCAAGGCGGTTGATGTTTTTTTTTTACTTTTTAAAAATTCACTTCACTCTCTTTTTGCTTTCTGGTTTCTGAAGAAAATTCCAATGTAATTATTATCTCTGTTCCTCTATAGGTAAGGTGCATTTTTTTTCTCCCAACTTCTTTTAAGATCTCTCTTCACTTTAACTTTCTGCACTTTGAATATGATATACATATACAGGTGTAGATTTTTCAGAATTTATCCTGCTTGGTGTTCTCTGAGCTTTCTGGAACTGTGGTTTGGTGTTTGTCATTAATTTTGGAAACTTCTCAGTAATTATCACTTAAATATTTCTTCTGTTCCTTTCTCTCTTTCTTCTTCTGGTATTCCCTTTTGTATGTATGTTATACTTTCTGTAATTGTTCCACAGTTCTTGAATATTCTATTCTGTGTTTCCATTCTTTTTTCTTTCACATTTCGGTTTTGGAAGGTTCTACTGACATAACTTCAAGCTCACTGATTCTTTCCTCCATTATGTCCAGTCCACTGATGAGCTCATCAAAGGCATTCTTCATTTCTCTTACTGTCTTAATTTCTATCATGTCATTTTGATTCCTTTTTAGATTTTCCATCTTCCTGTAATATTACCAATCTTCTCTTGTGTACTGTCCACTTCCTTTTTTATTAGAGCCTTTAGCATATTGATCATAATTATTTTAAATTCACAGTCTGATAATTCCAAAAGCTCTGCCATATCCAAGTCTGGCTCTGATGGTTGCCTTGTGTCATCAGACAGTGTTTTTTGTCCTTTACTATGCCTTGTGATTTTTGTTGTTGTTGGAACCTGGACATGGTATATTGTGTAAAAGGTAGGACTTTAGTGTGAGGTTTCATGTTTATCTAGCAATGAGTTAGGCTGTGTTTACTATTAGATGTAGTTGTGGTGTCAGAGACTAAAATTTCCTCAAGTGTCCTTGTTTTAGTTTCCCCCATTTTCTGTTTTCCTTGGGACTCTTTAAATAAAGTATGAGCCTATGGTTCTTTTATCTGTAATCTTTTGTTATTATAGAGGAGCTCTACTGATGTGGTGGTAAGGTCTGTGTATGGGGGAGGGCAGGGAGCATTGTATAGTCCTATAATTTGGTTTCAGTCTTTTATAGTGAGCCTGAGTTGGGTATTTCCCTTGCCCCAAAGTAAAAGCTAGAAGGGGTTGGAGTTGAATAGGTCCCTTCCTTCGGGTTGGTTAGGCTTTGATAAAACTCCAGTTGTTTAGGCTCTGATAAAATAGTTTCCTTTGAGAGAAGGCCTTGTTAAAGAGAACAGAGAGCTCTGAGTGTATTTCAAAATGGTTACTTTCTGTATTGGCCTGTCTCTACAGTTTTTGGGGTAGCAGTCTACCCTGTGAAAACAATTCTCCTGTGGACCTAAAAAGAGTTGTTGATTTTCAATTTGTCAGCTTTTTTCTTCTTGTGAGGCGAGGAATGATGACTTCCAAGTTCTTTACATGTCAGACTGGACACCTGAAACCTATGATGCATTTTCAATGTTAAAAATCACTATGGATTTCTGCTTGATTGTGATTTGTGCATTTACTTCAATTGACTATGAAATGAGAATAAGGTACTGTGTATTTAAGGATACCATATAATAAATTATATATGACATTTTCACAAAGGCCTATACAAGTTTTGAAAAAGAGTGTGTCATGTGAAAAGAACATGTCATGTGAGACACATTTATTGAGAAAGAACTCAATGCAAGCCATGCACATGATCTGATTAACATCTTTAATCTCTTGATTCCCTAATTCTCCTCTGCTTGATGCATTCCCTTAGTGAACTGAGGTGTTCATATGCTACATCTCTTCTAGTTGGTGGGGATTAAGGAGAAAAAAAAAAAAACAACAAGAAATATTTCTTTGTGTTTACAACATAGGAAGTTGGAAATATGGACTTATCTTGACTGATTTTTATTAGGCGAACATGGATAGCCATCTGACAATATCACAGACTATAAAGCATATGTTGAACATCTTTTAAAATTAAAATACACATTGCCTTTGATTTGGCAATTCCATTTTCAAGAATTAGTTTTATAAATACATTAGCACATGAATAAAAGATTTATGCACAGGGATATCTACAAGGTTTGGAAACAGCTTCAATATTAATGTAAAAGGATTTGAAATGGTCTATTGTTATTTCACAGCAGCCTTAGCAGGTCGTCGATGGCAAAAATTACCATTACAACAAAGAAACTGAAGTACAGGATAGTAGGTTAAATGATATCTAATTAGCAGTCACCTACTCTTAATCCAGTATATCAGGTTGTGTTCTCTCAAATTAATTGTTCGGTTAGTTCTATCTTATTATTTCAATTTAAGTAGGATAATTTTCCTTTCTACTTACTTGAATTTCTAAGCCTTTCGTTATTCTTTCTCCTCTAGTGTACTTAGGTTATAGTTAATGTTTCTAAGAATAATAAATGTGAATTTTTAATCTTCTTCAAAGTTTCTTTAAGTACATCTGAACATTTTAGGAATATGTGATGTCTAATTAATAGTATGTATTAAATTTGTTTCCTTAATATCTTCTATGCTTATAATGTTTAGATTAACATTGCTTCAAGAAGCTTTGGAAAAGTAACATTTTATTTGACATTTTCAAAGAGCAGAAATAGCTCTTTGCCTACTAACCTTTAAAAAGATTATGAAGTGTCGGACTGATGACGTCATTTTGACTATTACAATCATTTCACCAATGACCCTTTCCACTTTCACATACTCTTACCTTTAATCTGAACAAAAGTGGCACATTCTTTGTGTTTTTCTAATAGTTTTTTTCATCATTTTTTCACAATTTTTTTTTATAATGTCCTTTACTTGGAGCTGTCTCTAACATTTTTAAAGGGAGAAACAATTTCTACCATATAACACAACACACTAACATCTTCGAACAATATTATGGAGGCATAGAATATTTATTAGGCTTTGTTTACATTAGACCAAGTCAACAAGTTCTTTAGGTTAAATGACTATAAAATGAATAAAATGATCATTCTCATGGAAATTAGCTGGGGATAATGGAGACAGCCCATTTGCAGCTGTCTCTAACATTTTTAAAGGGAGAAACAATTTCTACCATATAACATAACACACTAACATCTTCGAACAATATTATGAGGCATAGAATATTTATTTATTAGGCTTTGTTTACATTAGACCAAGTCAACAAGTTCTTTAGGTTAAATGACTATAAAATGAATAAAATGATCATTCTCATGGAAATTAGCTGGGGATAATGGAGACAGCCCATTTGCAATTTTTTTTTTTCTACACAAGTTGATGTGAATCATACGTTCATCCTAAAAACCACTTGATAAAGTACTACTTTCCTTCAAATGAACATAACAAATTAAATGGTCTGACCCCAAAAGTTTAATATAGTCCCTTTCACTAGATATTTTACCATATCAACTTTTGAATGCTACACTCAAATTATTAGACTATTAAAAAGAAAAAGTTAAAGGCCACCGGGATTTGGAAGCTCACAAGCCAATAATGCTAAGAGTAATAGTATTAATAAAACAACAGAAATAATAGTAATAACTCAAAAGAGACACATGTGAAAAATTTTTAAATAAAAAATTTTTCACGAATTTCATATTCGACTTTTTGTTTATTAAAGCAGAAACTAAAATAAGAGAATGTGGCAGATTGTATGTTCCAAAAATGACCACAGCAATATTTCAGTTCACAAATTTTCTTTTGGAACCTTGTAACTTTTCATCAAGTGGTGGAATTAATTGTCCTCTCCTTCTGAATCTAGGTGGGACATTGTGACTGTTCCAGTGAATAGAACGGGCTGGGAAGGAAAATGCTGAGTGACTTCCAAGGCTAGATCAGAAAGGGCCACACAGATATTCTGAGATATTCTGAAAGTTAACCCTTCTCTCTCTCCCTCTCCCTACCTCTATCTGTTTCTTTCTTTCTCTTTCTCTTTCCTAGGGCTGAGGAAGCCCTGGCCATATTGAGAGGTTGCATATAGACCTTCCAGCCAACAGTTCCAGAAAAGTTTCAGTTGACAGCCATCCTTAAGCATTAGACATGTAAATGAATGAGCTTTCAGATGATTTCATCTCCTAAACATTGCACTGCCTCAGTCCCGTGCAAATGTCAGGTTGATGCATACAATAAAATCTGTTATTGTTTTAAGCCACTCAGTTTTGTGGTAATTGTTTATGTGGTCATAGTAACTAGAACATAGAGCAGCAAGCATTCTTATTGTTTTTCTGCTCCTACAGTATAAAAATAAACTCCATAACAGCAAGAACAAAATCTGTTTCATTCACAGCTGCTTCCCCAATGTGTGGCACATAGTTAAATAGAAATCAGGTGAATTAATGAATAGAACTTTGACTAAACTGTTTCAATACCAAAACTTACAAGAATGTTGTGATGCATCTCAATGTCTTTCCTGTCTCAAAATGCCTTAAATATTTATATTAGAAAGAAAGTCTCTCTCTTTTTGTTTACTGTTACATATGGATTTTTCTTAGAAGCCAGTCAAATTGCTAGGAAACATCGATTAATAATAGCATAAAAGGGTCAGAATGAACCCTCTCTCATGCCTTCCCCAGCCTTGGAACAGATTGTTCTTGCTTGGAAAGCAACTTCTCATTTACCTTCTTCAAACTCTCTCGAGGTTTTTCTCCTCTTCTTGAAAGCTGATGTCACTTAAACCTTCTCACTTACACACATTTTTACACCTTTACTGCTTTGTATGTATATTTATTTTTTTATGTAGTTTGCTTAAGGTTGATTAATTTAACCATCTTGCATGTGATTTTTCAGTACTTTTCAAATTTAGAAGACACTAGCAATATACAAAATGTCAGAATGAATCCATGTGTCTGTGTTCTATTGCCTCAACCATGTATCAGGTTCCTCTGGCAATGAGGCAAATAGAGCAACATTAGTATTTTCTACAGATTTTAAGTAGCATCCCACTATCTGCCCTCCATCCCAATAGTCACATTCCTCTATTATATGTAGGACAAGTGGTTTTGCTCATATTTATTGCTGAGTCAGCCAATATAGCTGCTTGCTTTCCTGCTTCAACATGATTATCTAGTGTTGTCCTTTGCTAGATTTCATCACTGTTCTTTCATTCCCCTATATTTACTCTAACACCAGGTGGTTTTGTGTGGCAGACCTTTATGAAGGTTAGGAAGTAGCAGAATGCAATTACCACATAAGCTGGAAAGAACTGTAAACCTAATGTTAGACATCACTCTTCCTAGAACTGCATTATACATTTCCCAAGGAAGGTGATTTTTCACTCCCTATTTGTTCTCAAGACTCAGGTCCCTGGTCATGTTTCTAGGGCCTCTCCTTTCTCTTTGATAAGCCCCAGTTCACACTGTAGTTATTTTCCAACCACGTATCCAAGCTTCCTATCCACATCTGAAAACCTACAAATTATTATTATGGTTCTTGGCTTACAAATAAGAATGAGGTGGCTGAATTCCTTACCAATGCAAAAAAGCTTATAATGGCTTGGAAAAAATGGTGCTTTTTAGAGGAAAGAGAGAGATGAGATCTTTTCTTCTAGGTAAGATTAATGGCAATGATATCATCTATGCAGTATAGAAGTATATATCCTGCTTCTTTTGTCATCCTTCTCATGTCATCCTTCTCATGCATTGTTAAGTATTCTGAATGCAGTGAATATGTGAAAAATAATAAATGACTAAAAGTAAGGATAAGTCTGAAAATGCCCTAGAAATTTATTTTGTGATTATAGTTAAGACTGGTATCATTGAACAGTTTCACTGAACAGAAAGTGACAAAATTATTCTCAATCCTTAAGTATTGTTTATCAGCTAAAAATGTGAGACAGAAAAATATTTCAGGAATTTCTCTCAAAAAATATATGAGTTTGAAGATGAGATAATTCTATAGCTTAAAAAGAGTTTTTAACAGATTCATTTATATAAGTGTAAAAATATAGTCTGTATCTCAAGTTTTAGAAAAATCTTATATCCTTTTATTAATATTTGCATGTAGGAAATGAGGAAGGCCATCTTGAGCCCATGACTGGGTAATTATCATTCTTTGTTCCTTAATACACCAAATTAGAGCTCTGTTTTATACATGGATCTAACTTTTAGTCATCAGAGAGAGAAGTCTTGTGAACAAGTGAGCAGGGCAAAACCTTGTGACCCTCAGGTCATAGAAAAGACTGCTACGTTGCAACCCCAAATACACTATTCACATCACAGCTGTAACGAATGAATATGAATTAACAAACTTTAAAAGGCTTTTTATAAGACGTTTTAATAACATATATTTGAATAGGATAATATTACTTGCAAAACAATACATTAATCATCTATCTGTTTGGGGGTACTAATTTCCTTTCTCTATTTAGGTTACATTGTATACTTCTATAATGGAAACTAATTTCTTCATTAATATCCAGAAGATGGAACATACTACTAAATATACATTTATAAGTACCAGCAGATATTGAAGAGGAAGTAGAAACAAAACATGCCTCATTGAACTTGAATTATAACTTAATATATTATCATTAAAAATGTATAGTCTAAGTAAAAAGAGAAAGTCCCTATTACACTATATAAAGGGAATCTAATAAGAGTGAAGTTTCTCAACTCCCTATTCCCACCCATACATGTTCACTTTCCTATATCTGCATCCACCCTTCCTTTTTTTGCTCCATATAATGGCTAATTCCATATGCAATGCTGTTTTCCTGACCCAAGTGCTATCCTTGTTTCTTATGTATTTTTAACATCTCCCTCCCTATTGACAATCTCTTGATTATTAAATCTATTCACAAGTTCCTCATCTTGGTACATACTTCTAAGTAAAACAAAGTGAAGCAATCTCTTTCCATCTGCATCTTTCAGGTACTACTATTTAGCTCTACATTCTTACAGAGTTAATCTTTCGAGAGTCTTAAGTCAGTAAATCTTTAGACTTACTGACTTTCACATACTCATGTTCATTCTTCACCTGAGAATACTCTATATTTCTTCTTTCCCAAATCTATACAATCCACCTGTATCATGGACATCAATCCTCTATATTGCCTAATCCCAGTGTGAATGACTCAGCTCTGATCCTCATTGAAATCCATAGAATCTGGCATTGTGGACTAATTCTTCACCATCAAAACTTTCTCCTTACTCATCTTCCAAGATGAGTGCATATGTGGAGCAGAATCCAAATGAACAGTAGTTAGTTTCAAAATAAAATTACCTTACACATCTAAGTGTGTGCTTGATAAATCAATATATGTCGCATCTAGTTATGAGTGAAGTGAAAGAAAGAGCTGTGAATTAAATCCAGAAATATAGAACCAAAACCTGTGACAGAGAATTATAGAACTTTAGAGCTAGAACCGGTCACTTTATAGAGAATAAGATTGAGGACCACAACCTTGCCAAGTTCACACTTACACTGAAGAGCACTGAAATTTATATCCCCTGGATCCCATTTCATTTTTTTAAATCTTATTAATCAATTACTGTATTTATTTATTTATTCTCCTTTACCTTATCAAGATAAATACAACATTATGGGAACCAAATTTCTGAAAAATTCCATTAGTAAATTTTATCTTACGTGAAGGGACTATATTGATCCAATTATAAGATTTCAGAAATTTCTATAGTTATCAAAATAATGAAGAAGTTGAGAGAGCTGGCATACTTTGAATTTTTGGTTTTATATAACACATTTTACTGTACAAGCTGGAATGATTATTGATTCTATTTAAGATTTTCTTTTCCAAATTAGGCATTGGTGCAGCTAAAATGTACTAATAAACTAATATAGATGTGGGATCATTTTTATCATAAAATAAAAATGTGTAATTTTTATAGGCTGCTATACACTGACAGGTGATATATGTGGACTCTATTGAAAATAAAGTATAATACAAAACAGAAACTGCATGGCTGTTTTGAACATTTGAATTCTAGAATCTCATATATATTTTCATTTGTAATTTGAACTGAATAGAAATATCATTGGCATATATAAAGAATCTAATGTGATCTCTTTCTTTCTCCTTCTATCCCTTTCTCATAAATGCCACTTTCATCTTGGAGCCTCTCCTAGTTAGAGCGAAGTCACAGCCTTATGACATAGCAACAAATATTTCTTATATCCCCAAATATTACTTTACCACTGATTTTGCCGCCTTGTATGTATTATAATTGCATCTTATTTACCTAAGATAATTCTAAATAATTGTTCTATAGATACATCTAAATGTTCCTCTCAATTTTATACAATAGCATGTAGGCATGTTTGTAAAAATGTGCAAAACAACAGAATTATCTGTAACAATGTAAAATTCAACAGTTTATAACTTGTTATAACTTGCATACCTATTTAAGGCTCAGTCGGTTACCAGGTAGAAAAAAAAAGTGCATGCCAAGTCTGTAGGTAATAAAGCATGCCTGGATATAGTAAAATAAATCACCACAGGAAGATGAATCATTGAATGAAAGGTGAAAGAACTTTTCCTTGTGCAACAATCAGGAATTCACTGAACACAACAAATTATCCCCTATCAGCCATTTAAATAGTGGCCTCAGAGAAATAAAAGGATTTTAAATATAAAAGACTCCTGTAAAATGTGTATAGGTAACTGCTTAGCACATCAGATGGCAGAATAATAAATTTCATACTCCTTAAGCTTATTCCAAAAAAGTTTCAATTTTATTAAAATAAAAATACACTAAAGGTTTTTTAATATGAGAACATTTCCTTAAATTTGATTTATTCTTGAATAAATAAATCAAATGGATTTGGAAGAAAGAACTCTTTATGTTGTAAAGGTAATGGCAAGATGAGCTAACTATGAGTTCCAGCTAACAAAAAGTAGCATAATTTTTACCTACATATGTTTCTTGCAGTTAAAATAAATTTGGTTAGATCACCTAAAATCACAGAGTGTGAATTTCTTAAATGATGATCTAGAAATATACTGGATTTTTAAAATAAATGTAGTGAAGTTAGAATTTCCATGAAGGATGAAACATAAGGTTGCAAAAACCTTCGAATTAAAACATCCATGGTCTTGTGTCCGTTTCCATTTTTGAATAGTTACTGACAAGTACTTTCCTTTTAATTCTTTCAATTAAACCACACTTTGTCACATCCGGGGAAACTAAAATATTATTTTGTGCATCATTAAAAGAGAGATATAAGTTGTGCTTGATTCATAAACTAAACTCACTTATCTCACAGATTCTCCCATATGGGTTTGGGTAAGCCTCAGCTGTGCAAGCATTCAGTCACTGCAAAATAGATCAGGGTTTTCTGCCTTAGATTTAGGCTGACCTTGAGTTCTGTAGGACTCCTGAATTGCCGAATCAATTATAATGTTCCAGAATCACCTTGGCTCCCTCCCACACTATCCTCCTTTCTCTCTTGTTTATGCCCAAATATATGCACAGGGAGCTAGACAATATACCTTGAGAAGCCAGACAGGATGTCAGCCAACCGTGGCTCTTTTGAGCTTAGCAAAGAGAGAAGATATATCTCCTGAATACTGCACATGTCTTGCCAAAAACCTCTTCCATTTGCCTTCTTCCCCGAAATCCATAATTATGTTTCCGTTTTTAGACTTTCTATAAAATTTGTTGCCAGGCTAATAATTCTCAACATTTGTGCTATCACAAAAAACATATTATGTATATGGAACAATAGGATAAATGGAGGGTCCCTGGCTTTCCTTAGGCTGAGAGATTCATATCTCACACACTTTGAAAAGCTCTGGCTTGGAAAAATGATCAAACAATATGCTGCATATGTTTAAATTATTTCATATATAGTGTTCCGATGTACTTTTTGAGAGCATCCTCCATATTTTTATTTCCCATATTCACCTATACACTACTGGTTCCATAGTAGAGAGAGAGCGAGAAGTTATCCAAACTCCTTTATTTATTTATATAAATTTATTTATTTTTGGCTGCGTTGGGTCTTTGCTGTTGCGCACAGGCTTTCTCTAGTTGCGGAGAGCCGGAGCTACTCTTCATTGCGGTGCGCGGGCTTCTCATTGCGGTGGCTTCTCTTGTTGTGGAGCATGGGTTCTAGGCATGTGGGCTCAGTAGTTGTGGCGCACAGGCTTAGTTGCTCCGCGGCATGTGGGATCTTCCTGGACCAGGGCTCGAACCTGTGTCCCCTGCATTGGCAGGCGGATTCTTAACCACTGTGCCACCAGGGAAGTCCCTCCAAACTCCTTCAATAACTATAACTGGTTTTGCTTGATGGGCAAATTATAAAAGTTCATTGCTCCCCACAGTCAGCACCTATACTATAACTTTAGAAAATCATATATTTGTGTTGGTTTTATCATAACTGGAAAACATAATTTTAATGAATTTTATTTTTGGCTTTATGTTTAAAAGCATAACTGCACTCTCAAGAGCAGATTAAGTGCATAGCCTATATTCAAAAAATCCTACAAGCCACTATGCTGAATAGAATGATTTCACCGTAAATTGTTATCCTCCCCAACTCTCTCCTTCCCAGTAAAGCTTCTGATAAATGCTTTCACTGAGTGGTCATGAAATTTACACCTTTGATCCTTCTATCAAAACTGATTATACAGTGTGTAATACTCAGAACAATTTTCATATAATTATTATGACATTTACCAGAGTAATGTTCCTGACACTTACCACAAATTGTACTATTTAGATTCTGGATCTTGGACCTTTTTTTTTCTTCAAATAACCCTGAAGTATTTCCTGTCATAGTAAATTGTACATATTGTACATATATTTTGATTAGTTTTGCAGTTTCTTTTTTTTTTAAGTTTGATAACTTTGTGCAGGAATCCATGGTATAAGATTAGGTAGAATTTTTATTGAAACTGGCATTTCTCTGATAACCTCCATTACTTAGAATGTGGCCAACTTTCTTATATACATTAATTGTAAAATGTCTGTGAACTTAGCTTGCAAGTGTAAAATACAGAGAAGATGAAATACCAAAATTCTCTCTCATAAGCTGTCAAGGAGGAATAATGAGAACCATTTCAGTAGTCCATTCACTCTACGGCATGATTTCAGAGCTTGTTGCATTTGTTTGTACTGCTGATTTTTAAAACTGACAATAAAGCTCTGCTTTTTATTATATAGCCTTTTTATTACAGCAGTGTACACAGTATGGTAGCATTTTGAACAGTTTTGTAAACTTCTGTGACAATAACAGTTTCCCTAAGAGACCCTTAACCATTAAAAATGTTTTCTAGCTAATTTTAAACTGCATGGGCAAGTGACAGTTGATGGGATACAGGAGGAAGAAAAAAAATGAGGTCATGAGATCTGAATTCCAGATATATGACTGCTTTACTAAACTCTTGCAATTTTACCTTAAAAATAAGAGTTGGTCATGTGGTCTCTACAGTCCTGAAAACCATAAAATTACTTTTCTCCAGAGGCCAAAAAAATGTGATCAAATAATCAAAATAAATCCTATATATATTCTTCCTGTTTAAGGAGAAATGGAAAAGTAACTATGCCAGGATGAGTAAACCGTTTGTTTCATGGATCTAGGAAGATAATTCAATTGAGCAAATGCTAATTTATAACCTCCTATGTGCGTCAAAGGCATGACATTCGTCTAAGCTGCTATTCCAGGGTCCTGGGAAAACCCATCATTCTACTATAGACCCTGTGAATTATTTTAAATAAAAGCCCCCCCCCCTTTTATTTCCAATTTCACTTCTGAAGGATAATGGGAACAATATCAGCTTCTAATTGTTCCACAGGAATTGTAAGAAAATTCAATAAAGTGGCATGGAAATAAATTTTAAAATGCATATTGAAGCAATCTGAAATATGCCATAGAAAAGTAAACTAAGAACTAAAATTGTATTTCTCTGTATAAAATTTTTAAAAATTCTCATTATTTTTCCCCAAAATTATGGAAAAAATATTTGGATAAAAAATAAATAAAAATCCAAGCTCTGCCCTTCCAGCTGTATGATCTTTGATATGATAATCTATTTAAATTCTCTGAGCCTCATTTCCTACATCTGTAATAAAAGCTAATAAAAATGTACTCAATACTTGGGTGGGCATAAAATATAAGTGTATAAAGCTCCTTGTACTTAGTAAAGAGCTAGTAAAATTTCCATCCTCTTTTCCCTTGACAAAATTATATGAAAGTGGTGAAGGATTCTTTAATCTGTCTCAATTTCAAAGCAGTATAGTGTAGGTTATTCCATACCCATTATAGTTTGAGAGATTCCCAGGGGATGTTTACACTCATTCTTAGTCACTTGTTTCAGTTTACTAAACCACATAAGTAAGCAGTTCTTTCTTCTGCCTAGTATATAGTGAACCTGCAATAAGGAGAACATATTTTCCTGCATTGCCCTCAGGTTGTCAGATTCCACTTTACAATGCCTAGTGTTTATTCACCTAGGGATACATTCATATACAATCTTTTTAGTATATAGTAAGTTCTTGAGGTGAAAAAAAGAAGCAGTAATGAGATAATCCAAACAACATCTATATTTGATTTTGGATTCCATTCGTTTTTGCTTTTCTTCAGATTTACATTCTTAATTATGTTTTGCTCAGGCTAATATTCAAATTAGGTGGATTCCCTGAGCATAATTATCAACGGTAGGGGAAGACAGCTTAGAAGAGTGGAGGGTGATTGAAAAATATCTGTAGTTTTCACTAATAATGCAAACATGAAAGAAATGTAATTACAGGTAATTCAAACATTAGATAGCCCACGTGTTGGAAAAAAGATGAATAAATCATCTATCAAAATGCAAATAAAATACACATTTCCGCACTTAATTACTACTTAGAACTCAGAATTCATTTCATGTGATGCTGTGATTATTCCATTATAATAAAAATCCCAAACCCTGGAGAGAAATTATTTATTTGTGCCTATGGAAAGCAGTATTAGCACAGACATATGAGTTTTTCTTAATTCTGTGGTTTTTTCATACTGAACAATCATATCATAGTTGGAACATCAGAATTAAGCTTTCAACTCACAAGTTGTTGGGCTGTTCAGAAAAAGTATTTTGGTAGGAGATGAGAAAAGAACTTAAGTTCTGAGATGGGACAGAAGAATATTTAGAAAAGAATGAATGGTTTAAATATTTAAATAAGTTTCTGCATGGCAAATTTTGGTTTGAAAAATTGGCAATGTGCTAAGCAGGCAGTAACTAAGGTCCACATTGCTGCCCACTAGCATTTAATTCTAATCAACTTATGATCTGTCCAACAGGAGCAATATGATATGGCAAAACAGGATCCTGAAAGTCATTTCACAGAGCTGCCATTCCTCTTCCTAGAGTACAATACGACTGTACAGGTCCCCTGTCAGTTTTCATTGTTGCTCACTGGATTACTCTGACTTTTCTTCTACGTCCTTGAATGCTTATTCTTTGGACTCTTGCTCTTATCTAAATTGTTCTCAAATGCAGTGCAATAAATAATTACATACAGATAGAAGTAGAAAACTAAGAAGTAATCTCACAGTGAAAAGTTGAAATTGACAGCACAGACATGAAGGTATTTTGGTCTTTGGAAAGGGACGTTTTAGTTTTTGTGCTAAGAGTAGTGTTGGAGTTTTGTCCATATCTTGGCCAGTTGCAGTGATTGCACCACTAAAGGTAGGCAAGGGCTGAGTTGGGATTTTACAAACAGTGAAGTTCAAAAAATTCAAGAGGGCAAAAGTATAATTTTATTTTTCCATAAAGTACACTTAATAAAGCTCTCAACATTCTGCCTAATAGCACTTGGTCTACTCACAAGTAAATTCAGTCCAAAGAGGCAGAACTCACTAAATTTTGTCCCAGGTTATAGGTGTACCAAGATATTGATTCCTTCAGACACTAAAGCCTTTGGAGGAGGTCTGAGGTAACAGAACTCTGGAGTTGCTTGTTTCCCCTATGTGCAGTCTTCTCCATTTACGTTGGTAAACTGTACAAGTATTATCACTTTCTACCTGTGATTGATATAGTAATAATATTTTAGAAAGCTCAGGAGTAAGGTTTTTTGTTGTTATTGCTCTAGCAAGATATCATGTCAAGGTTCACTCACCAGAAAGTCAGGATACAGTTTGTGTAAGCTTTTGAACTTCTTAGAAACTCACATGCTCAGGTGAGTTAAATTTGTGTTTCATCATCCCTTGGTAGTCAGTTTAAAGAACAAAATTGATCCAAACCTCACGATTTCAAGTTGCTGCGGCCAGCTTTATGAATATTGAACAAAGTAAACCAATTTTAGCACTTATTTTTCCTCATAGTTCTGGAGGCTAGAAGGCCAAGATCATGGTGCCAGCAGGGTTGGTTTCTGGTCAAGCCTCTCTCCTTGGCTTGCAGGTGGTGCCTTCACACTGTGCCTTCACACTACCTTTTCTCTAGAGAAAATCAAATGACTACTTATATGAGAGTCTATTTCTAGACTCTCTATTTTGTTTCACTCCTTTATGTCTCTACCTTACACCAGTATCACACTATGTTGATTATTATAGCTTTAAGATATGTCTTGAAATCAGGTAATGTCAATGTGCAAACTTTGTTCCTGTTTTGACTATTCCAATTCATTTGCCTCATCAAATAAATTTTAGAGTTAGCAGATCAATTTCTTCAAAAAGCCTATTAAGATTTTGATAAGCATTACATTAAATTTATGGATGAATTTGAGGAGTACTGACATTTAATAACGTTGCATTTTTAAAAGCATGAACATGGTGTATCTCTTGAATTATTTAGTTTTCTTTAATTTTCCTCAACAATGCTTTGATATTTTAAATGTATGTGTCTTCAAATTTTTTCATAAATTCATCCCTAGTTTTTTTATGCTGATAATATAAATGGAATTTATATTATCAATTTTTTGTATCAATACTTGTTAATATTATAGAGAAATATAATAGAACTTTGGATATTGACCATGTATCCTGATATCTTACTAATTTCACTTTTAAGATTTATCAGTGATTTTATAGTTTTCTACATATACAATCATGTCATTTACAAATAAAGGATTTAAAAGTTTACTATTTTCTTCCTAAAGTGTATAAAGTTTACTTAATTTTCTTGCATTGTTCACTGAAAAGACCTCCAGTATAATGTTGCATAAAATGATGAGATTACTCAACTTTGCTTTGATCCTTATCTTAGAAAGCAGTCTTTTTCCATTGATTATAATGATGGCTGTAATTTTTCATAGTAGCTCTTTATTAAGCAGCAAAAATCTCATTTATTTCTAGTTTGCTGAGACTTTTTATCATTAATGGGTCCTGCTTTTTATCAAGTCATATTTTTTGCATAAAATACTATATAGTTTTTGATCTTTGAATCAATTAATATGGCAAATTCCAATGACTGATAATATGGATATAAAACCAATATTTCTTTCTAAAATAAACTTTACTCGCTCATTATGTATTATCATTTTTATGCAGTGTTCAGTTTGATTTCATAATGTACTTTAAAGATTATTGCATTTTTGTGTCGGGATATTAGTTTGTAGTTTTCTCCTTAAGATTAGTGTATAAATTTGGGAGACTGGAGTAACATAAAGATGTTGATAATGTTACCTTAATATGCTTTTAAGGTCTGTAGGATTTGCAGTGATGTTTTAGGCATATGTACATCTATTATTGCTGTGTCTCCCTGCTGAATTAACCCTTATAACATTATGATATTTTCCTATTTTCCTTTGATAATACTTTTTTTCCTATTCTTTTTCAAATTATTTTCCCATTTACATTATTACAGAATATTGAGCAGAGTTCCCTGTGCTATACAGTAGGTCCTTGTTGGTTATCTATTTTAAATATAGCAGTGTATACATGTCAATCCCGAGCTCCCAGTCTATCCCTGCCCCCTCTATCTTTCCCCCTGGTAACCATAAGTTCATTCTCTAAGTCTGTGAGTCTGTTTCTGTTTTGTAGATAAGTTCACTTGTATCATTTTTCTTTAAGATTCTGCATATGAGATATCATGTGATATTTGTCTTTCTGTCTGACTTACTTCACTTAGTATGGTAATCTCCACATATTGAGAAATCATCCACACACAAATATGGTATCAAAACCAGCAATTGTGAGAGGGGGAGAACACAAATGCAGGATATTGGAAATGCATTTGAAATTTAAAGCCCAGCAACTTAAAACAATCTTGTTTATATATAGACTGCTATATAGAAACCTCATGGTAATCGCAAACCAAAAATCCACAATAGATACACAAGCAAAAGAGAAAAAGGAATTGAAACACAACACTAAAGTTAGTCATCAAATCACAAGAGAACAAAAGAGGAAGAAAAAAGACCTACCAAAACAAATCCAAAACAATTAACAAAATGGTAATAGGAACATACATATCAAAAATTCCCTTAAACGTAAACAGATTAAATGCTCCAACCAAAAGACACAGACTGGCTGAATGGATACAAAAACAAGACCCGTATATATGCTGTCTACAAGAGTCCCACTTCAGAGCTAGGGATACATACAGCCTTTGATAATACTTTTTAACTTGAAATATTTTTTTTCTAAAATTAATATACCACTCAAGCTTTCTTATACTTATTGTTTATATGGTGTACCATTTTGCAACTTCTACTTTAATTTTTTGTCAACAGAGAATATATTCTTTAATATTTCAATATTTTAAAATATTTGATTTATTGAGAATTATCTTACAGACAAGTGTATGGACTATCTTATTAAATATCCAGGTGTGCTTGAAAATAGTCTGCAATTCTCAGGTTTTGCATGTAATATTTTACAAAATTCACGAGTTCATTGACATTGTTCAAATATTCTATATACATATTGATTTTTTATTTGTTTTATCCATATATATATAAACTAAGAGGATTATATTATAAAACACTAGTAGATTTTGACTCAGAGTACTCTTTCAAAAGGATCTAAACAAGACTAAGAAGAGGGGAGCAAAGATGGGGGAATTCTTTTTTACATGACATTGGAAAGGATCTAGATGTGAAAACACCTCTGTAGGTGGAGAGTAGAGACATTTCCTGAAGGAAGAACTGGGTGGGGTCCAAGACTGAGGAATTGACTAAGGAATTATTTTTTTCTTAGACTTTACTTATTTTGTCAGATTTACTTAATCTATAATTTAAAAATAGTGTGAACTCCAAAGCAGGCTGGTGTTGGGGATCTGGAGATTGACTAGTTGGGGAGAGACAGCAAAGGGACATTATTCATCACCGTCATCTTAGGGAGGAATTGGTAATGATAAAGGTGGGTAAGGATAAGGACCAAAGTGGATTCCTATTAGACGATCACTACCTGCTCCACAAATAGGTACCACCTGGTATCAGAACAAACTAAAGGCAAGAAAGACAATGATACAGAACTTCTTATATGGTAGCAAAAAACATAATTTCAAAATGAATGAGATCCTTCCATCTCTGAAAATAAACAAATGGGACCTAATTAAACTTAAAAGCTTTTGCTCAGCAAGGGAAGCCAATGACAAAATGAAAAGACAACCTACAGAATGGGAGAAAATACTTGCAAATGATACGACCAATAAAGAGTTAATATCCAAAATATATAAAGAGCTCATACAACTCGATATCAAAAAAACAAACAAAATAATTAAAAAACGGGCAGAAGATCTGAATAGACATTTTTCCAAAGAACATATACAGAAGGCTAACAGGCACATGATAAGATGTTCAACATCATTAATCATCAGAGAAATACAAATAAAAACCTCACAACTGTCAGAATGGCTATCAACAAAAAGACCACAAATAACAAATATTGACAAGGACGTGGAGAAAAAGGAATGCTCATACGCTGTTGGTGGGATTGTAAATTGGTGCAGCCACTGTGGAAAACAATACGAAAGTTCTTCTACAGACTAAAAATAGAACTACCATATGATCTAGCAATTGCACTCCTGGATATATATAAGAAGAAAATGAAAACACTAATTTGAAAAGATATATGCACCCAAATGTTCATAGCAGCATTATTTATAATACTCAAGATATGAAAGCAACCTAAACTCCCATCAACAGATGAATTGGTAAAGAAGATGTGAAATATATATATATATACACACACACACACACATTTATATCTTAAAATATACACACACACACACAATGGAATACCACTCAGCCATAAAAATAATGAAATTTGCCATTTACAACAACATGTATGGACTTGGAGGGTATTATGCTTAGTGAAATAAGTCAGACAGAGAAAGAAAAATAGTGTATGATATCAATCATATGTGGAATTTAAAAAATAAAAGAAACTTGTGAATATAACAAAAAAGAAACAGACTCATAGGTGTAGAGAGCAAACTAGTGGTTACCAGTGGGGAGTGGGAAATGGGGAAGGGCAACATAGGGGTAGGGTATTAAGAGGTACAAACTACTATGTATAAAATATATAAGCTACAAGGATATATTGTACAGCACAGAAAATATAGCCAATACTTTATAACTATAAATGAAGTATAACCTTTAAAAAGTGTATGTTGTACACCTGAAACATGCAGTATTGTAAATCAACTATACCTCAAAAATGTTTACAGTATTGAAAAAGACTAATAAGAGATCCTTCCATATTCAAGTTGTTCCTATTATCTCCTTTAATTCTTAGAATAAATATATTAACTGTGAATTATCAATAATTTATAGAAAAGGAATCTGAAATTCAAGGTTAAGTACATTAATGTCTATAGCTATAAAATAGCAGCATTGAATTTTTGATTTAAATAAGGTCAGACTCCACATTTCATTTTTCTTGTACAATACTGCAGTATATGCAAAAGAATAGTCTTGTAGGCAAAGATCCAAAATGCATTCTACTTTCCAATGTTTAACTGTACAACTAGATCATATTTTGTGTCTGTTAAATATTGGAATCATTTCGTTAATTATACTTAAGAAATTAATGACAAGATAAAGACAGATTTTTAGTAAGTGACCAATTCTGCCTCCAAGCAAATAGCAGCACTGTCTCTTTGTTTTCTTTTTGGAGGGAACATGTAAACAACTGTATATATAAAGTAGCATAGAATTCATTCAGAATAATTCAGAATAATTCAGCAAGCAGTATTTGAAGTCTTGGTTTCTTTTCCAAATCAGTGAGCTGTTGAAATGTCTCTTTAAAAAAAAAATTAATGATGAATGATTGATATGTAAAAATATTTCGTGTATACTACATGATGAATTTGAGGATAAGTATACATCCATGAAGTCATCACTATCATCAAGGTCATAAACATATCCAGCACCTCACAAAGTTTCCCACCACCCATTTTCTTCTCCATCTCCTTCCCCTTCCCCCTCTTCCTCTTCTTCTTATTCTTATTTGTGGTAAGAATATGTAACATAAGATTATGTTTTCTTAGCAGATTTTATGTGTACATCACAGTATTTTTAGCTATAGGCATTATTTTGTATAGTAGATCTCCAGAACTTTTCTATGTTGCACAGTTGAAACTTTGTACTTTTAGACCATTTACCTCCCCATTTCCTCCTCCCACGCCAGCCCCTGGCAAACCACTATTCTACTCTCCATTTCTATGACTTCAACTACTTTAGATTCCACATATAAGTGATATCATGCAGTATTTGTCTTTTCTGTGTTTGAAATTAAAAAAAAAATAATTTAGGAAGTTGAAGGATTCCAGGATCAAGTTAAAAATGTAACTAAAATATTCTAACTGTATTACAAATGTGTGAAATAACTTCACTATAGATGGTGTTGGTGGGAAAAGTGCTGAACTAAGTATGTTTGGAAATTAAGTTTAAATGCCAAAGAATGTACATAGGCAGTGTATTTTAGTTGACAGATTGTTTTTCATAAGGATATATGTTAATTCTGATACTACTCTACATGTATACTGGAATTGAATAATTAAGTAAATGGTAAATGACAGGAACCAGGTTTCTTACTCTCGGAGAGGGGAGTGTACAGATAAATAAGGGGAGAAAACAAGAACGGTCCATGTAATAATGGATTAGAGTTAGAGACATCAGTGTGAACTCTTGTTTAAGTTAATGTGGATGCAGTAGGTTATATATAAAAAATACTTATATTGTGTGTGTGTAACTATTCAATAAGAGAAACCAGGGCTCTTTGGAAATGTGGCTGATTCTAAAAATGGGGCAAGAAATACAATTTGAGGCCGGAGTATCTTTCAGCAGCAGAAAGTAAGAAAGTGCTCAGAAAACCCTCAATGAACAGAGTGTATCAAAGGGTCCCAGGATCCAAATGAAAGAGTTCCCAATGGCCAAGTCTGAAATAATCTAAGCAACAAAATAAAGTTGTACTGGATTATAAAACAAAATATAAAATAAATATCCCTGAGTCCATAATTATATAAATAAATGATTGCATAAATAAACAAATGGAGGAGAAGTAAAGAGACAAAAATCTTGTGGAAAATCACCCCCCCAAAAAGTATTTAAAAGAAGCTTCACTCTCAAGGAGATAGAACATACTCATGATTCCTTACGTATGGCTGCACATAGTGAATTCCTTCCAAAGAGTACAGATATAAAGGGGGTAAAAAGTAAAACTTTAGACTAGAGAAACCTGACAATTACCACCTCCCCCAGGAGTTCAAGTTTAACTTCCACAGTGATGTCACACTGACAGTATGTACACTTCCTGTGGTGTGTTGGGAATGGCACTTTACCTCTCTGGGCCTCCTCCCAAAAACCTGTACCCCCGCCAAGTCTGGTCATGAGAAAAACAACAAACAAATCCCAGCTGAAGTAAAGTATACAATATACCTGACCAATATTCCAAAACTGTCAAGGCCATCAAAAACAAGGAAAGACTGAGAAATAGCACAGCCAAGAGAAGCATGCCCCTTGCACACACCACCATCTAAGGAGTGGGCAAACCCCCTGAGCCACCCCTCCAGCCTGACCCCTGGACACACCCCTGCCCTTACACCATATAAGGAACAAGCTCGGCCCCCCTTCCACCCCCAGGGAGTGAGCAGCAAAGGAACATGTTGCTTGTTCTCACTCCCCTCTGCTGCAGCAAGGGTCCCAATAAAGCCCTGCCTGAATTTCTTGTCTGGCCTCTAGTCAATTTCTATTGCTTGGGGAAAGCCAAGAACCCTGGTCAGTATCACTAACATGATTAGTAACATGAAAAACTGTATGAGGTATATAAAGTTTTTCTCTTTCTACTATTTTATCAATTTTTCTGTAAATCTAAACCTAAAAAAAAAAAAAAACCTGAAATAAAATTTATTTAAAAGGAAGGAAGAAATGAAGGAAAGAGGGAAGGAAGGGAAGGAGGGAGGGAGGGATGGAAGAAGGCAGGAAGGAAGAAAAGCAAAAGAGGGAGAGAGGGAAAAGATTCAGGGAGGTGAAGTATCCCTTTTTTATACCAAGTCTCTTCCTGTGTTCCTTTATGGCACAATTTCTAGAAGAGTTGCCTATAAATCACTAATGCCTTCATCTCCCATTTGTTTTTTAACTTACTGCAGTAGAGTTCCTTCTCATCACTACAATAAATTTGATCTGTGGCACGAGTAACTAGCATCTGCCCGAATCTAAAGGTATGGTTTCTGTCCTTGCTGCATTCTTTTGCTGAGTAGCATTTTGCACAGTTGACTTCTCCCTCCTGGAAGTAGGTTGTTTTGGTTTCCTTGTCCTCATACTCTTTAGTTGTTGCTGTTGCTGTTTTTTCCCCTTTACAGTGGCCACTCCTTTTCTGCCTTTTTGCAAAATGTGGGGTTTTTTTCCTGCTGGACTAGTAATTGGAATCTTCCAAGCCTTATCCCTAACTCTTTTATTCTTATTCCACATTTTCTTTAGATGGGTATTTCCAAATGGTATTTATCTCCAGCCCAGATATCTCTATTGTGCTCCATAGTCTTATACAAATGTCACCTCTTCAGAAAGATTTTCCCTGACCACCCAATCTGAATGTTTTCCTCAGTATTTCTACTCTGTCATTCTATTTTTCATTTTATTGTTTTCAGTAGCATTTAACACTATCTAAAGATGCCTTGTTCCTATGTTTCTTGTAATGTCTGTCTCCCTCCTTTCTGACACTCCTGCTATCAGTTCCCCACTAACCATAAACTTCAGAATTGCTACAACTTTGGCCATTTCTGTCACAATTTAATTCTTAGGGATAGTGCAATACAAAGAAGATAATGGATAATTAATAAACTAAATATACAGGTCTGGTATTATTAATATAAACACTTATTTGTTAGATAAATAAACATTTAATATCTGTGGAGACAAGAAATCACAGAGATTGAGACTGAGACGTATTTATCTATCATATTCTAATTTTTCAGAATTGACTTTTCCAATTAATACAGTAGTATATTTATTACATTATAGCTCTTGGTATGTTTTCTGATATCTGAACTATATCTCGCAGACTGTGAATTTTGTTGATTATTCTTAGTAGGAATGGAGAAATGTTTGCTGTAATGAATGAAAAAGGAATTTAGCTTTGGAGTCAGATACCTCTAGGGTTTTTTTCTGTTTAATGATTTAGTGATCTTTGACTTTATAAGGTTAACCTAAACTCTGATCACTGATTCTTTTCATTTTTGAAGCACATGCACATATAATTATTAATTAAAATATGCATATGATGCTGTAGGAACCCAGTAGTGAGTGAACCACCCTGGCCCGATGGAATAAGGAGGCTTCTTAGAGTAGGTTATTTTTTAGAAGGGTCTTAAAATTTTAAGTAGAAATTTAGGAGAGCTTTGAAAGAATTCACAATGCAGAAAAAATAACATAAAATACCAGAACATATAGTGGCCCCTCAAAAACAAAATCTTGTTCCAGGGACACAGGATTGTCCCCTGTAGCTAGAACACAGGTTTTACACAGAGACTGAAGTAACATAACTTGTCATTCCAAGATTTTGGATTTATTAGTATAAAAAATAAAGGAGAGCACTTAACATTAAACAACTGTGCTCATCTCTCAATCATCTTAATTTGCTCTGCATCGGTTGCATGCTGGACCACTTATTTGAATGTTTTCAGCCAATGGAAGGAGTGATAGACTACTGTGTGTCCCACAGAATACATTATTTCATTACTTCTTTACTGTTACAGTGCATTCATTTCAGCTGAGGATATCATTAGCCAGCTAACATACTACACTGCCCCTCAGATTCTTGAGACTAGATGCAATCATGTGGCTAAGTGTTGGCCAATAAAATATTGCCAGGTTTAAAAAACAAAGCCTCACTTCTGGACATGCTCTTAAAAGGAATGGGCACGTCATCCATTTGCCCATTTTCTCCTTATGCTGGACTAAAGTGTGGACTTGAGAGTGGGTAGTGATGCAAGCATCTTAGCATTCAAAATGGAAGCCACATGTTTCAAACTAATATTGAAAGCTCACTTCAGGCTCCATTTATCATCCTGGTTTGCTACAATTTACTTAGATTTTAGTGTGAGTACTACTCAATTTTAATTTTAATGTTTATTTTTATTTAAAATACGATATCCCAGATTTCAATTTTTTTTCAATGGGAAAGCTGATCTAAGTAACAAGTCAACTACAGGCATACCTCAGAGATGTTGTAAGTTTGGTTCCAGACCACTGAAATAAGTGAATATTGCAATAAAGTGAGTCACGCTTATTTTTTGGTTTCCCAGGGAATATGAAAGTTATGTTCAGACTATACTGTAGTCTATTAAGTGTACTATAGCATTATATCTAAAATAACGATGTACATACCTTAATTTAAAAATATATTATTGCCAAAAAATGCAAACCACCATCTGAACCTTCAGTGAATTATCTTTTTGCAGCAGTAACATTAAAAAATCACCAATCAGATATCACCATAACAAATATAATAAGGAAAAAAGTTTGAAATATTCTAAGAATTACCAAAATGTGACACAGAGACATGAAGTGAGCAAATACTGTTAGAAAAAATAAGGATGATAGACTTGCTTGATGCAGGGTTGCCACAAACTTTCAATTTGTAAAAAAAAAAAAAAGTAATATCTGCAAAGTGCAATAGAGCAGAGCACAATAAAATGAGGTATGCCTGTATACTGTTGGTAATGGAGTACCTAAACTACTGTATAATAAATATGTATATGATATGCTCTTAAGTTTGCACAATTGTTTTCTTTGTTTTGTGCAAACAATATTGGTTTAATATGGCCCATTCTTCCCATTATTTATATTGTGATGTAGACTTCCTGAGTTGAAAGTGGCTCTGCCATTAACTGTGTCACTTAAGTAATTTATTTAGTCTTTATCCCATCAATTTCTTCACCTATAAGGTGAAGATGACAGTAATACCTGCCTTGTAGGGTTTGTATGGGAATATAATGCATTAATGTATTACATAAAGGATGTAGCTCCTATCACATAGAAAGTCATATTTACTTGTTAATTATTATTATTTCTTTAATTGCATCCTAAGCTTAGAAAGTTCTTTCTCTGCCAGAAGGCTAATAAATACGCTATTATGTCATGCTGTCTGTTCAGGACTTTATTCTTGATGTAGAAATGTTTAATTAGTTCATGCTTCTATACATTTTAGTGTATAGAATGATGTCTGAGTTTCAATTCGTTGTTTCTCTAAATAGCCAATCCGTTTTTTACATGATTTTAGAAAATATTTTTCCATTCTATAAGTTTCTTTTGTGCTTGATTTTTTTAGAGGTCTTTCTGGGGGTTCAACATTTGTCTAGGTTGTGATAGTTACAAAGTGTGATATAGGATTCCACCCATTTTCTGACATGGAATTAAAGTGGGACTTTAAACACAACTAACAGAATAGACTCTAAGACATGATTAGAATCTTAATGACAAGAGGAAAGCTAGCCTCAGGTCTGTTGACCTATGAACTGAGCATTAGGTAGAGTGGAAATGAGAGGTCTTCAATTCCTAATTTTATTCTACCTTACTCTACCTTATTTTCTGAAATTTCTAATATGCTAAATAAACATAATTATTTGAAAAGCTGTAGTATAAAATGTAATGTCCCAGGTCTGTGCAGTGCTCAATTTGAGATATAATGAGTTTATTCTTATCTTGTGTACATTTTTTAGCTCTGAAAGAAGTTTCTGCCTAGCTCATGGTGGATACACTAGATTTATAGCAGTGATTCACTCCAGATCTGAATTACACTTCTTTTCCCAGTTTTGATTTTTCTGTTAACCTCTGAAAAGCATGCCAAGAAGTTATATGCATATAACTAAGCATAACTGTATAGCTTAGTTATGAAGGCATTCCTCTATCCTTAAAAGAGAAGTTGAGGACATATTTGACTTGCAAAGTCCACTCACAGGATTCTTTGTCATGCCATATTTGAAAGGATTGTAAAGATACACTCAATTTCTATGTTTTGAGCATACTTTTCCATTTAATCTGTCCTTAAATAAATAATATTTATTCCTTATGTAACTTCCTCCTCGGATTACGGAATCAGGCAGAATATTTCCCAAGAAAAATATTCATAGTTTGAGGGATAAACACTAGATTTTAGATATGGCAATTGTCAAAAAACTAATACCATACAATTACTGCAATAACCACATATGGGGATGAAAGATGAAGTTACAGCAACCTATCACATTATGTCCTAGGTGTTTGCTGAGCCCTTTTAACAATGTAAAACATATAAAATAAACATGATTCACAAAAATATACAAATTGTAGGCTCTTCATTTTACGTTCATAATTTTTAGACTACTTAATTAGCCTTAGAGCAATTCAATAGGCAATTAGGAATTTGAACCCTTTCATATTTCTTTAGAATAAATGCTAAAGAGAGAATTTGGCATATAAAGTGGGAATACAGAAAGAAGAAAATATCCTTAAAATAATAAAAAAGCATACATGTAAATATTTATAAAAATTGTTCATAAATATATTTAGAAGGGTTCATAATTCCTCTGTGATTAAAATTTATCTACAATCACAAAACTGTTTAGAAATGCCTAGATGTTTCAGGTGTAATGAGTACATGCTCATTATTCTTGAAAAAATATCTTCAGGTGCATATTATTGCATTTACACATTAGAATTTGACTATGCATTTAAGTTCCCAAATGATACATTTTCTTTTCACAAAGTCATTTTCCTGGATGAAAATCTCAGCGCTATCGTAGAATACAAAAGTGCATTAGTTTAAAAATAAAGATGAATCACTTTTGTTTAAAAATCAATTTGAATGTTCTGAGGGAAACTGTATCATTGCTGCAATTCACACCTGTCAAAAATCACTTGTTTCTCTGAAAGGAAAAACAAAGCTGACAGATTTAAAGACAATTTCTGTATTTGAATATTCAACTGCATTTTTCCTCTCACAGTGATTAATCATATCATAATTTGTCATTTAAAATATTTTAATATATCAGCTTGTGATCCTTAGGCACAAATATGTTAAATATAAATATACAAGAAACATTATATCCTTCACGATTCTTAGAAAGTACACATTTTATTCTTGAAAATAATCTGAGAGTTGAGTCAATTTATGTTATACACTCCATTTTTGTATTAGTAAATACACTAGTGTCTGTGAAATATTTTTTTTCAATACAATGAAAAGTCTGAATTTTCAAAGATCTATATGCTAGATATAGCAAGGTAGACTATTAAGAGCTTCACTTCAAAAATGAATTTGGAATTTTCCAATAAACAAAACTCACAAAATATTCCAGCTTTGGTCAAAGCACATTGTAAATCTGTGACCACTTTTAAATGCAAAAGATACTGAAAACCCCAAAGCAAAGGAAAACAAATAATTTTTAGAAAATGGATGTGTTCTTAAAGAGTTACTAAGAGTACACATCCTTGATCTAGATTTGCCATTAAAAATCATGGAAATTCCATGAGGGCTGTGTAAACCAACAGCATTTCATGGAAATGCATTTATTTCCATCATTATCTCTTGTTGAAATTGAAACTTTTATTCTAAGACCCAATCTCAAAATGCTTGGAAAACAAAAGGAGTTTATCACCACACAATTGATAGAGGCTAGGTGTTACATTCGTAGTGAGAGACAGAGTGGGGAATGATCTGTGTCCATACCTAAGGGGCTCTTAGATTTCAAATTAGGCATTGTTTACAGTCAAAGACTTTAAGAATGGGTAACTAAGTTTTCATAGCTAACACTCAGCAGTCTCACAGTCTGAGATGACTTCTCTTACACAAAGGAAATGAAAGATTTCTCCCTGACACTGGGAAGAGTACAGAGATCACACAACATACAAAAGGATAACACTGAGGTTTAAGTTTCTTATTATGATACTGATTCATAGTTGATGGAAGAATCTTTTTGAAGAGCTGGGTAGCAGAGTATGGCTCGTGTGGTTTCAAATGATCCTTGTGGGATTCATCCCTGTCAAGATGCAGGGCTCAGGAAACCAAGCCAATTACTTTCTTGGAGCTCAATACAGTGAGCTCTCTAATGCTGTTAGGGAGAAAAAATACCTGCAGTTTTCTGGGTTTTGTGATGGAGAAAACAACAGCAAAAGTAAGAAGAGGTAAGCCACAGTGGCTGCAGCCATATTTCTAAATACAGCCCCATCAAGTGCACAGTAGCAAGCCAGACCAACTCCTGACAGATCTCCTGACATACAGATTTAGCCAGTAAAATACAGAAAACCATTTTTAGATTCAGACACTTTATTATTTACAGAGCCAACAAAAGAAAGAGTAGCAAAAGGAGACAACTCACCAAGTTCTTTGTCCCAGACACCAAAAAGGATGAAACTGAAATAAAAGGGGCTAGACGACAACGCAATGCAAGCTTTGAACACCCTGTTTCTGAGAAGCCAATTCTTGAAGGCATTTATAGACTGCAATTATAACCCAAGGGGCACAGGGCAGAAGAAAGCCTCATATCTCATTAGAGATAAGAAATTGAGGGATTACAGCCTCCTGTGGAATATAAGGAGGTGAGTAGAAATTGGCCTCAAAGCAGCTTTTCATAAGCTTTCCATCCTCTTGTGTTCCAGGAGGATGACAAGGTGTTGCTCTGCAAGGGCTCAGAAAAGCTGGGGTTCAAACCACACTGTCTGCATGACCTATATGAACACATTCAAGGCTACTAGGCTGCCACAGTGCAAATCTTCCCCTACAACGCCTAAGTAGAATAATTCTACTTACATGAGATATCTAAAATAGTCAAACTTACAGAAGCAGAAAACAGAATGGTGGTTGCCAGGGGATGGGGAGGGGGGAAGTGGGGAGTTACTGTTCAATGGGTATAAAGTTAGTTATACGAGATGAGTGAATTCTAGATATCTGCTCTACAATGTACATATGCTACATGCCTATGGTTAATAATACGTCTATGGTTGTACACTAAAAATATGTTGTTTAGATCTCATGTTGTGTTCCTACAACAACAATAAGAGAAAAGCAAAGGGCACAAAACTTTTGGAGGTGATGGCTATGTTTATAGTTTTGACTGTGGTGATGGTATAATCAATGTATGTATATGTCCAAATTCATCAAATCATATATATTCAATATGTGAAGTTTTTAAAATATCATTTATATATCAATAAGGCTATAAAAAAGGGGGAAGGGGACTTTTCACCTCCTTCCTTAAAGAGGTGAAGTCTACTTCTTCAACATTTTAAAAAGGGTTAGTGTTTTGACTTGCTTTTGCTAATAGAAAAGACCAGAAGAGACAGGTGCCAGTTCTGAGGTCAAGAGTCCTTGGATACTTTTCTCTCTCTTCTTTGGAATCCTATTTAATACCATCATGTGTGGTCAGATAACACTGTCACCAAAGACATCCATATGACATCACCCAACAAACAACCAACCTACATACAGCTGCATGAGTGAAGATGCTGAGATCATAACTGCCCAGCTGAGTCCAGCCCCAAATAATGAGCTAGGTGCATTAATTGTTTTAAGCCAATAAGTTTTGGTCTGGTTTGTTTTGTGGCAAAAAGTAACTGATGCAATCTTGTATTCACCACAGTAGTAGAAAGGGTATTCTATCAAGATACCTTTGGGGGACTACCCTGGTGGCACAGTGGTTAAGAATCTGCCTGCTAATGCAGGAGGCATGGGGTCGAGCCCTGGTCCGGAAAGCCCTGGTCTGGAAAGATCCCACATGCCATGGAGCAACTAAGCCCACGCGCCACAACTACTGAGTCTGTGCTCTAGAGCCTGAGAGCCACAAATACTGAGCCCACGCGCCGCAACTACTGAAGCCTGCGTGCCCAGAGCCCACGCTCCACAATAAGAGAAGCCACTGCAGTGAGAAGCCTGATCACCGCAACACAGATTAGCCCCCACTCACTATAACTAAAGAAAGCCTGCCCACAGCAACAAAGACCCAACGCAGCCAAAAATAAATTAATTAATTAATTAATTAAAAGAAAAAAAAGATACCTTTGGGGCTTAGAAAGTGTTACTGAATTATTTGAGAGATTTTCTCAGTTAAAGACAATTTTGTAATTTCCAAAATTAGTCACTTCAAATTAAAAAAAAAAAGTTTAACAACTTTCTTCTTTTGAATGTAAATATTTAGTGACTTCATTTCATTCTTTTATTTGCATGGACAATACTCCAGTACTACAGCAATGATCAAAAGAAGTGCACAAGATATAATGGTGATTTTATTAAGACTCATACAATGTACTTGAATATTCGTAATGACTTCAAGCATCTCAAGCTGTGACTTAAATAACAAATAATTTTTAAAAAGTCTATTCATTACTTTTTTATTGTATAATGAAAGTCAGTGACCTGCAGAAAGTAATTTAATGAATTGAGACACGGATTTATAGGTGATGGTATAATCACTTTTAAGTTTATCCCCTCATTTTAATAATAGGATTACACTGGGTATTGAATAACGGTGCTTTTAATTTTATTACTTAATAGTTACAGATAAAATGTTAAGCTAAACATATAGTATATACCTTTTCAGGGATTTAATAAAAAAACCTTTTTCTTGACATTTGATTACTTAGAAACTTATTCATTATAAATAATTAAAAATAGGATTAGAATCCTTGGGTAAAGAACACTTTTGCTTTCAATATATGTAACTCATGTAACACTGACAAAAGATACACATTTAAATCCTGAAAACATACAATATCTTTTGCATGACACCTGATCTATCTATATATATATAATATGAAGATAAAATGGAAAGTGACTAAATGGTCTAGTATTTTCAATTTAATATGTACTTCATTGTGTAAAACTGGAACACTTTTCAGATCTGTTTAAAAATATTTAAGTGAATATTTTTCAAACCAAGTCTTGCTTTAGGCAATATTAAGCATTACAACAATAAAATGTACCTAAAATCAAGCACAGTAAATTATTTTCTTTTAAAATACTATATTTTTGTGAAAGCAATTCATACTCAATATAAAGAACTGAAGTAATATAGACACATGCAAATAAAAAGTGAAAACAAATAAAATTCCACCACTGAGAAATATAAAGTGAATACCATCCCAGATATACCTCTATACACACACACACACAATTTATCATTTATCTATCCATCTATCTGTATCTATCATACCATCCCAGATATACCTCCATACACACACACACACACACACTCACACACAGATTTATCATTTATCTATCCATCTAACTGTATCTATCTATCATCTATCTCTATCACCTCTTACCTCTCTTTCTAAATATATGTGTGTGTGTGTGTGTTTGAGGGCATAGAGGAAATACTGTATATGTACTGAGAGAGTCAATTCCTTCCCTCTTTTCACCTATTTCCAGAACTGTTTCCCCTATCCTCTAGTTCCTTCTTACTTCAGATCACAAGGAAAACATACCTGCTCAGTTTGTTTCTCTCCACACTGTGGTAAAAGATTACAGTGAGAATTTTCAGAAGTTTTAGTTTTTAATTTTTTTTTTGCAACTCATCTGTGTGGTTCATATGGAGTTATGTCAGAAACCTCAGCACATTTTCCCAAAATTCTCTGGTTCTTTCACTGGCAACAATTTTCAACATATATGGCATTAGGTCAAGCTCTTTCTATTACTTGACTGTTTACTGCTAACTTTTTCTCTTTTGGGGTATGGGGATCATTTAATTAAGGAACATTTTTAATAGAATTTCAAAACAGTTTAAATGATAGATAATTGGATAAGATGCAATCAGTATTTATTGAATGTATACTACTTACTAGGCACAATGGGGATAAATTTGAAGATTGGGATTGATATATACACACTACTATATATAAACTAGACAACTAATAAGGACTTACTGTATAGCACAGGGAACTCTACTCAATAATCTGTAATGACCTATATAGGAAAAGAACCTAAAAAAGAGTGGATATACGTGTATGTATAACTGATTCACTTTGCTGTACAGCAGAAACTAACACAACATTGTAAAGCAATTATACTCCAATAAAGATGTTCAAAAGAAAAAATACTGGTACTCTGTCTACTGCTACTGCTGTCAGTGAATACATAATGCTATACATATACATATATCCCCATATCCCCTCCCTCTTGCATCTCCCCCCCACCCTCCCTATCCCACCCCTCTAGGTCGTCACAAAGCACAGAGCTGATCTTCCTGTGTTATGCAGCTGCTTTCCATTAGCTGTCTGTTTTACATTTGGTAGTGTATATATATCAGTGCCACTCTCTCACTTCATCCAGCTTACCCTCAAGCTCTAATGTCTACAAGGTGATGTAAAAAGACCAAATGACACCTGCATACACAATAACATTTTAAGAGAGGAACTCTGAGCTTAGGGGAATCAGGGATTTTATAATGGGCTCTAAGTATGCCCATCTTTTGCCTCAGAAGGAGATATTATCTCTGTCTTCAAAGGCTGTCCAATAGATAAACATCCTTGAAAAACATCCAGAACAAAGGGCAGTTAATTCGTCACTTGAAAGACATGCAGAAAAGTGAAAGGCCCATGAAAAATTGTCTCCCAACAATGAGTTGCTATGAATCATGAAAAAGAGGAGGAAGCTAAACATTAAAGATTCTTGGCATAATTGGGAAAAGATTCCCAGAGCAGAAGTTGTATTTCCACAGAAATACATATAGGCAGTGACTTGGAAAACTGTATAAGTTTTTATCACTTCATCAGATGGCAGAAAATGGTACGTGTATTGAAAAGCATTGTTTGGGTTTCTTTAAGACAGGCTGCTGTAGTTCACATAAAGTTCAGGCCAAATCATGTAAACTAGAATGGCTTCCCTACACCCCAGTATTAGAAAATTTCTTCCATCATAGTCTGGGTTAGTTTTTTTCTGTCATACAATATTCTCCCCCTCTCGTTTTCTTCATCTTATCACTTAATACAATGAAAATTAATTATCTGACTAATTATTTGTTTAACACCATTGAAGTATATGGGATAAGTAATTTTTTGTATGTTTTCTACTTCGTTCATACCACTTATAGCACAAGCAGGCAATCGAGAAAAATAATTCTGAATGGATAAATGAATCTCTGATACTCTACCTAAAATCCTCCATTTGTTAGACTGCCCTTCAAAGATTCACTTTGGGACTCCATGGATAGCACTGTATCCTTTACTAGCCCAGAAGACAAACTTCTCAAGATCTTTTAAGGCTGCTTCCCTCTGCCACTTTCTTATGTTCTCTCTTTTCTTCCCTTAGGCCTAAAGCAGAGCTGGTCACCTTTATCTGCCTCCAGGGTTTTCTGGTCCAAAGGGGAGACACACACAGGCTAGAATCAACCTTAAGCCAATATCAATATATTAGCTACATGGAAGTAAGCTATTCAAATTCAAGACCTTCCAAAGTGGTGATTATAAATGTAACATGCTACATGATTGCAAGAGTACTCATCCTTCTTCTTTATTATGCTTAAAACTCTGACCAATGCTTTGAAGTAAAATTAAAAAACAAAAAAAGAAACACTAATGCCATGAAGGTCTTCTTAAGAGAGTAACATTTGAGATCTGAAGGATGACTAGGAATTAACTATGACAGACGATAAAAGGACACCAGGCAGAGGTAACAGATGTCTAAACAGTTAGTGGTGAAGAAGATTAGAGGCTGAATAAACAGAGATAAATCCAATATGAATGGAGCAGAGTGGGCAAGAAGGTGAGTGGAAGGAAACGAGGATGAACTTAAATACAAATTTAAGTTCAATTTCCTTGTACTATTTTTTTGTAATTAATTACTTCCTTTCTATTTTCTTGGTAATCTTTTTTTTTCTAGTCCTCTTGGAATAATATATGACATCATCTCAATTGATTCTATGTATTGTTTGTTTCTTTGTTGATTGGTTTGTTTGACTGTATATATGTATATGTTTCTATGTATATTAGAAACTAAAGCTGGGGAAAAATGTATCATGTTAAGATATCGTGTGTGGGGTTCACAATTCTGTCAAGTTCTCATAGAGGGCTTAGCATACCCAGAAATACTTTCTTCCACCCCCTAGCATGTGTTCATTTTCAAAGTAAAATTTTAATGAAATATGATGTATATAAGATATACTTAGAGAAATGTATACACATTTTTAAAAAAATCACACATTTGAAACAACTTTATAAGTGTGAATGCACTTGTGTAACCAACATCCTGATCAAAAAATAGAATCAAGAAATTAGCTTCATATGGATCAGAGATTTGCTCGTTAAAAGTTAAATCATTAATGAACTAGAAGACAATATAGAAATCCTTTATAATTTGGGAAGAAGAAGGGCTTTCCAACTGTGTATCAAAATCCAGAAGCCATCACAAATTTGACAAATTTTACTATACAGAATATTAAACATAAATATCCATGATAAAATATGACAGTCAAAAGGAAAAATGGGAAAATATATTTGTAGCCAATATCATATATTAAAAACTAATATCCTAAAGTATAAAGAGCTCCATAAATAAATATATAAAATATCAATAAGTCTATGGAAAAATTGGCAAATGACAAGAGACAATCCAGAGGAAAAATACAAATGACTCTTGAACATATGAAAATATACTCAATCTGTCCAATTATAAGATAAATTAGTATTAAGACTCCTAGAATCTGTCATACAGACTGAAGTAAGTCAGAAAGAGAAAAACAAATACTGTATGCTAACACACATATATGGAATCTAAAAAAAAAAAAAAGGTTCTGAAGAACGTAGGGTAAAGATGCAGATGTAGAGGACTTGAGGACACGGGGAGGGGGAAGGGTAAGCTGGGAGGAAGTGAGAGAGTGGCATGGACATATATACACTACCAAATGTAAAAGTGATAGCTAGTGGGAAGCAGCCGCATATCAGCTTGGTGCTTTGTGACTACCTAGAGGGGTGGGATAGGGAGGGTGGGAGGGAGACGCAAGAGGGAGGAGATATGGGGATATACGTATATGTATAGCTCATTCATTGTTATAAAGCAGAAACTAACACACCATTGTAAAGCAATTATACTCCAATAAAGATGTTAAATTAATTAATTAATTTTTAAAAAAGACTACGTTGAGCAACAATTCTCATCTATAATGTGATGAAAATAAAAAATTTTGATCACACACTCTACTGCCAAAGCTGCATAGAAAGTGGCATTTTCATGCATATTTGTGGAAGTATCCATTGTTAATCCCCAGTGAATATAGTATAATTATACATACTTGCTTTTACCAAGAAATGCTACAATTCTACTTCTAGGAATTATCCTATAGATGTACTGTACACATGTAAAATGACATATAGGGTTACTTATTGAAAAAAATAACTAAAGATAGGAAACAAACTATTAAAAAAGTATCTGGAAAGACATAAAAGAGACTATTTGGTTAGTGGGACATTATTCAGGGGTTGGTGGGAGAGTAAGTGTGGAGGAAAAGGAACTGCACAATAACTTTTATCTTTTTAGTGTGAAATGGACATGATATTCATGCCAAAAAATAACATAGAATAAACTTTATGATTTTTTTCAAAAATTAACATACCAACCTATCAACATGGAGATAAACACACATAAACTTACCACTGACCCTGAAATGCTCCTGTCTTCCTTGTAGTCAGAAGCCCCACCCAAAGTTCTACTACCAATTTGATTTCTGACAATATATTTCAGTTTTCCCATTTTTAAAAATTTATAAATTATAATCTTACAGTATGCAATCTTTGTATTTGGTTCCTTTGACCCAATGTTATGTTTGTGAGAATCTTCTACAAACATTGTTGTGTTTTGTTGTAGTTGATCATCCCTTGGCATATATTTATAATTGTCTTGAGTGAATATACTCTAATGTATTTATCTGTTATAACTTGATAAACATCTGGATAAGTTTGATGGAATTATCTTGATGGTTTCCAGTTTGGGGCTACTGAAAATAAATACCACTGCTAAAAAAGACATAATGCTGTTATGACCATTCTAGTAAATGTCTTTTTGTGAAAATATGTATGCATATCTGCTGCATATACACCTATGAATAGAATTTCTGGATCTCTACATATACATACATCTGAGCCAAAAGAATGTATTATTCTCTCAAAAATTAAAATTCAAAGCAAACAAATGGAACTAAATAATATCACAGAAAATTAAGAATGAGACCATATCAGTTCATGATTTCTAAGAGCTCTACTTTCTCAGGACTTCAGTTTTCAGAAGTCATTGAGAACTTGCTTACTGTTGGGAAAAATATCTCTACAGTTTTTCTTCTTGAAGAGCATCATAACTTTCCTAGTGGTTCAACATGTTGATTTGCTTTGTACAGATCACTGGAGAAACAGATTCGTGTTATTCAAATCCCCAGCTAATATTTTGTCTGGTATATGATGACATAATAAATACAAATTATATTGATAGGTGAACAAAATAACTTGAGATCTTTAGTGCTGAACTCATTATTTTACTTCAGGATTTCCTCTATGTGTTTATTTATTTATATGTTTTACAAGGTCATGAGACTTCTTTTTCTTTAGTTTATTATCTTCTAAGTGCTGTGAGAATCATTTCTTGGGAAACATATATATGATTGATTATTCAGGCAGAAGCAACTGTCTTATAAAGTACGATGAACATACAGTTTTAGCAAGGGTCATCTTTATTGCTTTCCTAAGCCAGATGATAGCTTCCAAATCATCCAAAACTTTTCTCTTAAACCTGTCCCTAGAACATGGACTTCTCAGATTCAATTGCTGGGAAATATATGGTAATTTGTCTATCACTTAGTTTCACATTAACTTTGAAGTTGTTTGTTATAAAGTTCTTAATATAAAAAAAAGCACGTCTAATTGTTGAAATAACATGGACTTGAAAGATGTAAAGGTGTCATATGATTACTCTACCTATACATTTGAATCCATCCATATTAGCTGAAAGTTCTTAATAAGAAATTAACCCCAACTCTATAAAAAAATTTAGGAATATACTGTGGCTTTATTGATTGTTTTTATTGAAGCATTGAGTGAAATGTAAACCTTTAACTTACATTCATCCAGTTATCCCCTTGCATTTGCAAGAGCCCCATGGTAAGAAAAAATGAAAAGATATACAATTACTAAGTTCCCCCCAACTAGTGCTTCAGAATGTTTCTACTCTATATAAAAACAAGCAACTGTAGAACTGTTTAAAATATATGTACTACATTTTAATGTAACCATTCTATCAACTTTTGTTACTGTTTGATCAGGCTAGTATTAGATCTGCCTCTCTCTTCTCCTTAATGACATCTAGACACACCACATCAAAGCCAACGACCACGAGTAATTCAAAGGTGTATTACTCACTCAGGCATAAGCAAGGCAAGGGAGATCCTGGGCAAGGGGTCCCACCAGGTCACAGAGAATCTTGGACTCTCTGATGTCCTGGAGGAGGGAAGAATGGGAGAAGGAGGGGTAATGGAAGGAAGAGGTATTGGGAAAAAGGGAGGAGAAGGGAGAATGGGGAGAGAGAAAGAAAAGAGACATTCAAAGGAGTGTTTGTATTTACACATATGACAGGAGATAGTAGGCAGGATTTTTGAACACTGCTAAACCAATTAATTTTGAGTAGCCAGTCCAATTGTGGGGAAAAGAGGAGGATGAAGAACAGAGGCAGTGCTGGATACCTTACATATAACTTGCCCCTTGTTCAGCATAGCAGAAATTGAATAGGGCTGGGGAGTCCTATTCAAGTCCTATAGGGCTTAAACAGATTTCATTTCACTGTGTGTGGGTAACTTACTGCTTTCCACTTTATTTCTCCACAAATATGTGTGTATGTATACATATGCACACACATACAAAAAGAATATTTCCTACTTCTCCTCTTCAATTTTATTGGCTAATTTTTAGACACCAAAGGTGAAATATGGTAGATTTGTGTGCTAACTTATTTTCTTTCATCACAGAAGCAATTTTGAACTAATGTTTCAAATCTAATGTTTTTCCATAGGGTATGGGTCAACAAAGTATTAAAGTACTTAGATTCATTGTCTCTGTTAGGTCTTATAAATATCATTAACAAATTTCAAATTATACCTTGTGTGTTATCATTTGTGATTTCTTTTGATAATTTAGTAAATGGCTAAAAGTCGGAAATATTATACATAATTCCAGAACATAACACTGCCTTGAGCATCAAAATACTTGTATACTTATTCATATTTTTACCTTTAAGACAGATATATTTTCATTTGAAAAACACTATATGAGGATGAGATAATGCAGGGGTATTGCTCATAAATTATGAACTCTGGTGACTGCTAATTCCATTACAATGAAAAATATCATAAATATTGTTTGTCCTCCTTAATTAGGATGTGTGTTTGGCACCTAAGTGTAGAAATAATTCAATATCCTATTTCCAGTGTTCATCTTACATGATGATTTTTGTGCTGTGATTATCGACCACTCTCTCTTCAAACTCTCCTCTCTGGCTTCTCTCCCTCTTGGCTCTCAGAACTCTTTTAATATAGATTATTTTTCTCTGTCCCTTAAATATTGATATTCACTATGTGATATTTTTGACTCTTTTCTTCCTTTCCATTCTTGCTAGGTTTATCTACCTTCTCCCATGATCTCAAATATCACATACATACTCAAAACTTACAAAGTTATATCTCCATCCCTATTTTCAACTAACCACTAAATATAGGATATATATGTAAATTCTTTAGGCACCAAATTTGAAATACTTAAGATGATATTAATTATTTTTCACCTAAATATCTTCTTTTGTATTTTCTCCTGCCTCTTGTATCAGTAACATCACTAATTTACCAGTGATCTAACTTTAAAAACACAAAGTGTTCCCCAACTCTTCCTACTCCAATCCCTCTTTTCCAAAAAAATTAGCATACAACCCTACCCCTCTAGCCACATAGGACAATTTTTCATTTTCTATAAACACATATACTTCTACAATTCAAGGCTTGTTTGATCTACATGGAGTGTCTTCCTTTTTTCTCCCCACCCTCCACTGCCTAGTTAATTCTTATTCATTCTTAAAGACCTGGCATTTTACACATTAGAAACTGTCTTAAGTGATTTATACAGAGTATCTCATTGAATATTCAAAATACTACCTTGTGTTGGAAACTATTGTTATCCTGATTTTACAGATGATGGCTCTTTAAGGGGTTAAGTAATTGTGACCCTCCCATTTGGCAGGCTGATCCTAAGGCATAGTTCTGTGTCGGGACTGGAAAACTGACCTTTACCCTGCCTAAGCGTATGAGCTTCTGATACCTTGCTCAGTGCTTCAGCCTTGTCAGGTAACGAAGGGGAAAGGTCACTGCTCCCTATTCTCTCATGGTTTTCTTTAGATTTCATTTGTGAGAGGAAAAAAAATATGTCCTGAACAAAATCAGTGATATCCACATAACTTTAAATATTGGCCTTTACATTGACTTAATATATATTTACTGCACTAATATACATTACATGCACCACCCTCAGCTCTGAGTATTGAAATGTAAACTAGATCAATAAGAACATTTACATTGTTAATTGTTGTCATTTTATGAGAATATACCTTAGAGTAATACCTATTAAAACCAAGCATACTATGTGGTTTGGATGATAACCTTTAGTTTTCCCAACTGCTTTTCCAAGATCTAGTAGATTAAGTCTGGTCGGGTTTCCTTAGATTCTTTTCTCCTCCTCTATGCTGTCTCAGGTTATGAAAGATATATAAATGCAAATTACAAAGCAGTATTTGTGCCTCTTACCCAAAAAAACTATTCCTAAATTAAGATACTTAACTCATTCCTGAAGCCTGTTACACTACTGTCATTTCAGTGGATGTAGTAATTTTACTACCATTCTATTCATGAATAAATATTATCATTGCATTTTTATATTTTATAATTGTTTTAAAATTATGAGGAAATTCCATCTATCTATCATCTTAAAAGATGCATAAAAATACTGGTATTCAATACTGTTGGAGAGGAAGAAATTTTTCCTCTACTCTTCTAAGTTGTTCCAGTTGGTCTGAGAGTTAAATTGACATGAGACAGCTTAACAGGAGAAAATTAAACAAAAGTTTAATAGCATATATACATTGGAGAGACCTGGGAAAACTGAATAACTCACCAAAATGGCCAAAATTATCACCTTAAATACCATCTTCAGCTAAAGATAAAAGAAGTTGGCAATAGTCCTTTGGGACTTCAATGGGAAGGCAGACACATGGAGACGGAAAAGCAAATGTTTGGTAAAGAAATGTTTGCTGGGCCATGCAGAGACAATGTGTCACAGAGTGAACTCTGATCTCTAGGCCTTGATAATTTTCCCCTACCACACCCAGTCCATATTCTTTACAGATATCTCTGGTCACAGCTCTATTTCTGGAACAGGTCCCTTATCTAAATTCTTTAGGCAGCTAACTAAGAGGTAAAAAGAAAGACTTCTGAGTCTTCTGTTCTTAATCAACTTAAATTAATCTTCATGCCAAGGAGATACATTTTGGGGTGGCAAATTTTTCTTCCCCTATAATATTCTGATCCATATGTGTTTGAATGGAATTAATAGATAAATAACTTTTCTCCAAAATATTTATCATGTCTTTTTTCAAGCTGTTAAGCAATTTATCAAATATTCTTGTAATTAAAACAGTAAGTGTGTTAGAAATCAGTTGCAATAGCAAATAGGGTCAATATGTTTGGTCTAGAAGTGCATGTTGCAGAAGACAGATTAAATACATTTTTATATCAGACCTATTTCACCTTTATCATACAGATTTATCCTGTAGCTTCTAGATATACTGGTCACTGAATGACTCTACCAAGTTTATTTAGCAATAGGAAACTCAACTATCTGCAGTTTCCTGATAATTTTATTTTATTTCCTGATAATACTCTTTCCTGGCTCTAGTCTTTGCAATTTTTGTCCTACTGTCTGGAATGTCTTTCCAGTGTTCCTCCCTTAGTTAAGGCTCAGCTTAAGCTTTTCTCCTCTGAGAGGCCTTCAGTATACAGCTATATTATGATCCTGTCCAATCAGTGTGTACACTCACACACATGCACACACAATTAATGCCGGAAATATGCTCCCTTTGCCATATTCCAGTAACACCTATATATTGATAGCATCTATCACAGTTCATGAAAATTTATTTTTCATTTGTCTTCCTCCCATAGTCTTCAAATTCCTTGAGAACAATGACTATCCAATTCGTCCCCCTTTCACATAGTAGAGACTCAATATGTATGTTTAAATAAGTTGATAAATTAATAACTATGTCTCACCAGTCTCCAAAATCAACTAATTTCTTTTTCTTGTGGCCAATTATAGCATTACTGATGTCAGTTACAGTCCAAAGACATTTCAAAGAATGTCTTTGCCTTAGCTTTTAACTTTCTACACAAAAAAATTTTACTTAAAACATTTACAGCTCCAGTGTCCATGCAAATATCTACCCAACATTATTTATCTTTAAAGATATTACATGTTTGGAGTCCCACAGGGATAGTAATGTATGTGGCATGATGCCCTCTTGAAGATTCACTGTAATTCTGAACATCTGCTAAAAAATGGGAAGTGGATTCCTTATCAACACAAGGAAAATTACATACTCCTCAAGTTATGTAAAAAAGATCCATATGCACCTTAAAGAGATTAAGAATTAGAGGGCTTTATAGAAAGAGAATGCAATTAGAAGTTCAAATTTCTTCTCCACTATGAAATTCCACATTATTAGAAAAATCATTAACAGTTTTATTACCTAGTTGTTTTTTCAGATCTCTGTGAAATGGGTATTAATATATTATTTCTTTATTTTTTTCTAGGTTTAAATTTCTAGGATATAAATAACAAAGCTCCTTCCAACATAAACTATTCAAAATCAATATAAACAATTTTTGCTGCAGTTTTTAATGTGAACATGTGTACACATTACACGTGTTAGCTTCTATAGGAAAGAAAAATACATAAATAATTTTTGCCCTCAAGTTACCAATTGTCTTGTTGCAAATATTAGTTTAGAAGTATGTAGATAATCAGCACCTGGTATAATTTGAGAGCACTTGCCACACATGATGCTAGTAACATAGAAAGTACTAAAAAAGGCATTTGGAATGCAAAGAAAGTTTTAAAAATATAATACAAAAAAATTGGGATAAGAGCCTCAGTTCTTTAAATAAGTTACTCATTTAACCACTTTAATTTTTAGTTGTAAACTAAATATATTTCTTTATAGAATTATTAATTTTTGTCAGAAATAGCAACTCTGATTCACAGAAGTCAACTTTAACCTGATGTGTCCTGAGTATATTTTTCACCCAATCATAAGCTGCATCGTGTCCAGGTCAAAAAAAAAAAAAATCAAAACATATAATCATTCCCAACACACCTTGTTGGCTTGACTTCAAACCAATTTAGACAACTCTTTTGACTTACAGATGTAAATGCCCAACAGCCTATTAGGCGTAGTCACTTGATGATTCCAAAGTTCACTTCTCAAAAATGAAACTACAAGGAACTCATCATCCTCCCAACCCAGCTCTCAAACAACAAACTGAAATAAGCAAAATAAAATAAACGCTATGCTCTTTATTCCAGGCCTTAAATTGAAAGAAAAGAGGAATATTGCTCTTTGTGTTCCTACTCAATCTTAGCCTTGAACTTATACTTAGAACGGAAGACTACATCCCTGACCTAATTTCTAGCCTAATGCTTGAGATAACACAGTGGTATGAACAATGGAAATTGCTTAAATTGATAAAGACCCTATTTTACTCTAAGAATTATCCAACAAAAAAAGGAAGAAAGAGATTATTCTGTGCCAGCCAAGTTCCAATCTTTAATTCCCTTAAGAAACAGTCAAATGTTGAGCTTTCAACACCACCACCCACCTGTCTGAATGCTACTACAGAAATCCAGGGAGCATTTTCTGCTACCAAGAAAATACAGAATTCAAATTAGCCGCCCTGCTAAATACCTGAATTCCAAGAAACTGCAAAAACGCATGTAATCTTAATGGAAAAATACTAACCAGAATTCAATACAAAATGGTACAATTCAGAGAAAAAAATTCTCTTTAAAGAAAAATAAGGCAGAATATGAGCCCTAACTCAAAGATGTATTTACCACAGAAAACTTAAAAATTTTAGGGAAAAAAGGTTTTATCCATTTTCCAAAAGGAAAAAAAACACACACACACCAAGGTTGCTAAAGAATTATTCAAATCTTTATCAAAATGTGTCCATACCACAGAAAATTGTACTTATGAAATTATTTTCAAATTAGCAGAAAATACCTCTTTTCTCAAGTATTCCCTTTCCCCAAATAGTTCATGAAGATTGGTGCTTACCCACTTCAAAATGATGAATTCTGCTCCTAAATCTCTGATAAATAGAAAATCATAGTATCTTTTCCAGCCGTTAATAGATTTTGTCATTGTTGTAGCCGTCGGTCCCAGCATTGCTAAAATATTATTGCCACCAGCAGAGCCCATTAACAATTCCTGGAAACTAAAAATAGACGCCGGGTAGGAAAATAAAGCCTAACCTTTTATTCCTTTGCACGTAGTCTAGTTTCACTTGCTCGTAGGGAGCCGTGTGACGAGGCCTCGCAGCTGCTTCTTCAGACCGGAGCTCCTAGTGGGAAATGGCTACACAAACGCCTCAGCTGGAGAACGTGCGCAGAAGTGCTGCTCCCGACACTGCAATTCAAGATGGTGGCCGCGGGCCGTGTGCAGAGACGCTGCGCCCGGCACTGCGATCTAGAAACGTGAGCAGCACAGCTGCGCCCACTCTCCAGAACTCCACCCCCTCCCCAGACGATGAGGTGCCCTATAAAGCAGCCCCGCCTCCCACCTTTCAGGAAGAGTATTCTGGAGCGTGAGCTCGCACTTCTCCCTCAGTTCTTTCATCGAAGAATAAAACTCGCCTTTGCTTCTGAACCGAACCTGGTCTTGTTCTATTGGCTCAAAGGACACCAGGCAGAAGGACCGTTGTTGGATCCCACTTAAAAGGGTCAGTAACGTTATTTTTCAAGAATACTTCCATTGTCTGCTTAAAATATCTCCTACTTGGGTCCTTAATGTTTCAACTGCAGCTTACACTTATATCATCTAAAAATTTTCCGGAAGTACATCGTTTTAGGTTTGGCAGGTAGGCATGTGGAAATGGGTGAGAGTGGATGGTTTCCGGGTGCAGCCACACCTAAACTAGAATCAAGTATTACCCTCAGTCACATATGTAGGTCCTAGACTTGAAACCAGATTATCAGTTCAAATTTCAACTCTGCTGTAATGGATAAGAGCTCAGACCCTGGGGGCAGGTTGCTTAAACTGTTGAGTCCGTTGCTAGCTGTGTGACCTTGGACAGTTCACTTAATCTCTCTATTGCTCATTTTCCTTAACTCTAAAATGAGGATAATAGTTCGTATAGTGTTATTGTGATGATTAAATGAGTTTCTAAAATTAAAGACTTTAGGACAGTGCCTTGTACATAGGAATTGTCATATAAATATTAAATTTTAACCATTGAGTTCTCCTTAGGGGGCCCTTGGTGTATTTCTTAATCTATTGAAAATGTTCAACATTTAAATTCCCCTCCTTCCAAGAAGATCCTTGTTCCCTATGAAGTTTCCCCCAACTTTTCTGAGGTCCGGGCATTCCAAGATACTTTTGGTGTGGTAACTTCTGTCTAGACACTAAGATTCAATTTCCTTTTTCTAGGCCAATTGGGAAGATTCTGAGAGCTGACTTTAGATGAACTTTCTGAAAATAAAACTCACTGACTCCAAGCTGACAATTTTAAAGAGCAGCTTCTCTAGCAAATGTTCATCCTAACAGGGCACACAGCTACATGAGAACTTTTACAATATGGACATACTTCAATACATGTTCTCAGTCAACTATCCATAAAGCTGAAGTATAATGTTAGTGAAAACACTGAGCTTTGGACAAAGATGGAGCGTCCAACCATCTTCTTTAGAGTGGTGGATCAAAAAGATGCTAGGGCTTCCCTGGTGGCGCAGTGGTTGAGAGTCTGCCTGCCGATGCAGGGGACTTGGATTCGTGCCCCGGCCTGGGAAGATCCCACATGCCGCGGAGCGGCTAAGCCCTTGAGCCATGGCCGCTGAGCCTGCGCGTCCGGAGCCTGTGCTCCGCGACCGGAGAGGCCACAAAAGTGAGAGGCCCGCGTACCAAAAAAAAGATGCTAAAATTTCTATGTAAACACCTCAACCCTGCTCAAGAACTTGGATAATTCCTCTGTTGAGACAGGAGAAGACAATATACTTATAATTACTATTCACTTGAGCTATTAAAGAGCTTCACAATAACTCCTTTAAATTGTCCAATGTTGAGTCTATGGCCATACCACCCTGAACATACCCGATCTCATGTAAAATATCCAATGCTGAGGTTCAGGGAGTTAATAGTAAACATTGCACATTTATCTATTGGATGTAATTATTTAGTACTATTAATTTAATATTAGAGATTGTGGACCAGATTTAGCACATTTTACTATTTTTTCTTACATTCAATGGCCAAAAACTTTAGTGATTTCTTACAACAAATGCTGTTATTAAAATTATACCATCATGATGATGCTTGCCTTCCTTTTTGTTAGGTATTCAATTACTTTGAGGTTTATAATTAAGTTTATGTCAAGAATACTGGCAATTGTATACTATTCTTAGCAAAATATGTATCATTTCTACCCCTTCCCACACACAAACTCCCCTACCCAGTTAATTTCACCATGTTAAATTCATTTAAACACAATCCATCTTCCCTTTATGTAAACATGTCACCAATACGCATGTGCAGTTCTACAGTTGTCAGAGCTATAAAATTATGTAAAAATGGAACAAAACTATGTATTTGAAAATTACTTATCATCATTTACCTGCATTTTTATCTTCCCTACTCCTCCTTTTCTTTTAAAAATATTAACTTTTTTCTAAAAGAAAAAACCCAACATTCATGAACTAACGTAGTTTAGCTCCTTTATTTCATAGAATTCTAAAACAAGCAACTAAAAACTGAAACCTATAAGAAATCAAGAGTGCGAGCATACTAAGAAACATATACCAGATGCCATAATTGGAATCAGAATTGGGATTCATCTCCATGTTTGTCTGATGTAAATATCTGGATAATTTTCCATTAAGAGAATTTTGTAAAGACCTAAATAAATGGAAGTCCGAAGGTGCTATGTCTGGTGAATACAGCGGATGAATCAGAACTTCCCAGCCAAGCTCTAACAGTTTTTGCCTGGTCATCAAAGAACGTGTAGTCTTCCTTTATCCTCATGGAAGATTATGCATTTTCTGTTGACTAATTCCGGATGCTTTCCGTCGAGTGCTGTTTTCACTTGGTCTAATTGGGAGCAGTATTTGTTGGAATTATTTGTTTGGTTTTCCAGAGGAGCTCATAACAGAGGATCCCTTCCAATCCCACCATATACACAACATCACCTTCTTTGGATGAAGACCGGCCTTTGGTGTAGTTGTTGGTTCATTTCGCTTGCCCCACGATCTCTCCCATTCCACATTATTGTACAGTATCCACTTTTCATCGCCCATTACAATTTGTTTTAAAAACAGAACGTTTTCATTACGTTTAAGTAGAGAATCACATGTGGAAATACAGTCAAGAGGTTTGTTTTCACTTAACTTATGTGGAACCCAAACATCAAAGAGATTAACATAACCAAGCCAGTGCGAATGATTTGCGACGCTTGATTTGGATATTTTGAGTATGTTGTCTATCTCCACGTGGTATAACGTTGATTTTTCTCAATGTCATGATTTGATCGCTATCAACTTCAACTGGTCTACCCGAACATGGAGCATCGTCCAGCGAGAAATCTACAGCACGAAACTTTGCAAACCACTTTTGACATGTTTCATCAATCATAGCACCTTCTCCATATACTGCCCAAATCTTTTTTTGCATTTCAGTTGCGTTTTTACCTTTCTTGAAATAATAAAGCATAATATGCCGAAAATATTGCTTTTCTTCTTCTATCTTCAATATTAAAATGGCTACACAAAAATTCACGAATTTTGATAAGCCTTTTTTTTTAAATGCATGCTGATATGACAGCTACCTCAATACAATCTAACAAAATTCTTTTGAATGAAGTTAAAGACAACTAAGCACTACTAGAGCCATCTTATGGAAAACACCGAGTGAACATTTTGGCCAACCCAATATTTAAAAAGAGCAGTCTGGAAGTATATCTAAGAAAATATACATTTAATACACGATATTGGGGAATTTTACAAGAATTTTTAAAAGATAACTTATTTTAAACAAATAGTCTTGGGATAACTGATTACTGGTGTAATGAGTTACAACGTATACTATTACTGCTTCTAAGCATATTTTTAAAAAAATGACTGGATTACTATTTCATTCTCTGATAGGCTCCTTGTATTCTTAAAAGCAGCCCATGGATAATTTGAAAACATATATTAGATCATGTCAATGTCTTACCAAGTCGTTTTCTTGTCTTTCCATTCCATTCAGCATAAAAACCAAGTCTTGTAAGTGGTCTGAAAAGCCCTAAGTAGTTTTTTGTTCTACCTCTCTGATCTCTTCTACCACTCTTCCCCACTGCTTCCTTTGGTCCACCCACACTGGGCTTGTTGCTGTCCCATAAGCATGGCTCATGTGCTCCTGTCTCAGGGCTTTTTTTCTGTTTCCTTTACCTGCAATTCTCTTTTCTCAGAGTCCTGTGACTTCTTTTCTCCTTCAAGAATATGTATATTGCCACCTTCTCAGAGAAGTGTTCTCCTTCCACTTTAGAGTATCAGCTTCTGTAAGCCAGGACCTTTCTAGTTTATTCACTACTATATCCCTAGTGTTTATATCAGTGCCTGGAACAGAACAGAGATTTGTCTGTTAAAATACGTATCTGGATAAATGACTAAATGAATGAATGAATAAGTTTATGGTTTAACTCTTTCAGCTTTTATGTTTTTTAAAACCAAAATCACTGAGCTTGTATAAAAAGTGTGGGCTTTTAATTTTATTGTTATTGTAATGCTGTAAATTCAAGCAAACAATTTAAAATAAAAAAGCTGACCAGTGACTTTTTTTCTGTTTACAGTTCTATTGGAAAAGCATTATTCTAAATGACTGGAATATTCTGACCCAATAGAGTGTATTGCAATGAGTATAAAGCAAGTGTGGATGAGAAATTACCAAAAAATAGAAAAGGTCAATTAACAAATTATCATGCCCCAACATTCATGTTCCTAGTAACATTTTGGGTCCCAAAAGAGATATTCTTTCCTCCTCAAGCACGTGAGCAGTTTGCCTCAGTTCAGAATTTGTTTTCCCAGAATAGAAATCCCATGTAGAAAGCAGCCCTAGACTTGCATAGATAAAGCTTTCTCCAGGTTCAACCAGTGTCCAGTGAGTAAACTTAGACATTTTCAGATACCCTGCCATACTAGTCTAGAGTATTAAGAATATATTTCTGAGGTCTCGTCTGTGATAGCGGTCCCTTTTCCTAGTGCTTGAAGACATAACATGTCTTATTTTCAATTTAATTAAATTCTGGATAATTTCTATCTCAAAGATTTAAAACAGAGGTTGAGATTCTGAGCGAAGAGTGAGTATTGCCATCTTCATTTACCAGCTCTGATTCATGGCTCACTATCTCCTTTCTCACACCTTATTAAATTAAAAGTAAGTGCTCTCACTGTCTGAAGGGCTCACTACTTGTACACTCTGTTCAAATTACTATTGATGGCACTAGTTTTCCAACTATGTTGTCCTAATGATAGTTTATTTCTGGGAATTACTTTACTTGTCTTGTTCTAATGGCTTCCCACCTTAGTACCCTGTAGCCATCTGCGCCTCTTCTTCATAAGATAGAGAACTGGGTACTGTAATCTTCAACCCCTTAGCAGAAATTTTTCCCCATTTTGCAATTTTTGAAACTTCACTCTAAGTGACTCTTCTGCCCTGTGTTCCCCCAAGATTTCCATAAATTGAGCTAAGGTTAATTGCATACTGAGCAAGGCTCTTCAATATTTCACTCTTCTTGTACAATGCAAAACAGAAATGGCTAGTTATCTCAGGTCTTTTTCGTGTGAAAAGATATGTTAATAGTCAGTGGCAAAATTCCTGTTTGAGGAATGGCAAAAATGTTTTGTTTGTTCAAGAAAAGTGTCTCCACCATGTTTAGTTCTTTGATTATGGGCCACTTGGTGTTTCTCAATTTCTGCACTTCAGTTTGCTGAAATATTTCCTAGAGCAGAGAGTTCTCAAACTGCCTCTCTTGTTATGAGAGAATTAGAGAACCCTACAGAACATTGGCACAAACTTTGTTGGGATTTTTTCTCCCCACCCCCACTATCCTAGGTGGGATAAGCTTTCACACAAAAAAATGCAGTGATCAATCAGGACACATCTCATTATCATGTTCCAAGGGCAGGAAGTCTCTACTGAGAAACTTCAGTGGTTTGTTTTCCAGATAAGCTGCCTGAGTAACAAGGTATTCAGATGTAGGCAGAGGAGACAAATCTTACATGGACTTGATTCTTCTGCCAATTAGAAAACAAAAGAAAATGAAAGTACTTTTTCTCTGATAAATGATGTCTACAAAAATCTATAGCAAACATAATTATTGGTGATTTCTTAGAATTAAGAACACTTTAAATTCAAGAGCGTAAATCACCAGTATTATTCAACATCATACTGGATGGAGTTTATAGTGCACTGAAGGGCTTTATGAAAATCTTTCATAAATTCAGAATTTATTGTAATATCCACTAAGGATTTCAAGGACAAATATAAATTGAAAGTGGAGGCTTAATTCTCCCTATTGAAAATAAGGAAGGAGATTTCCCTTTTCTCCTTTTCATTAGATTATCTACTTTGGAAAATCTGTAATTTTAAGTACTTTCTCCTCCCCTTGAAATGACAGTAAATCATTTTGAAGACTAGGTTGGCATTTTCTTAGTTTTATGACCCAGGATTATCTTTCTCAAGGACCTGAGAGCCACTTCTTTGAAATGTAAAAATCAAGGGTGATATTGCCCCAGTATCCCAGTGTCTGTGGGAGGGAAGGACCTAACTTCCCCTGGGCACCTTGCTCTCAGTTGCAAAACTACTTTCTGCCATAAAGATATGAGAAGTTTGCTCTTCCTCTGGATAAAGCCTATTAGCAAACACAGATAGTCACCTCAATTACCAGAGAAAGTTAAGATGAACAATGTGTGACAAATGGTACCCTCAAGTACTCTTACATAGTGATTGTTTATCTTGAGAAATGTGTGTAAAGGGTTGTATCTGCTTGGCTATTGTTATGAACCAAATATTTGTGTCCCCTCAAAATTCATATGTTGAAACCATACCCCCACAATGTGATGGCATTAGGAGCTGGGGGTCTTAGATTAGAATTTAAATTAGAATTAAATTAGAATTTCGTGAGGTCATAACGGTGGAGCCTTCATGCATGGGGTTAGTGTCCTTATAAAAGTCATGAGAGAGCTTGCTTCCCCTCTCTGCTCCCTGCCGTGTGAGGATACAATGAGAAGTCAGCAGTCTACAGGGTTCTCTCTAGATCCTGACCACGATATCACTCTGGTCTCAGACTTCCAGCCTCCAGAATGGTGAGAAATAAATTTCTGTTGCTTAAAAGCCACCTAATCTGTGGTCTATGATTACAGTAGCCCAAACGGACTAAGACAGCTTTATAAGTGGATGAGATTCCATCCTATCTTTGCAATCTCTTAGCAGACTTCATGTGATGCACATCACATCTGGTTTACTGCTTATTCAATAATCAAACTGTTTTTTTTCTCAACTACCTTTGTGGAGAAGCTTTCCAGCTTCTTTGGGGAGAAGATATTTTTGAATTCTATTTTCCCAACAGGATGCAATGTCAGCAAAAATGTTACCAGAAAAATTAAGTTGGTAAATATTCCATGACACGGCTTCTTGAAAGTCAGTTCCCCAAGAAATCATGGTTGGGTTGGCGGTGATGGAATTTTGCCTGTGCAGGAAGCAGTTCTGCCAAGTTTTGCAAAGCTCCATACCTCAAGTCTTATAAAGCCCAACTATTTCACCTAAAACTCTAGCACCTTTGCCTAGTATGGGCCAAAACCAAACAAGCAAGCAAACAAACAAACAAAACCACCCAAAACCTTTAGAACTCTATGGAGATTAAGGGAACAGTTTCCTACTATATTACGAGTACATTTGCTAGTTTTTTCTACACAGTGCTTAATAAGAAAACTAGGCATCACCTATGCAAAACTGCACTGTAATCATGCAGTGATGGCCAAAATGTGGATATGAACGATCATTCAAAACCTACAAAGAGGAGATATGGAGGCCTGCCAAGGACCTAATACACACAGAAATGTAAAGAAATGAAATGACATGGTTCATTAAAAATTGAAGTGTGTGTACAGCCAGATTTGATCCAGGTGCAAGCAAATGAAAATAATAACACTAAAAAATCAGTGGCTTAAATAAGTGATAACATCTTTTCTGTCTCACAGAACATAGGGAAGGTTACTATTCTTAAACCAGGAAGGCTCAACACTACTACTGTTTTCAGAATTCTGCACACTAAAGGAAGAAAAAAAAATTTGCTAAATCTTAGGAAATCCAAAAAGATCTTTTTATATTAATTCTTCAGGGCAAGGGTTGCTTCTACTTCCATATTTACATAACGAAAGAAGATTTTCTTTTCCTCTCAGAATAGAAAATATGCTCAAAATGACTTAGCATGTCCATCTCTAGGCAGAAAACAGGTTGGCCCAATTGTTTCTAAATTCCAAAGCACCAGAGGCTTTCTGTTACACTCAAAATTTTAATAAATGGCCTGCATTTATTGCAGTGTGTAACTCTTATCTTGTAAAATGGTCCTTCAGTTCATATTTGTTCTGTTCCCTTGACCCTACAAGGATTGAACTCATTAGTTCATCCATAATCTAAGACTGTGTCTGTCTCAATTTCAGTGATGACCTTGACATCATATCCCAGGTGGGATGATTTTGATACGAAAATATACAGCTGGATGTTGAAGTGCCCTAAGCAATTGCAGAAGACATCAGCTGTTTTCATCAGTCCAGAATATTGTCTCCTTTTTGTTTATTTGCAAAGTAGGATCTATCATTTCTTTAGGGAAATGAATTATCCCTGGAACCGAGCAGAACCCTGCAGCTGCCCCCTCCCCCCCAACTACAAAGGCCCCTCCATGTGCCCTGACCCTTGTTTGTAGAAAAGCTGAAGTCTCCCAGATCTCTCTGAGGCACAAAAGAGCAGGTTCAAGTAGTTAATGATTAGGACAATAAGAATCATAGACTCAGTGTGCATTTTACAGATATTATAACAGCACCAGAGGGTAAAAGCTAACTGCTTGATGACCAGACTACAGCCATGACATAAACTGCTCCATCTTAAGCAGTACTGAATATATGGCTAGCACAATTCCAATAACGGGCCTTAAGAGAATGAGATTAACACTATTGCTAATAATAATCTATATTTTTGTGGATATCAAAATAATTATAGCTTGCTCTGCCTATAAATGTAAGCAAGCAACTAAAATTGTCAGCAAAGAGAGCTATAGACCCATATTGACATCTTCCAGTCTAAGAATATGGCGCCCTGTGTCAGCATGAAAAAGTTACAGACAACAGACCTTCACACATAATCCCATAGAAATGGAATGATGTTCTGACAAGTGGGGATTTGTAAGCAGCTTTTGGCAGGAAAGAGCTCTCTGAAGGAGGCCCCTTTTGTCTTGTCACTTTAGCAAAGCTATATTGTAACTAACCTTAAACCAGGCATTTCCATGCTCTACTCATTTCCGACTCAAACACACTTTTCAGGTCTTTGGCTCAAACACAATGTTCAAGTCTTTTGATCGCATGATACCTTGCCTAACCTGTTGGTTCTATCCATAGATCAAAGAAGTAAAAATGAAGAATAAGTAATTAACAGATGACCAGATCGCTTCCCTAGCTTCCCTTTCAGTAATCTCTCATACAAACTGTGTGAGTTAGCTTCTAAAGAAACATCACAAGGAGTTGACAACCCTGCATGCAGTAGGAGACGGAAATGAGTCTGATCCCCTAACTCAATGATTAACTGAGATTGCTTCCCCTCTTCCCTTTAAAAACTTTCATGGCCAAGCAGAATCTTCAGAGTTGTATTTGAGACACAGGTCTGCCTTCTCTCCCAAAATGCTGGCTTTCTGATTAAAAGCAATGTTTTTTATTTCTACCAACACTTGCCTCTCGAGTACTGATTTTCAAGCAGCGAGCAGCTGGACCTGAGTTTGGTAAGATCCTCACACTTTTGGCTTAGGTAGGATTATTAATTACCAAGCTAATAGCACATCCACCCTCCACTCCTGGGATAGTAGTGGTGGGCACATGTGACCCAAAGAGGCTAAACAGAATTCCTCTCGCATATTTATTTCTTGTTAGAATTAGACACTTAACAGACGTCAGTAAGAGGCCAGCTAGGTTGTAGGCAGTATACTACCTAAATGAGATTCTTCTTGCTGTTCTTCCTGTTTTTCCTAGAGTCTGGTATATATTTTTCTTAGATTTTGTAAGCTTACAAGAATGGTTGATTGAATCGTTAGCCCAGATTATTCATCTCTTCCATCATCTAATGCTCAAGCCACGGACTTACCTTGGCTCATGTATTTCCCTTCATCTTGTATTCCCCCACACCTCTACCTTGGTTTGGGCTATATGAATTGCTTTCACCAAATAAGAATCCTTCTGAGTCTGGGACTTAAGAAGTCCCCCCCGACCCTGCCACGATTCTGCTTACCATTTGGCACCTCTGCCATCACCAAGATAATATTATACAGACTTGAGAAAAGCTGCTGCTCCCAAGAGGATGAAGCAGAGCCACCATCAAAGACAAAGACAGCCAAGTGCAACCTAGATCAGCCACCTGTGAGCCATCCTGCAGTAAGTGAATAATAAGAAATCAATGCTGTTTTAATCCACTGCATGTTGGGGTGGTTTGTTTCGTGGCAATATCAGATTGATACACTTAGATCCCTTTGCACAAATTCTCTTTTATTCCCTCAAAATATCCAGGTCTCATTTCAGCTACTGGTACCAACAGAGCACTGATACTGATTTAATAATTAATAAAATTATTATGTTAGTTTCCATCCAATAAAGACCTAGGAGTTGCTAGGAAATTGTGAGCAGGAGTGAAAATTCCTTGATTATGACATCCTGATTTCAGAAGTAGACTCTCTTTCTAAGGGATTTTCCCTACCCCTTGGAAAACTTGGTCTTGTTCTTGAACTTTCAATATTTTCAACAAATGCTCCTGGAGTTCACCCTGTTACTTGTAATAATAATGATCTATATTAAACTGGAAATTAACTGATTATTACAGATACCAAGTTTTGGGAACAAAAATTCCACTCCTGTTGAAGCAAATCTTATGATCACTGAATGTATGATAAAAGGAACAGCTGCACAGTTATTCAGTGAGTTTAAACTTCCTCAAAGCTCATGTTCAGGAATATCTAAACTCTCAAGTGGATAGTATGCACTGAAGTGAGTTGTCTAAAAATGATTCTGCAGAGAACAGGCCCAATTTGTTTAGAACCATATGTTTACCCATCCTTCCATAATTTATTTTTTTACTATCACTTGCTCTGTTAAGATATCCTTCATTCTAAGGATAGACAAATCCTTAGAATATAGTGAAACTTCAGTGTTACCTGCCCAGAGAAATGATTGGAGGCAATGAAGGGGATGTTCATTCACTGCAAATTATCACCGTCAGTTGCACACACTGAGACTGTATCTAGTAAAGAGAATGTGATGATCCTAGCATTTTTCCTCAACCTGCTTATACAGGCTCCTGCTAAGGGAAATTTGCCAATCAGAACAATCAAGTTAAAAGCCATAGTGAATACTATTATATTGGCAGAAGAAAAACAATGTTAAGACTAGTTTGGGGATACACCAGAATGGTTAAGACCATAGACTCCAGAATCACATTACCTGGGTGTTAGTCTCCATCTGTCACATCTGTTTTGTGAATTTGGGACACTTATTTACTCTTTCTAATTTACTTATCTGTAAATGGGATAAAAATAGTATCTACTACATAGGACTTTTCTGAAGATTAAGTAAGTGTATATTTATAGTGTGCTTAAATGACTCTTGGCACATTTACTAAAGTGTCTAACTTTTAGCCACTGTTGTCATTATTGCTGCTGCTACTGTTATTATTATTATTCATTATTCTTAAATACCTAGAGATCGCAAGGACCAAATTTTTAAGTTGTTTAAAATTCTTTGCTAAATAAAGGTGGAAAGAAGGATAAACCTAAAACTTTTTGTTTACCATGTGCCAAGCACAGTGATAAATATTTTATATGAGCTAAATCTTCCTGGAGAAAAACAGAACCAAGTAAGGCAATGCCACCCAATTAAGTCTATAACCGTGCTCACTAATTTGGTAGCTGCTAGCCACTCTTGAACATTTCAGATTGGTCTAGTGCATTAATTTTTTTTTTAACATCTTTATTAGAGTATAATTGCTTTACAATGGTGTGTCAGTTTCTGCTTTATAACAAAGTGAATCAGTTATACATATACATATGTCCCCATATCTCTTCCCTCTTGCATCTCCCTCCCTTTCACCCTCCCTATCCCACCCCTCTAGGTAGTCACAAAGCCCTGAGCTGATCTCCCTGTGCTATGTGGCTGATTCCCACTAGCTATCTATTTTATGTTTGGTAGTGTATATATGTCCATACCACTCTCTCACATTGTCCCAGCTTACCCTTCCCCCTCCCCTAATATTAACTAATTTAAATTTAAAGTAAAATCTGAATGTTTCAATTATTTGAGAAAAAATATGTTTGAAAAACTTGAATTTTTTTCATTGTAACTTTTACGAAATCTAATAGATCAACATTTCTGATAAAATTTAGTGTCCAGATTGAAATGGCTATAAGGGCAAAATGCACACTGGTATTTGGAGATAATACAAAAAAATGAAAAGTATCTTATTAATAGTTATATTATACTGATTACATTTTGAAATAATATTTGAATATATTGGGTTAAATAAAATATACTATTAATTTCAACCGTTTCTTTTAATTTTTTAAATGTGGTTATTTTGAAATGTAAATTACATTCTATTTCTGTTGGTCAGTGATGGTGTGTGACCTCAGCTAGACCCTGAGTACTTCTTAGACAGCTGTCAGTTTTCCAACCTTGCTCACTCTCCAGTGAGCCATCGAAGCAAATTCAAATGTCTCACTCTTCTCAAATTTCATCTCCTATCACCTCCCACTCAATCTGTTCTAATTACCTCATATCCGTCTGCTCACATAAAGAAAGAGGTCTCATACCTGCATGGTTATCATCTTTTCGTCCCCTCCCTTCTCTCACAGCGAAAGAAGATTCCTCCTCTTGTTCATACCCAGGCCCAAACATTTTGGGGTTTTGTTTTTTTCATCTTCTCCCAATCAATCTTCTCAAACACTGCTCCCTTCTCTCCCCAGTACTTTCAATATCTCAATATTTAGTGGTTTGTTACATTTATTATCAGAATTCAAGACACACAAACCCTCAATCTCAATTTCCCCTCCAGTTATCAATCTAGTTTTCCTTTTTATAGTTACAAAGCTTCAGACAACTGGACACACTCCCCTATCAATTCCTTTCTCTTTAGTTTCTGACAGGCTGAATTTGGATTTCTGATATCATAAAATATCTACTTACCAATGTAAACAAGTATTCAGGTGGATAGTTCTCATTTCTTATTTTGACTTGCCAGAAGAACTTGGGGTAGTTGGCGTCCATATTTTTCTTGGCTTCTGGAATACCATACTCTTCCAATTAGCTATAAGTCTCTGTGATTTTTCATATAAGCATTACTGCTTCTCAGAGTTTTGCCCTGTTTCTTTTAACTCTACATTCTTTTTCTGAGTAGTATTATAGACTTCCACAGCTATAATTAGAATCTATATACTGTTGATTCTGTAATAAATTTCTTCAGCTCAGCTCATAATCCTATACACGAGAACTGTGCATCCAAATTATCCCTAGTTTCTTCCAGTAGTACATCAAAGATATTGTGGCAGGCAGAATACGCTTCCCCCTGCCTCAATGTCCAGATCCTGGTCCTTAGAACCTGTAAATACATTACCTCAAGAGGCAAAGGGACTTTGCACATTTGAATAAGGTTATAGACCTTGAGGGGGTGATAGTGTTTTAGATTTTGCAGATGGCCCCAACTGAGACAAATGAGTCCTTCACAGCAGAAAACAGTTCCCAGCTGTGATCAGAAAGCCACCTGAGGGTGGAAATAGGATCAGAGAAATGCTACATTGCTGGCTTCAAAAATGGAGGAAAAGAACCAAAGATCAAGGAATGCAGGCAGCTTCTAGCCTCTGGAAAGGCAAAGAAATAATATCTCCTCTAGAGCCTGTAGAAAAGACCACAGCCCTGCTGACACCTTGATTTTAGCCCAGTGAAATCCAGTGGACTTCTGACCTACAGAATTGTAAGATAATACATATTTTCATTGTTACAAGCCACTAAGACTGTGATAATTTGTTTCAACAGCAAAATAACACTAATACAGATTTCATATTCAAAAGGAAATTAACCAATTTCATCCTCTATGAGACAAACAAAAAACAATACAAAATATAGAAATTAACAATAAAACTTTTCTTCTCTTGATTTACTATCTTGGCAAACGGCACTTTCATATCCCTGATGCTCAAGTCTGAAACCTCGGTTTAAATTTGCCTCCTAAAAAAATAAATAAATAAGTAAATAAACAAATAAATTTGCCTCCTCCTTCTTCCTCACCCCTCACATTCAAACATTCACCAAGGTCTGTACATGTATGTATGTGCACACACACACACACACATACACACAATTTATGCTGAATCTTTCCAATTGCCACTGCCATTTCTATACTAGGCAGCTCTATTGCCTATTACATGGATTAAGGCCACAGCCCTTTAATGGGTCTGCCTATCTATTGTCTTACTACCTTCATCTTCTACAATCCCCTACTTAGAAACAATGGCTTTCCAGGCCACTATTTTCCTCTCCATTTTCATCTCTAGCCACACAATTTCCTATACTGAACTCCAGAAATTCTGAACTTGTCTCAGTTTCTCAATGCATCGAACTCTTCATCTTATCCTTAGGATTTTTCTAGCAATTTCACTTCCATTTCTCTTTTAGATTGTCTATTTTAGATTGATGTATAGGCCAGGCAACTCAGTGCCAGGTAAGAGTCATTTTCAAACTATCTTAAAAATTACAAACTACTGGTCCTAGTATTGTCAGATATATTAAGTTTGTACTCTAATACACTATTTTACCTATAGATCTGAATTCTTTATCCACTTCTTAAAGAGCTTCCACTTTGTATCATTTACTTTTCTGAATGCAATATAGTATTATTTGTTAAAAATAGATCTGTATGTTTGAGACAGGACAAATAACCTAGAGGCAACCACTTCACATTATTAGATTATATTTAAAGATGTCTTTAAAATGATCCCTGATACAGTTTTTCATGAACTTCTCCATTGGTTTGCTAAAGTATGTCCAACTGGTATTCTTTTTTCTTTTTTTTTTTTTGGTGGTATGCGGGCCTCTCACTGTTGTGGCCTCTCCCGTTGCGGAGCACAGGCTCCGGACGCGCAGGCTCAGCAGCCATAGCTCATGAGCCCAGCCGCTCTGCGGCATGTGGGATCTTCCCGGACCGGGGCACGAACCCATGTCCCCTGCATCGGCAGGGGGACTCTCAACCACTGCGCCACCAGGGAAGCCCTGGTATTCTAATTATATTCATTTTCTCACTTTACCAAACCAACCAGGTATTACAGTGATCATGCCACAAATATATTTAAACTGAATAACCTCGTGACCTAGTTCTTACCATTTGAACAAGAGACTCTTAAAATGGAGTGATTTGTAATTTGCACTCTTTCTGAATGAACAAGTATAATAACAAATAAACTATCTAAATATATGTTTGTGGTAGTTTGATTTCTAGCTGGGAATTTATCTGATGATTTGACTAATAAAGTTTTCATTTTATATTCTATTTGCTTAAAACCTTCATCAAAGACAAATAAACTCATGTGACATTATTTAATGAATAGACACATTCTATCAACTGAAAGCAAAGAGCTCAAAAATCCATCAGTGCAAAACATCCTATTTGTGGTAGAAAATTGTGAAATAAATTACAAAATGCATCTTCCAGCCAAAGTTGATATTAACAAACCTTCAGTCCTTGGAGGTATTCAAGAGACCTAATTAGAGAAGGAAGATTGTTTCAAGGCAAGACTTGATAGACACTTAACTATCATTTCCAGTGAGAACAGAAGTGACTCTGTTGAAAGCAAAAGTAATTCTTTTGAAATTACCTTAGCAGTACACAGTCAGTATCATCCTACATTTTATTTTGACAGTACCCTGGGTATTTCAGTTGATGAAACTTCTTTTCCCTCATTAGTCTTATGTAACTTGTCATTGAATGCTAGTCAACACATATCACAATCTCTACTTGTTATGAAATATGGTACAGTGATCATAGAACTCCCCAGCATACTGATCATTCTTCCCACCATCCAAACCTCCTGTCTTTCTTCTTCATGTAAGTGCCTCCTTCACTTTTTAATATTGTTCTCTCTGTCAGCATTGCTATAAGCTGAAGAAATCATCTTTAAGAAGTCAAGTAACTCTGACTCTTTACACCTTTTTTTTTTTTTTTTTTTTTTTGCGGTACTTGGGCTTCTCACTATTGTGGCCTCTCCCGTTGTGGAGCGCACAGGCTCCGGACGCGCAGGCTCAGCGGCCATGGCTCACGGGCCCAGCCGCTCCACAGCATGTGGGATCTTCCCGGACCGGGGCACGAACCTGTGTCCCCTGCATCGGCAGGCGGACTCTCAACAACTGCGCCACCAGGGAAGCCCTCTCTACACCTTTTGGAGAATTTTTAGCCTTCTTGGTGAAAAAAAAAAATTCCTTCATACCATTATTTCAAAAAATTCATAAAATAATATTTAATGTATGATATTTATGCAATTGTAATGGCTACATTTTACAAATATCCCAAAGTAAAAGAGAGAGTACATATTGAATAAAACTGAAATAACAGAAAGTAAAAAGTATTCTAATCTAGTTGCTCCTTCTCTAAACCTGAAGTTCTATTACTCTTCTCCTGGAGATTTTTAGTTTCTCTGCTCCCAAATCTTTATATAATTAGGATATTTATATCTTTTACTGAGATTTGTAATCTGTGTGTGTATGTGTATCAGAAACTATAATTTGTGACTCACTGAAATGTCTGGTATGTTAAATATGTATATTGTATAACTGGTTAATATACAGGATCCTAGTTGTTGTTTTGCACATGAAAGTACACTTATTACAGCTTGTAAAACATATACACTCTGGCTCAGCAATTTCAATCATAGAAGTGTCACAGAAAGAAAAACACCCAGTTTTATTGGTGCATACAAGGACATCTGTGGTAGAATTATTTTGTGTAGCATAAAATTTGGAAACAAAATGGATGCCCATAAATAGAAGAATGTTTGAATAAATAGATACATTTACATTCTAAAAAATTACAAAGCCACTAAAATGAATTAATTACAACTATTCCAATTAATCTACATAGATTTCCACAAGTTATAGTCAAATGAGAAAAAGAAAGATGCAAATATATAAAAATAATGACAAAGATCTACTTATATTAGAATTTACAACATTTGTGTGGTATTTTGTAGAATTATACTAGCATGGAGAAAAATATGGACACATACACTGAAGATTGTTAATGGGTTATTTTGAGGTTGCTAAACTGAGGGAGAATGAAAGAAAAGGAGAGATAAGTCAAACAAAGAAAAAAAAAGATGAAAAACACGATCGCCCTGTTAATAAACACAAACAGCAACAAGATCATCTCCTGTGTCCCCAGTTAGGATAGTAAAGATCCACATAATTAAGCCCATTGAGGTAGTGGCTCAAAGAAGAAAAAAGAAATACAATGTATACCTTGAACTCCAAGCCTGGGACATGGTCCTTTTGGATGTTCTTAGTTCCAAGAGCCTGGAGGGATAAGGGGCTGGGCTGTTCCCTGAGGGCAGAGTCTCTAGGCCACAGTTTCCTCTATCCCTTCTGTTCTTTCCTATTGGTGATAATGACTCTATTAATATTATTAACATTCACTAACATGCCCTGTCATTTAATTCTTTAAAACTCCTTATCAAAAAACATTATTAGTGTCCCCAGTTTATACCTGAGAATGAGCTTAGTTATTAAATAACTGTTCAAGGTTTTTGTTATTTGTAAATGGTAGGGTGGTTGGAACCATGTTATTTATTGAAAAAACCTGGCTCCTAAAAACAAACAAAACACAGAAAGTTTTTTTCTCTTGCTGCCTGCATTTTTCCTTTTTCTCTGAAACTGTCAGATATGTTTTGGATCAAGAGTCAATATTTGATTTGGGGCTTGGGAACAATAGACCAAATGATCCTTTCAGCTTGCCCTGGGTTCAGCATTCATAGCGTACCTACAAAGTTATGTGACTATTCTACCCTATCCACCCGGTCACTGGAGTGCCATATTGAGGTATAAGGCTAAGACCTCAGAAACAAACACACTTTCACACTTTGTTTTTCTCACCTATATTCCAACTGCAAGAATTTCACAGAGTATGGTGACTTTGGGGGCATTATTTGAGTATTTTAGGGTCTGCTGAGCGAAATAATCTTAATATAACCCCTTTAAAACACTGTTTTAATTTTTTTATTGATGTGAAATTAACAAAGCGTAAAATTAATCATTTTAAAGTAAACAATTCAACAGCATTTAGCATATTCACAATATTGTATAACCAACCACTTTTATCTAGCTCCAAAACACTTTCATCACCCCAAGAAGAAACCCTTTACCCATTAAGCAGTTACTATTATAACCAACACTAGCGTTTAATCTTTTTTTCCCCTGAACTAACGAAACGAATGAACAAAGAAAATTAAAATTTCTGGGCCTGTTTTTTTACCTATATAATTGAGATTGTATACTCATGTTACAATTTCCTGAAGAGTAAACAGGGCATCTGGCACAACGCCCGGGACGTAGTAGACCCTGAGTGAAGATATTATTTCCCCCATCATACTCCTTCACACATATTTATTATTGTGAATTGAACAATAGGACCTATTCTTTGCAATACACTGATTTGTCACTCTTTAGCTCTCTCTGCTTACATAGTTTTTGTATAGTATGCAATTTATTCTTTAAACCTCTTTGAAGGATAAGGAAGAAGAAGAACAAAGAGGATAAGAATGAGAAGGACGGAAGAGGTAGAAAGAAAAGATTTTATTTTTCTAACTAACACAGGGAATTCAGGACCATGGAGTGACTGAATATGCAGAACAAGGACCAGGACAGAAACCTCATTTCACTGACTTTCAGTTCAACCCCTTTCCACTTGGCTACACTGCTCTAAATGAGTGCCACACAAAGGGATCTCTAAAATATGAAAGAATGCTAAGGATGATTCATGGGGTGGGGGTGGGGGAATTGAAATTTCCTGAAGGACAGTCTCTCAGTCCTTAGAAAGTCATTTTCTAAAGTTAGCGCTGCACAGCAGGGAGGCTTTTAGGGCTTTCCATTTACTTAGAAATGAAAGCCAGAAAAGCAGAAAAGGTAGAAAAGAGCTGGGAAGTTTGAACACACTGTAAACAATGAGACAGTGAAAACCAGGTTTTCCTGAGAAAAGGAAATTATTGGAAGGATGCCAGGGATTTGAATAATACTACAGTGGAAACTAAAAAAAACTCTGTAACTCTAACTGAAAATTGATTAAAAATACAGGGGTGTGTGTGATCTCAGTCATGAGAGAAGGCATCATATTTATAAGACAAACTGGAAAAATGCTACTTTTATCTCCTCTCTCTTTTTCTTTAATTCACAATTCTAGTACTTAGATAACACATGTTAGTAAGAGCAAAGTGAAGCACAGAGGGAAAACCTCTTTGAATGATTTATATATTTTCTCAAAAAACCACAAAAATTAGCATAAACTACTGTTAAATTATTAATACAAATGTGTAAAAATAACAAATATGGTAATGATACTTTAGTAATCAAAATTAATGTACAGAAATTTACAGCCTTGAATCTTTTTGAAAATAAGATGGTGATACAAATGAATGTATTTTTTTTAACATCTTTATTGGGGTATAATTGCTTTACAATGGTGTGTTAGTTTCTGCTTTATAACAAACTGAATCAGTTATACATATACATATGTTCCCATATCTCTTCCCTCTTGCGTCTCCCTCCCTCCCACCCTCCCTATCCCACCCCTCCAGAGGGTCACAAAGCACAGAGCTGATCTCCCTGTGCTATGCGGCTGCTTCCCACTAGCTATCTACCTTACATTTGGTAGTGTATATATGTCCATGCCTCTCTCTCGCTTTGTCACAGCTCACTCTTCCCCCTCCCCATATCCTCAAGCCCATTCTCCAGTAGGTCTGTGTCTTTATTCCTGTCTTACCCCTAGGTTCTTCATGACATTTTTTCCCCTTAAATTCCATATATATGTGTTAGCATACGGTATTTGTCTTT
>NW_020172677.1:1522908-1530050 GCF_003031525.2 Neophocaena asiaeorientalis asiaeorientalis
GCCCGTCTCTGGAGCTCCTTTAAGCAGCGCTCTTAAACCCCTCTCCTCGCGCACCAGGAAACAAAGAGGGAAGAAAAAGTCTCTTGCCTTTTGGGCAGGTCCAGACTTTTTCCCGGACTCCCTTCCCGGCCAGCCGTGGCGCACTAACCCCTTCAGGCTGTGTTCACGCCTCCAACCCCAGTCTTCTCCCCGCGCTCCGACCGAAGCCTGGGCCTCAGCTCCCAGCCCCGCCCGCCCCGGTGAGTGAGCCGACAAGCCTCTCGGACTGGTGAGTGCCGGCCGGCCCCGATCCTCTGTGCGGGAGTCTGTCGCCGCTTTGCCCTCCGCACCCCTGTTGTTGTGCTCTCCTCCGCGGCGCCGAAGCTTTCCCCACTCCGCCACGCGCAGTCTCCGCCCGCGAAGGGGCTTCCTAGTGTGTGGAAACATTTCCTCCTTCACAGCTCCCTCCCACTGGTGCCGGTCCCGTCCCTATCCTTTTGTCTCTGTTTATTCTTTTTTTCTTTTGCCCTACCCAGGTACGTGGGGGGTTTCTTGCCTTTTGCGAGGTCTGAGGTTTTCTGCCAGCGTTCAGTAGGTGTTCTGTAGGAGTTTTTCCACGTGTAGATGTATTTCTGGTGTATCTGTGGCGAGGAAGGTGATCTCCGCGTCTTACTCTTCCGCCATCTTCCCGGAAGCTCCCTCACTAACCCTTCTTTGTGTTCATTTTGGTTCAGTGTTCAGGGTCCAGCTTTATGCTAGGGGACCAGCTTTATGTTGGTCTGTTCTCAAGTTCTGATCAGCATAAAGGATGTCTCTGTCTTCATGCCAAAGCTTTTACAGTTTTGTATAACTATTGTGTTTTACCTTTCTTCTTTTTAAGGTGTTAGCCCTTGTTTCCTGCCTCTGCTTCCTAAACAGACACCTATTATTTAATTTAACCTGTTCAGAGAGCTGCCTGAGAGGAAGCTACTCAGCTACAAGTCATATGTACTCTTTTAGTTTTATATCTGAAAGCTTTAGGTGAGATTTGTTAAATGTTTCTTCTTAAATCACTATTTCACTTTGCTTAGCAAAAAAGTCTGTATATTTATTGGTCATCTTCCAAGAAATTCTTCCTTCTTGCCCTTGACTCCCTTGCCCTTATTTTCAGATGTTTTCCAAACCTCTAGTTTTTTTCATATTTTCTCTTTTCTCTCATGAAAATTCCATCTGTTCTGAAAGTCTTTCCTGATATTTATCTCCAAATCTAGATTAGGGGTTCTCATCTATGCTCTTATAATATCTACCTTGATGTTTTAGACAATTACCACAAAGTACTTTACCTTCTCTATTTTGCAGTAAAACTGCTGAAAGCAGACAAGGTCTCTATCTATTTCACTCCTATACTTGTAACGTCTAAGAGCTCAGAGGAGAGTAGGCGATGAAATATTTCTCAATGACTTAATTAATGGATATCAGTTTTATTCAGAAGATATCCAAAGGCACATTTACCATTAGGATCCCTCTCCACTGTTCTATTCTGATGTTTTAAAATATTTTTTGTCCATTTTATAAAACTATGTTTAAGATAGTCCCACCATTTTTTACCCAAACCAACTCTGTATTGATTCTTGATAACATATTCTCTAAGCCACCCAAGTTTCATCATTTGGAAATGAATGTTAGACCTTCTTCTCTTTCCCCGTGCCATCATGTCTGAGTAAATGATTCATTTTGTGGAATTCAGTCTCCTTTCTCTATTCATGTGGTAATACCACAGATAAGATCTTATGTCTTTATTTCATGTACTATTGCAATAGTGTGCAATCTGGCCATTGCACTGTCAATATCTCTTTCACATGTGCAAATCCTTTTCAGGTAACACTGTCACTTTCTAAGCCACAGCCACACTCATGCCATACATGTCTCAAAATCTTCCATATCCTCTCTACAAACTCTTTTCAAGGCATCTAGGTTGTATATGATACACTTCAACCTGGTCTCTGGGTATTTCTCCTCACAATCCCAAAGCAGAAAGAGTTCTGCATAATGGAAATGTTACTAATTTTGGTAAAAAGAATATACTGTTTGGACTTTTGTTCTCCAACTGTATATCTTTGTAAACTTTGGTAAGTCCCTAACTTGTCTGTGGCTTGGTTTCTTTCTATAAAAGTAAGATAATATCATTTCTATTCTAGATTTTTTTGTGTGTCTAGAGAACATTTGATAATGCATGTAAAGCACTTGCAACAGTGCTTAATGCATACTGACTGCTTACTTGGTAGCAGCTGTTATTATGTCCACCCATGATCTGAGCAAGCAGAACTATCCCTTAGTCCACATATTATATTATGCTTCAGATATTCTGCATAGGGACACAGACCATTACTAAGTCTGTACTGATTTATACAACCATCTAAAAGTAAACATGAATGTTTTCTAAATTCTCCATTGTTCCAGTTTAGAGTTAAAGCCTCTCCCAAAAGTTGTCTATACTCTCTAGCTCTGTTTCCTACTTACTTCTTCCCATCCTATCTTGAACCTGCTCCAATCTGTCTTTGCCTCTAGCACTCATCAAGCTACTCTTCTCTAGGTCACCAATGATAAAAATCATTTCATGTAAAGTATTTAAAACATGGTCCAATATGACTCTGTATCCAAGTGCTCTTAGCTTTATAGGGAAAGCAACAGAGTTTCAAAAAATTAAAAATAACGATGGGCACAGTAAGGTCTCCTGGTCTTGAAGTACTTGGGTGAAATAAGTCATCCAGATTCATAGTAGTGCACACTTTGTGTTATCCAAGAATTGCCATATTTTTCATGAAGACTGTCAAAAACCTGAGTTACTTAATAGCTATTCAAAATTTTATACCCTCTTACTTTCATAGCAGACTTTAACAATGATAAAACGGGAACCTTTTTCATCTATCATATGATAGCATAAAGTTTTCTTTTTCACATTGTGCTCTATCAGCCTTGAAGTAAATAGTGTTTACTCAGATTGAAGGAAAATTGAGCAATTTTGTATGGAATTTGATGATTGTTTATAGCTATGAAGAATGATACTGGCTCCACATTTCAACGTCTCCAAATGACAAAATCATTTGCAGTATTTGTACAAATAAGTAAATCTAGTCTTCTGTAACAATAATAATCCAAAGCTTTCTGTTTGAGAGAAAAAGTGCTTTCTGGCAAAATCAAATTTCCAATTTTTTTTAATACAAGGAGATATTTCATTAAGTTCATTTAATGCAATATAAGTTGTAAATAATTGAACTTCTCCGAACCCTTTTCTCTGAAACATTCTGGGTCTTAATTTATAAAGGTGACTGAATGATGACATAGAGTGGTCAATGCATTGAAAGAAATTTTCAATGTTACTCATAGTTGCCCTAGAAACAAGAGGCACAGCTCCAAGCACAGGGTCACAGGAGGAACACCAGGTTTTGGTCAGGAAGCAGAAACAGGATAAAGCACTAGGTTTAGGCTAGAGCCTTTATTAGGGTTTATGCAGGAAAGGTAAGACAGGGCTGGGTAACTGAGTAAGGATTGACTTGTTTGAATAATTTCAGTAGGCTATATAAGGGTGGTCCCTAGTTGCTTAGTGCCTGGCCCTGGGATGCTTAAGACAGAGGAATGTTGCCTCCTAGGGTGCAGGAACCAGAGGAGGTATGTCTCTCTATTGGTTAGTTTGCATATCAAAGACAAGTTTCCTGAGTCAATGCTATCTCTAAGAATTTACTAATCGGCTCACCCAGGGAGGGGCATTCTGTACCTAGACTGAAAGCTTGTTTTTTGTTTTTTTTAGGATGTCAAGACATCATAATATACAGGAAATTAAAATTAAAAAAAAAACATGATGAATATACACACAACTATTTACAGTTGTATCACAGTCAATTATGTGTTTTTACACATATTTTGGCAGTGTATAAAACACGGCTTCATGGGTTAGGGAATAGACTTATTGGATTTTGAGAAATTGAAGTAGATAAAGAACTACTAAGGGTAGTTGGAAGAAATAGATTCCACGTCAGGGAATAGAATGGGACACTGTCCTGAGTTGGTTCATCCTTGGGGTGTTGAATGGGTAATCACAGAGGTACAGTGCCTGACTGTAACCATTCCATGTAGCTCCCAGTATCCTACAATAAGGCATCTCTGCTGTAATTCAGTGCACTAACCGAATAGTTCAGTAATTTGTTGGATTAAATTTCCAGGTAGAACATTAAAAATAATTAATGAATCAGCCATTTCTGCCACAAAATAAAAGGAATAGAAGAAAGTTACTCTGGTTTAGAATATTACTTATAAAAGAAATGTTGAACCTTTTCGTAGTCTACACTGACACTGACACTACCTTTCTGAATTTTTTTTTCATACAATTATTTTCCCTAAGTCAGGGTAATACTGAGTATATATTTCTGTGATCCTCTACTTAATATATGCCTTTATTACTAGATTATAGAGTTCCAAGGGCCTTAATCTCCTTTTTACTTTCCACAGTGCAGCTCAGTGCTTATCTATCTATCCACCTATCTATCTACTATCTGTCTATCTATCTACCTATCTATAATAGACTTTCTGACTTTCCATTGTTCAACTTTACCATGCCATCTCTGATTACCTTGGAACACAGTGACAAACATGAAATTGTTGTGAGAAAAATATTGACCATATATTTTCTTATTATTTTTTTGCCCCATCAGAAAAAAAATTAAAAATCTTGATTAATTGTTTTTAGTGTTGCTTTCAGCCCTGCACTGTTTTCGGTGTTGGCTTTAAATTTCTTCATATCAAATTGAAAGTGCCGATTTGAGCCATGTCTTTTCAGCATCTAGACATGGTATGCTCTAGGAAAAGAAGACCTGGGGGAAAATCTAGGCAATTTCATGTCATATATATCATATGTCAGTAGATGCCACCATTGCACTGTGACAACCCTCTATGTTGTGGTAACGAAGGACAGCCTTCACTCTCTGCTCCATTCTCCTATCAAAGAATGCCGAAGTATGAAATAAGTAAATATAGTTTGGGAGATATATACCACACATGCTTTTTCTCTGCCTTTGTAATAGGGGTGAAAAGTTAAATTTTCATTGAAGAACATTTCCTCTTCGTGTTGAATGTATTGTTGCTACTCTTATAGCTGAAAGTTACTAGACTGACAAAGTATTTAAAAATTCATCTATGGTTTAAGTTTTACCATAGAAATTTATAAATATTGTGTAAAGCAACTCAACAATGCTGTATGAAGTACTTATAAGAAAAATCCCATTAGGTCATGAAACCTGGAACTAAAACTTTAAATACAAAGAAAGGAAACACAATCATTACAAATAATTTTCTCTTTTGTGTTAATGAATACATCCAATTTATGTGCTATTGTATTGAAAGGAAACATTCCTGGTTCCTTCATTTCCTTTTCTTATAATTCTTGATAAGATTAATTTGTGATTTATAGTTCTCTTCTTTCTGAACAATTCGACTGACTCGCTTCTAATTGGTGGTTTATATCTCCTTGAGCACCACATTCCAAGTTACTTTTCCTACTGCTGAAGCTTAACTGCAGCATACTTGTGAGAGATTTATTTCAATAGAGTGAACAAAAACATATTCTATACTCTTTCCTGCTTCACTTTTTATAGAACCTAACTCAAGATTGCTCAAATTAGTATGCTAATATACTGTTTTATAATCTCTGTCTATTTAGAAACCTGAGCACAATTCCTTCTGAGCATAATTTTAGGAGTGGCAATAACAATCGAGAATACTATCAAATATAACAATGTTGTCTTTATCAGCCTTTGGTACATATCACAGGTCAATAAAATTTTGATGATGTCGAGACAATACAAGTAATATGCTTGGTCTGTTAAGAATTACAGTGATAGAGTTTTCCATGAGTTGTAGATATCCTAGTGGAGTTTTCACCTCTTTTCTGATCAGGCTTTTATTCTCTTATTATATAAAAAGGTTGTATATCATTATTATAATACTAAGCCATCTAATTCTTACATCACTAACTAGCTTACTTCCTACTTTGTTGATTTTTTCAGTCCCATTCATCTGAAATTTATTTATTGTCATTGTTCTGAGATTTTCCACATATGCATACAAAGGAAAGGAATATTTATTTCCCTCATGAGAACTAAGTATTTTGGATAACATTTTTAAAACCTTATGAAAATACAATCAACTTTTCCCTGTTTTTCCAAGTACTTATGGACATGCTTTAAAGCTACCATACTATTTAACAACTATATGAACAATTACTGAAAAGGAAATATTACTTATATTACTTTCACATGGAATTTATTGACAGTTCCTGAATCTTGCAAAGTTTTTGAGAGAATTTCATTTCAAGGAAATAACAAGTTTGGCCTACATAAAAATTCAGTCCCCAAACTTGTTCCATCAGGAAGCTGCCTATGAAAGCTCTGTAGTTTTGGCTGTGAATGACAATAGCAAGAGGGGGGAAAGTCCCCAAATTAATGCTATTGGCCATAGAAAACAACGAGAAAAGGATTTACTCTAACAGAGCTGGATATGAGGATGTCTTACAGGCTAAGTGAGGAACTTATTCCATTCCCAGGGCAAGGAGACTTTGGAAGCCTTTCCCTGCAGTAGATAGGGGCAACTGACTGATATGGGTTTCATTCTGTATGTTCTATATAGGAGATTTAAAAGAAAACTTCTTTTAATTCCACATTATGTAATACGTGAGTGGTAGAAAGTGGAGATGGGAAAATAACTTTTCTTCCAGTTAATAAGATATCAGACCACATAAAACTATATCTAGACATGATGGACATGACTTTGCATGAATCCAGAGTTCCTTCACTGTCAGCCATATTCCATAACTGATAGAACGGATAATTTTCTCCCTTGTAAAGAATTTGCATATTGTTTTTGTAGGAAAAAGGATACACTCAAAAAGGCAATGACAGGAGTCACCATAGCAGTGATTGCTGCCTGCTACCCATGCCCCAGTGTCCATTATGTACATTTGCGACCCCCACCTCCATACCTCTCCCTCTCTCTCTCTCTCTCTCTCTCTCTCTCTCTCTCTCTCTCGCTCTCGCTCTCGCTCGCTCTCGCTCTCGCTCTCGCTCTCGCTCTCTCTCGCTCTCGCTCTCGCTCTCGCTCTCGCTCTCTCGCTCGCTCTCGCTCTCGCTCTCTCG
>NW_020172677.1:1530186-1563465 GCF_003031525.2 Neophocaena asiaeorientalis asiaeorientalis
CTCGCTCTCGCTCTCGCTCTCGCTCTCGCTCTCTCTCGCTCTCGCTCTCGCTCTCGCTCTCGCTCTCGCTCGCTCTCGCTCTCGCTCTCGCTCTCTCGCTCGCTCTCGCTCTCGCTCTCTCTTCCCTCAGAATCTTGGCTTCTCAGGGTAGTCCTCTCAAAGATGTGCCTCAACAGCATATTGATTATTTTGAATTAAAGTTACAAAGTAAGTGACCAATACAAGAGGAACACTCTGATTCTCCTTTCTGTCTTCCTGAAAGTAGGAAATAAGTCTCTCATGTGAAAGGTGCACTCTGAATATCTGGAAGTAGAAGGACACTCTTAGCACCAGAGAAAGGAAATTTGGGTCAAAAGCCTATATAAATAAACCTTGTTACTTTAATTTATTACCCCAAGCCCAAACTCCGTTTAGATTCTTCACTAATTAAGCACCAAAGCCTAAGTTTCTTTCTCTGTCAATTCTTCACACATTTATGGTTTCTTTATCTAAAAAGTATAAAAGTTGCCTGCTTTGGCCACTTCTTAGGTCCCATATGAGACTTCCATATGCATGAATTAAAATCTGGGTTTTTTTTTTTCTCATGTTAATCTACCTTGTGTCAGTTTTATTATTAATCTGGCTACAAGAGGGGTAGAGGGGGCAATTTTTCCCTCCTCTACACTTGGAATCCACATGTTAAGGATGCAGAACCATCTCATCAGCCAGATGTCCATTTTTGACTATTATGTGTGAGATAAATAAAAATCTACTATTGATAAGCCACTGCTTTTAGGGTCTCTTTCTTCTCTCTTCTAACACCTTAGATTACGATATTTTTAATCTACTAGATTAATTTAATATACATATTATAGTTTTATATACTATGGCTTTCAAATAGTTAATATTTTATTTAAGACTTTTAATAACCTTTTACAAGTAAAATCAATCTATACTTTTCTCCTTATTCTCTTCTGTTTTCAGAATTATCACTTGGTTAGTTCAATAATATACATGCAGATATTTACTTAAAAAGAGAAAGCAAAGTTTCATATAAGAAGAGAATGCATAATTTCTTCATGTATTATGCACTAAGGTTCACAATGATTTTATTTTCTTCTAAAGAAAAGCATGATGTTTTGGAACTAGATATATTTTCAGTCAACAACTCTTATAAATATATATTCCTAATGAACTCAACTCAACATCAGAATGTGCAAACTTTCTGGAATAATGTGAAGGTTTTGATGCTAGCCAAAATTTTTATTTGAAATCCTAGGAAGAGTTATTTTTCTCATTTTGTGAATCTGAAGGCACTAAAAGTATATCATTTAAAATAAATAATCAGAATTATATCTAAATATCCAGCAAATTCAAAGCATGCATATATGAATTTGCATACATGGTCAATGCTTTGGGGCCCTATCCTTCAATAGCAATTTACTGGCTACTAATCACACAGAACACGCTAAGGCAACGATCAGATAAAATAATGCCACGTTTATTTTAACACATATTTAATAACTTGATAAATCCATGCATTATTGATACCTGAGAGCTGCCATTTCATTTTCTGATAATGCAACTAAGTTGGGGAAAATGAAGAATACCAAATTAGTAAATCATGTCAGTTATGTTAAATACTGTTATTACTTCCATTCTAGAGACATAGTTCTATCTGCAACATTTGATTATTCAAAGAGAAGTTGGAAAATTACTGCTGGAATTGCATCTAAACTCTAATAGGAAACCATATTAAACCTAGTAATTATTTATTGCAGGAAGTAACATTTGTTCATCATGTTGTGGAATAAGAAGAATGTTGAAAAAACATATTGTTGAGTAATTCGTATACAATTTTACTCAGTGTGAGCCAGCCCAGAGAAAAGTCTAGCTTTCAACAACTCACACTAAAATACAAACAAACCAACAAAGAAACAAACAAAATATAAAGCTATGCTTTGTTTCTAGATAATTATATATAGTATATGCAGTTTTTTATGAGTAAAACTAAATTACCCTAATAAATATTATAATTTTCTTCTAAACCTTAGGCGATTTGTGCTTTAAATGTGTCACATAAATATATTCCCTTGAGAAATGTCAAGAAAATAGAGAAATTTATATATAAACTTAATAATTGGATACTTACACATTAAATTAATAACAAGAATATTCACTTAACTTTTGTTTAGAAATTCCTACCCATGTAACCTTTAAGACTTGAGTGAATGTAACAATTAAAATGGGATAGCGGCATAAAATGCCCTACATTCAATAGTGTAAAGCTGGCTTGTTTTAGTGCTATGATATGCTGAGATTTACTGATTCTAGTACACAGCACCTTGCTGTTATGAGCAAGACCATAACAATTTTCTGAGTAACAAAAAGACCATAAACTATTAAGAATGAATTTCAAAGTATAATCCATTCACTAAAGCTACAATGTCTGTGCATCACATGAGGTATTATTTCTACACTTTGAAATACATAAATCCATGATTTAATACATATAATAAAAGTCAGTGATTATTTGAATGCACATCATGCTTTAGGTACCCTGATCAATCCTGGAGTTACGGAAAAAAACAGGGTGCGTTGTAGAGGATGCATCAGAAAGCTTTCTCTTAACAAACAACCATTGCCGTAAATGTATGTTTGTATGAAGCTCCATACACTAACAAAATTCTCGCACACTTAACCCTATTTAACTCTAAAAACCAAATATCTCTCTATGGTTCATGATAATCATCCTCATTTGCAAAAGAAGTCACAAAGACTCAGAGGAAAAAAAAAGTCTGTTTACAACAACTTGTAAGAAACATCCGAAAATGAAAAATAAGTTGGTTATATTTCCACATCCGGTGTCATTATTATTTCATCACACTGCTCTCATTTAGAAAAGAGAAAACTGGGACTCAAATAATCAAATAACTTAACAATGTCAAATACTATACGGCAAATAAGGAATATAGATTCTGGTCTTCAAACCACAAATTCAGGATTATGTTCATCTTTATTACATACACTTCTGATATGATTGGTATACCAGATATTATATCTCTAAGTAGGTCTGCTAGAGTAATTAGTAATAATTTTATTTGTTTTTTATAACATAGCTTAGCTCAAATTTAAAATGACATCAAAAGTTACTTAGATCATTACTTTTCTCTGCCCCTTCCCTTCAGTGCAGTTATATTATTCATTTGCAATAGGTTCATTTTTCCTATTCATTTTCCATGTGGGGTTACCATCTCTTTCTTGTGGATTTTAGTTATTAAAGTATGAGAAATATTAATCATTTATGAAAGCATGTTTATAACAAAGAATATATATTTACTTTTGACTATAGCCAGTATATAAGGAGTTTATCAAGTTAAGTTAAAATTTTTTTAAGATGGTCAATTGGTTACTGTGATCTTTATTCTCGTAAATTAATTTACTCTTTGGATGACACTTGTATCCTCACCAAATTCTCACCACAACAAATTTTCTGTTCTTCCACTTAGATAATCCCTTATATTTTTTAAAAACAGAACTTCCCTTTTTCTCCATTCAAGGTCTGCCATAAATCCCCTTTCCTTTTTGGAAGCTTTCATAACAAATCCCACATATTATTTCTCTCTTCTGAACAGAAAGCATATACACTATGACTCAGCATGTATGAAGTATTATTTTATGTTTAATTTTTCTCTTAACTTTTATATTGAAAGAATTTTCAGATGAAAAAAAGTTGCAAAATCAGTTTGAAAATTCTACCATAGTCCTCAGAATTGAATTACAAAACCACAGTACAAATAAGAAAACCAGAAAATTAATACACATAATAGTATTATCAAATCTACAGAACAATTTGAAATTTTAACAATTGTCCTACTAATGTAATTTTCTGGTCAAACATCAGATATCGTTGTCATATTGTTGTAGTCTCCTTTATTCTGAAACAGCTTTTCAGTCTGTCTTTTAAGACTTTGAGATTTTTTTGGGAAAAGTATTGGCCAGTTATTATGTTGAAGTTGGATTTGTCTGATATTTCCTCATGGTTAAATATAGTTATGCAAACCTGGCCAGATTGACACAGAAGTGACTCTGTATTCTCAATGCAGCATATCAGGAGGTACATGGTGTCAATGTATATCACTGTTAGTTATGTTAACTTTGTCACTTGGTATTATCTGCTCAGTTTCTCTACTGTAAACTTAATATTTTTACTTATTTTAATTAAAAATATCTTTTGCAGGGATTCTTTGAGATTGTTTCTAATTATACTTTTCCAGCATTTTTATCATCCTTTGATGAGTTTTGCCTGTAACACTTATCACTGTGATATTTGCCATGCTGGAATTTTATTTTCAACATGTATTTTATAAGTTGTAACTTTGCTGTAATGATTAATTTTACTTTCTTCCCTTTTTAAAATTAATTTATGTATTGAATTGCCCATGTAAATCAGTACAGATTCATGTATTTTGACATTATTCTTTGTGTAACAATCCATTATAGAATGGATCATTATAATTTGTTGCTCAGATTGTCTCATATTTTCCCATTGGAAGCTTCTTTAAATTGGTTTTTAAAATCTATTACATGTAAATGGATTAAATGCCCCAACCAAAAACATACAGACTGGCTGAATGGATACAAAAACAAGACCCATGTATATGCTGCCTAAACGAGATACACATCATACCTAGGGACACATGCATACCGAAAGTGAAGGGATGGAAAAAAATATTCCATGCAATGGAAATCAAAAGAAAGCTGGAGTAGCAATATTTGTATCAGATAAATAGACTTTAAAATAAAGACTGTTACAAGAGATAAGGAAGGACACTACATAATGATCAAGGGATCAATACAAAAAGAAGATGTAACAATTATAAATGTTTATGCACCCAACACAGGAGCACATCAATACATAAGACAAATGCTAACAACCATGAAAGGGGACATCGACAATAACACAATAATAGTAGGGTACTTTAACACCTCACTTACACCAATGGACAAATCATCCAAACAGAAAACAAATAAGGAAACACAATCTTTAAATGACAAAAGAGACCAGATAGATATAATCGATATTTATACAATATTCCACCCATAAGTGGCAGAATACACTTTCTTCTCAAGTGCACATGGAACATTCTCCAGGATAGATCACATCCTGGGTCACAAATCAAGCCTTGGAATTTTTTGTGTGTGTGTGATACGCGGACCTCTCACTGTTGTGGCCTCTCCCATTGTGGAGCACAGGCTCCGGACGCGCAGGCTCAGCGGCCATGGCTCACAGGCCTAGCTGCTTCATGGCATGTGGGAATCTTCCCGGACCAGGGCACAAACCCATGTCCCCTGCATCGGCAGGCGGACTCTCAACCACTGTGCCACCAGGGAAGCCCCAAGCCTTGGAAAATTTAAATCATATCAAGCATCTTTTCTGACCACAATGCTATGAAATTGGAAAACAATTACAGGAAAAGAACTGGAAAAAACACAAATACATGGAGACTAAACACTGTGCTACTAAATAACCAAGAGATCACTGAAGAAATCAAACAAAAAATTTTAAAAATGCATAGAAACCTATGACAATGAAAACACAACGACCCAAAACCTATGGGATGCAGCAAAAGCCGTTCTAAGAGGGAAGTTTGTAGCAATTCAATCTCACCTCAAGAAACAAGAAAAATCTTAAATAAACAATCTAACCCTACATCTAAAGCAGCTAGAGAAAGAAGAACAAAGAAAACCCAATGTTACTAGAAGGAAAGAAGTCATAAAGATCAGAGCAGAAATAAATGAAATAGAAATGAAGAAAACAGTAGCAAAGATCAATAAAAGTAAAAGCTGCTTCTTTGAGAAGATAAACAAAATTGATAAACCATTAGCCAGATTCATCAAGAAAAAAGGGAGAAGACGCAAATCAATAAAATTACAGATGAAAAAGGAGAAATTATAACTGACACTGCAGAAATACAAAGGATTGTAAGAGACTACTACAAACAACTCTATTGCAATAAAATGGACAACCATGAAGAAATGAACAAATTCTTGGAAAGGTACAATTTTCCAAGACAACCAGGAAGAATTAGAAAATATAAACAGAGCTATCAAGGTAATGAAATTGAAACTGTAATTAAAGATCTTCCAACAGACAAAAGTCCAGGACCAGATGGCTTCACAGGTGAATTCTATCAAACATTCAGAGAAGAGCTAACATTGATCCTTCTCAAACTCTTCCAAAAAATAGCAGGAGGTACACACCCAAATTCATTCTATGAAGCCACCATCACCCTAATACCAAAACCAGAAAAAGATATCACAAAAAAAGAAAATTATATACCAATATCACTGATGAACATAGATGCAAAATTACTGAACAAAATACTAGCAAACAGGATCCAACAACATATTAAATGGATCATACACCATGTTCAACTGGGATTTATCCCAGGGATGCAAGGATTCTTCAATATACACAAATCAATCAATGTGATGCACCACTTTAACAAATTAAGGAATAAAAACTATATGATCATCTCAATAGATGCAGAAAAAGCTTTCAACAAAATTCAACCTCATTTATGAGAAAAACTCTTCAGAAAATGAGCATAGAGGGAACCAACCTTAACATAATAAAAGCCATATATGACAAACCCACTGCAAATATCATACTCAATGGTGAAAAACTGAAAGCATTTCCACTAAGATCAGGAACAAGACAAGGATGTCCACTCTCGCCACTTATTCAACATAGTTTTGGAAGTCCTAGCCACGGCAATCAGAGAAGAAAAAGAAATAAAAGGAATACAAATTGGAAAAGAAGTAAAACTATCACTGTTTGCAGACAACATGATACTTTACATAGAAAAGCCTAAAGATGCCACCAGAAAACCACTAGAAAATGACTTTGGTAAGGTTGCAGGATGCAAAATTAATGCACAGAAATCTCTGGCATCCCTATACACTAACAAAGAAAAATCAGAAAGAGAAATTAAAGAAACAATCCCATTTACCATCACAACAAAAAGAATAAAATACCTAGGTATAAACCTACCTAAGGAAGTGAAAGACTTGTATTCATAAAACTATAAAACACTGATGAAAGAAATCAAAGATGACATAAACAGATGGAGAAATATGCCATGTTCTTGAACTGAAAGAATCAATATTGTGAAAATGACTATACTACCCAAAGCAATCTACAGATTCAATGCAATCCCTATCAAACTACCAATAGCATTTTTCACAGAATTAGAACAAAAAATTTCACAATTTGTAAATAAAAACAAAAGACCCTGAATAGCCAAAGCAATCTTGAGAAAGAAAAATGGAGCTGGAGGAAGCAGGCTCCCTGACTTCAAACTATACTACAAAGCTACAGTAATCAAGACAGTATGGTACTGGCACAAAAACAGAAATATAGATCAATGGTACAGGATAGAAAGCCCAGTGATAGACCCACACACATATGGTCACCTAATTTACAACAAAAGGGGAAAGAATATATAATGGAGAAAAGACATCCTCTTCAATAAGTGGTGCTGGGAAAACAGGACAGCTACATGTAAAAGAATATTAGAACACTCCCTAACACCATACACAAAAATAAACTCCAAATGGATTAAAGATCTAAATGTAAACCATACACTATAAAACTCTTAGAGGAAAACATAGGAAAAACACTCTTTGACATAAACCACAGCGAGATCTTTTTTGACCCACCTCCTAGGGTAATGAAAATAAAAACAAAAATAAACAAATGGGACCTAATGAAACGTCAAAGCTTTTGCACAGCAAAGGAAACCATAAACAAGACAAAAAGACAACCCTCAGAATGGGAGAAAATATTTGCAAATGAAACAGCGAGCAAAGGATTAATTCTCCAAAATATACAAACAGCTCATGCAGCTTAATATCAAAATAACAACCAAAAAGTGGATGGAAGATCTAAATAGACATTTCTCTGAAGAAGACATACAGATGGCTTAAAAGCACATGAAAAGATGCTCAACATCACTAATTATTAGAAAAAACCATATGACTCAGCAATCCCACTACTGGGCATATACCCTGAGAAAACCACAATTCAAAAAGAGACATGTACCACGATGTTCACTGCAACACTATTTACAATAGCTAGGACATGGAAGCAACCTAAATGTCCATTAACAGATGAATGCATAAAGAAGATGTGGTACATATATACAGTGGAATATTGCTCAGCCATAAAAAGAAATGAAATTGAGTTGTTTGTAGTGAGGTGGATGGACCTAGAGTCTGTCATACAGAGTGAAGTCAGAAAGAGAAAAACAAATACCATATGCTAACGCATATATATGGAATCTAAAAAAAAAATGGTACTGATGAACCTAGTGGCAGGGCAGGGATAAAAGTGTAGACATAGAGAATCAACTTGAGGACATGAGGTGGGAGGGGGAGGCTGGGGCAAAGTGAGAGTAGCAGCAACATATATACACTACCAAATGTAAAATAGTTAGCTAGTGGGAAGCAGCAGCCTAGCACAGGGAGATCAGCTCGATGTTTTGTGACAACCTAGAGTGGTGGGATAGGGAGGGTGGGAGAGAGGCTCAAGAGGGAGCGGATATGGGGTATATGTATGCATATGGCTGATTCACTTTGTTGTACAACAGAAACAGTATTGTGAAGCAATTATACTCCAATAAAGATCTATTAAAAAATAAAGCATAAAAGATATAAAATAAAATTGATTACATGTCTTCATCATGTTTTGAGTAATTCCATAATTTGGCATGTCTCATTTTCATTCCAGTCTCATTTTGAAGATCTGTGCCCTAGTTCTGGAATTATCCATTTCTTCAGGGAGCCTAGGTTTCTTCTAGAGATTGGAATTCATAAACTGAGACCCAAGTGTTAGGCGTACTTATTATTGGAGTGTTTCTGCTTATAGGTACTGTCAGAGAACAAAGTTAAATTATTTCTGGATCTATACCTATATCTGTATCTATATCTATATTTATATCTATATGGATATATATACACATACATACACATTAGCCTTTTTTTCTCCTAATCTTTCTGTCTATCCATCCATCCATCCATCCATCTATATTTATCTATTGCCTGATTTCACACTGACACTTCCAATTGCAGTCAAACACCACAGAGTTAATGTTATCCTTCTTACTTTTTTATCTTCTTTATCATAACAAATTATGCTATGTTTTGTCTCTTCTTTTACTCAGTTAATATTATAGCTTGAAGATCTTCTAGGTCAAAATACAATGCTTACTTTGCTCGTTTCATCTATAATATCAAATGATTTATCACTGATATTTTAAACATTACTCTAGTGTATAATATTGAACATGTTACGACAGGCATTTAACCATGGAGTGATTGATTATGATTGGATCCATGCTTATGATAGCTTTTATATTGTAAAAGCTGATTAGAAATGTAAGTAATATTATTTTATTGTTAATTTCAAATGTAGTGAAAACTAGTAATCCTAGAATATGAGAACTAAAGAAATATAACTAACTAGAATTTTGAGACTTGTATTAGCTGAGCTGCCAAACATCATGGAACAAGTGACAGAAATGAAAGTAAAATATTGGTGTTATTTCTTCCAGAGAAAATTGTTTCCATGCTATCATGCCTCATTAAAAAAAGAAAACCATTTTGTTTTATATGGTTAGGTATAGATATTTAACATCATGACCTAAGTCTGGAAACATCAGAGTAGCTTTTTTTTAAAAAGTAGAATGTGATCCCAACCTTGGAGGTTAAGTAGAATTTCTAAATCTGGAGAATACATGTGGTGGGGACATCTAAATAAGCCAAGGATTAAATTTGGGGAAGTTCCTTAGAAACAGACAGAATCATGCCTCAGATGACATAAGTGCCCACTGGGTAGTAGATACTCTGGGTGACCTTTCAGAGAACATATTATCTTAGAAATTAATTCTATGTGACTTATAGACTAAACTCTGGCATGCAGGCTTCATATATGACTAAATTTTTAGGATCAGCAGTTTTCTCTCTCAGGTGCAGAATGTTCCACTTTGATCTCAGCTTAAAATCTTTAAATGTTTTATAGGCAAACTTATCAATTTGTCTTTTAATAATTTCCCAGCCTCATTTCAAATCACTCCCATATATTCTGTGCTCTAAACATTCTGTACTTTTTGTTTGTTTCTTTCAAACATCTAGGCTGTCTCTCATTTCTAGGAGTTTTCATCTGCTTAAATGTTATTCACCTTTCAAACGTCAGTTTTGAATTTCTATAGGAAACTTCCTTGATCCTCCATAATGTGTTAGGTGCTCCTGTTATGTGCTCCTACTAGCACTTTGTATTCATGCTACTATTGCTCTTATTACTGTTTACTGGCATTCTACTACTTTAGATTGCCCACAGTATGCAAGATTCCTGAGGAGAGATAACATTCAAATCACATTTATTTGCTCCTATTTTATAGCATTAGGCATAAAGACTAATATTCTAAAAGGTATTTGTTGAAATAATAAATTCTATAATATTTTCTTATTTTAAAGGTAAGAAAATTAATTCTCAGAGTGTTTAAATGTTATATAAAGTCACAGAGTTATTCACACATAGTAGATTGACTAAACTTAGTTCTAAGCTTTTCTCTCTCCAACAAAGAATCTGATTTTTCCTGTTTTGTGTTGAAAGTATATTTGCTTAAGTTCATGCTACCTTTTAATATAACTGTGAGTGATACAAAATAAATGTGTGTTAAGAAGGACATTATCTGGCATTGCTGGAAGCCAATGCAGAATTTTACAGATATAATGATTTAGAAGGAAAAGTTAAAATTGATAATATTTACTGACATATATTAAAGCAAGCTATTTTTACTAGAACTTTCTCCAACTCATTGAGATATTACTCTGCTTTTATTGCATTGCTTTGATATTAGCTGACATTTCACAAATGGTCTTAAATCTGGCTCCTCTACATTTGGTGTTTATTTCATTAATAATTGAAATGGGGAATAAAGGACACTTTTGTTTATTCAAGTCCAGTTCACTTAAAAACGCAAATATACAACTTTCGCTAAAGACAGTGGTAAAAATGTAGCTGTGTGTATCAACAATAAAATAAAATTTTATCTGGCCTTAAACAAACAACATATTTTTCATTTTCATGGTCTTTATCTGGAAAGAACTGTTTATATACTATACTTTCCACATAAAAGATATTTTTCTTTTTATGTGTATGCACAACAATTTTTTTCAAAGTTTCTGAAAACTGTATTAGTTAGTTACCCAATAGATTTACTCTGCTTTATACACATCAAAAACAAGAAATGTCTGCATACCCACAGGAGAGGAAGACTTTTAGTTTCACTCTCAAGTAACTCTTTCCTTTTATCTGTAAACAGAACTCCTATATCTCATGAGGAACACATGCCATAAAGTTCAAATGGGATAGAACTTGACTCTTGACACAGGATGTGTGTAACTGCTCACAGAGCAACCGTGTTTAGTTCAGGATTGGACATGGGTACATTCAGTCAAGACCCCTACGTGTGATTTAATACTTGCAGAGTGGGTCCAAATATGCTTGAGGTTGCCTGCAGACATCTTTTTCATCTGTAGAGAGAGTCTCGATGAGAGTAAAATTAAGCAGTGATGAAAGACTGTGGTGGACATATGTAATTTCTAGACACCGAACATTTAAAAAGGCTTCATCTAAGAAGGAATCCTACTATGGTAGAAAAAGGAAGTAGGTATTTTTTTCTTCCCCATTCACAGAAACAAGAACACAAAATGTGAATTATGCATGGTCAAATGAATGATCTCGTTTGGATGCCTAATACTGAAGGAATGATGTAAAGGTAGAGGGAAAGAGGTTATTTAGAATGATAAATTGAGAGTCCAGACACATAATGGTAAATATTCTGTGGTTTTTAGATTCCATAACTGTGTCTTTCTTGTGGAGGACTACCCAGTGCATTGCAGAACGTTTAAAATATCTGATCCCTCATGTTGAACACCAATAGCAAATTCTCACACCATAAATGTTCCAACACATTTCCAAAGGTTCTGAAGGACAGTACTGTCCATGGTGAGAAATCCTGGCTTTAATATGGTCTATATTATTTGATGACAAGATTTCTTGATACCCACCTGCTTTTTTGAGTCTGGTTCTCTAGAATTTTTGCAAATTTTGTGAGCTAACTAACATTCTCCGAACACATTTCTTTTCTGAGTTAACAAGAATTGGTTTCTGATATTGTCCTTACTGTTTCACATCCACCTGTTTATATTTACTTATCTTATAACTTCTATTATTTGAGTAATAACCCTTCTGGAACTCTTCTTCACATCTCAACTTTACCTTCATACTTTTCATTACCTATGTCATCTCTGGGTCTGTTTTTATTAATTTTTCCTTGTTTGGGTCACAATTTCCATGCATCTTTGCATGTATAATAAGTTTGACTGGATGTTGGATAGTACAAATACAGGTTTCCCCTGCTATCAGAAAGTAGAGAGCTCCTATGAAAGTTTTCGTAAGCCTAAATGGTGTAAAGTGAAGAAGAAATTACCTTAAGACATGTCTTGCTAAGGGATGCACAAAATAAGTCAAGATAAAGCACAGGTGCTCACAGACACAGTTCAAAGTTCTGGCAGCTTGATGCTGAGATGCTGAGTGTAGTTCCTGGGGAAGGAGCTTTGTGGCACCACTCTCGCTGCTTTGGCGTGCCTGCTACCTCTATAACAGCTCACTGCAAAACACACACACATGCTGAAAGCTATTTCTCCTCTTTGCCTTTTTTCACAAAAGCAAAAATCCTCTTCAGATTTCTTACAGTTAGCAAAACAAATATTAATCTAGGTCTTTGGTAAAAGCAAAGCGGCATAAAGCAAACTCAAAAAGCAGGGGATGCTTGTGCTATATTTTTGATAGTCTGGATTGTTTTTCTTCATTTAGTGTGTGGCTGGCAGTTAACATACTTGAGAGTTGATTTGTTCAGTTTTTTTTTTTAAGTTTTATTAAAGATTTTTAGTACAGGTCTTGAAGAGCCTATTGATTTGGTCTAGTTTAGCCTTGCTACTAAGGCATTATAACTCTTGAATTTCCACTGAAAAACCTGCCCATTCCACATGGTCTCTCTACATTTTCAAGTCTTAACAGGAACATCTCCTAGCCTAACCCTCTATGAGCTCTGAAAATTGATCCTCTTACTGTTCTCCAGTAGTTGTTCCTTACTTGTGGTTTTCAATATATGTATATGCAGGGGCTTAACTGGTGGCGAAGTGGTTGAGAGTCCGCCTGCCGATGCAGGGGACATGGGTTAGTGCCCCGGTCCGGGAGGATCCCACATGCCGCGGAGCGGCTTGGCCCGTGAGCCATGGCCAGTGAGCCTGTGCGTCCGGAGCCTGTGCTCCACAACGAGAGAGACCACAACAGTGAGAGGCCCACATAGCGAAAACAGAAAAAGAATCCAGAGAAGAAGAGGACCTCACCCACACTGACCATCAATAGCTGGGCACAGCAAAGCCACCCAACCCTTGAGAATATAGCTGAATCGAAGTTGTAGGTTCCTCTTCCTTTGGGATAGAGTACTTTGCTCTTTATCCTTAGGGAAAATTAAGAGGAGAAGAAAATGAAAACCATGAGCTCCTCCTAGAGGGCAACAATGCCCAAGGTAGAGCCACTAAAAGGCATTCCTGGGCTTCCCTGGTGGCGAACCGGAGAGGCCACGACAGTGAGAGGCCCATGTACCACACACACACACACACACACACACACACACACACACACACACACACACAAATATATATATATATATATATATGCAGATTAGTATTCAGAAGTGGGATTAAAGATGTATCTCTATAAATCTTGGGAGATTTTTCTCAGTGTAACTCCATCTTCTCCAATACTGTGGCTCACAAATTCCAGCAACATAATTCATCTAGAATATAAATTTACGTATCCACAGCTCAGTGAGGCCACTGTACACTGTTTGGCTTCCTTCTTGCACCATGGTTAGGAAACAGCACCAAGTAGATATCCAAGATTGTAGGACTTATATTATCTGCTTATCATAACTTAGAAATGCTAGTCCTATGCTATGTTTTCCAGTCTCTGAAAATAATAAGCACATATATTTTAATTAGGTCTAAACCTCATTTACAGAAGTAGGGTAAGTCCAGTAGAAATTATTCCAACATGATCAGAAACAAAATTCCTTTACTTCTAGTAATCTTTTGTACCCCTTCCTATATCACATTCTCTGAAGAAATCAGTATTAATTCCTTGTTGTACATATTTCCATACATTTATCTATATATAGTCATCATTTTAATCTTGGGCTCATACCATACACATTACTCTCCAAAAAGTATTATTTTATCTAATTGTTTAAAAATAGAAATCTAAATAAATTTTCTGGATTCAGGTGGTATAAATGAAAAGTATTATGTCCCTTCGTGTTCCCTTTCATTCTGTCCAGGATCTCTTCAAAATTTATCTTCATCTCTGAACTTCAGAAATTTCACCAGCATAAATGATTTCTTGTCTTTCAATATTACTACTTATGATTTACGTGAACTTTTTCAAACTGAAAAACAAGTATTTCTTTGGTTTAACAAGGTTTCTTTATTCATCCCTGTCCTTCTTATTTCTCCTTCACCTGTTAATATTTATTTATGTTGTAACTTATATTATTTAAATATTGGCTTTCCTGGAACTCATCTTCACGTCTCTTAACTTTATGTTTTCCAAGTCTTTATACCTTTGTTCTGTGGTGTGTCATATTTTATCAATTTGGTATTTCAAAATATTAATTTAGTTTCCATCTCTTTCTGACCAAGATGACTTCTTTAAATCCAGGGTTGATAATTTCATATTTCTCTTGTGTATTTTGATATTTTCAAAAAATTCTATTTTTTCCATAAAGTTTTCTCCTATTGCTTCCATTAAGTAATCCTTTATAGCAATCTACTTTTTTAAATTTAATTTTATTTATTTTATTATACATCAGGTTTTATTAGTTATCCATTTTATACATATTAGTGTATATATGTGAATCCCAATCTCCCAATTCATCACATCACCCCACCGCCACCACTTTTCCCCCCTTGGTGTCCATACATTTGTTATGTACATCTGTGTCTCAATTTCTGCCCTGCAAACTGGTTCATCTGTACCATTTTTCTAGCTTCCACATATATGCGTTAATATACGAAATTTGTTTTTCCCTTTCTGACTTACTTTACTCTATGACAGTCTCTAGATCCATCCATGTCTCTACAAATGACTCAGTTTCGTTCATTTTTATGGCTGAGTAACATTCCATTGTATATATGTACCACATCTTCTTTATCCATTTGTCTGTCGATGGGCATTTAGGTTGCTTCCATGTCCTGGCTATTGTAAATAGTGCTGCAATGAACATTGAGGTGCATGTGTCTTTTTGAATTATGGTTTTCTCAGGGTATATGCCCAGTAGTGGGATTGCTGGGTCATATGGTAATTCTATTTTTAGTTTTTTAAGGAACCTCCATACTGTTCTCCATAGTGGCTGTATCAACTTACATTCCCACCAACAGTACAAGAGGGTTCCCTTTTCTCCAAACCCTCTACAGCATTTGTTGTTTGTAGATTTTCTGATGATGCCCCTTCTAACTGTGTGAGGTGATACCTCATTGTAGTTTTCATTTGCATTTCTCTAATAATTAGTGATGTTGAGCAGCTTTTCATGTGCTTATTGGTCATCTGTATGTCTACTTTGGAGAAATGTCTATTTAGGTCTTCTGCCCATTTTTGGATTGGGTTGATTGTTTTTTAATATTCAGCTGCATGAGCTGCTTGTATGTTTTCGAGATTAATCCTTTGTCAGTTGCTTCGTTTGCAAATATTTTCTCCCATTCTGAGGGTTGTCTTTTGGTCTTGTTTATGGTTTCCTTTGCTGTGCAAAAGCTTTGAAGTTTCATTAGGTCCCATTTATTTATTTTTGTTTTTATTTCCATTACTCTAGGCGGTGGATCAAAAAAGATCTTGCTGTGATTTATGCCAAAGAATGTTCTTCCTATGTTTTCTTTCCTCTAATAGTTTTATAGTGTCTGGTCGTACGTTTAGGTCTCTAATCCATTTTGAGTTTATTTTTGTGTATGATGCTAGTGAGTGTTCTAATTTCATTCTTTTACATGTAGCTGTCCAGTTTTCCCAGCACCACTTATTGAAGAGACTATCTTTTCTCCTTGTATATCCTTGCCTCCTTTGTCATAGATTAGTTGACCATAAGTGCATGGACATAGAGAATCCTAAATATGCCACCGGAAAACTACTAGAGCTAATCAATGAATTTGGTAAAGTTGCAGGATACAAAATTAATGCACAGAAATCCTTGCATTCCTATACACTAATGATGAAAAATCTGAAAGAGAAATTAAGGAAACACTCCCATTTACCATAGCAACAAAAAGAATAAAATACCTAGGAATAAACCTACCTCAGAAGACAAAAGACCTGTATGCAGAAAACTATAACACACTGTTGAAAGAGATTAAAGATGATACAAACAGATGGAGAGATATACCATGTTCTTGATTTGGAAGAATCAATATTGTGAAAATGACTATACTACCCAAAGCAATCTACAGATTCAGTGCAATCCCTATCGAATTGCCAGTGGCATTTTTTACAGAACTAGAACAAAAAATCTTAAAATTTGTATGGCGACACAAAGGACCCCAAATAGCCGAAGCGGTCTTGAGGGAAAAAAACGGAGCTGGAGGAATCAGACTTGCTGACTTCAGACTATACTACAGAGCTACAGTAATCAAGACAATATGGTACTGGCACAAAAACAGAAATATAGATCAATGGAACAGGATGGAAACCCAGAGATAAATGCACGCAATCTATTCTTGCCTTTAGATTGATCTTCCTCCTGCTTTTTATTATGTCAATCATGATACTCTAGCCATTGGGTATGGGATCTCTCAAAGTCTGTTTTAGCCTTCAGATTAGACAGACAGTGAAATATAATGTGTGAGTATTTTTTTCAGTGTCCCGATGTTGACTAGGTGAGCAAACAGGACTTCTAATTTTTAGGACAGCCTATTTGTTTAGACCTCTTTCTTTTCAGGTACAGTTTGTAATAGGTTACCCTCAAATAAAATGTATTCTTCCCCAGTGCAAAATCAATCAATATAAACATCTTAACCTGCCTATAGTTACAAGCAGTAAGGGATCTATCAATATCAGTCATTCTAATCTGCTCAGAACATCAAGGGGTTGGTTAAACTTCACTCCAGACTCTTTCAAAGACTTAGTATTTTTTCCAGTGTCAAAAATATTAAGCAACTATACTTGCATATTTTTTTATCCCACTGAGAACTCAAATTTTTAGCTGTAACAAGAATCTTCATCATACTCCAAAGTTTTGTGATGGTTAATTTAGTTGCTGAGTTGCCTACCAGGGCATTAGAGGGGAAAAGAGCATGGATGTATTTAAGTCACTATCTTTCCAATCACTACTCTTAGCTATTTAAGTATCATTTAATAAAATAATATGAATTTGAAAGTATAACAATTGCCATGCTATTACAGTTTAAAGATAAAAATATCATGTTAAGTTTCAAATATCAATCTCAAATATAGCATTCATATGTCTATACATTTCAACTTAAGCATGAATTAACTTAATTTTTCAAATTGACTTTGAATTGGTTTAGTCAATGGACAAATTATTTATATAAGTAAAATGTATGTACACGTAGAAGGTATAACCTTTTGTAAAAAGTATGACTTAATCAAAGTGCTGAGTATCAACTGAGCACATCATGTTTATATGGGAGAACTGTAGGTGCTTAAGGCTTAGGTGATAAACATTTACAAAAATAAGAGTAAAGTGTAAGATAATATCAGAAGGTTAAAAAAAATTAAACACTTGATAACAGAGTTCTTCTAAGGGAAGAAACTTTTTATTCCTTGTGCTTTAGACGTAGCTTCAGATTTGGAAATATATATATATATATAGCATATGAAGTTAATAGAAATTCTAGGAGTTATGCTAGCATGCAGCACTAAATATGAAAGACTATGAAGAAGGTTGTCTAATGACAAACCTCAGGGATTGCAAGTGGTCAAGAATCTGGGGACTCAAATCTAGGGATAACTAATATTTCAAAGTTAAGTTAGTTTTGGACTGGAATACAAAATACTTTTAAGTAAATCCCTCTCCATACAAGCTACCTCCATTTGCCTAAACTTTAAACAAAAACTTTCTTCCCACATAGTTCTGAATAACTGTTGAGTTTGTGAAAGCATCAAAGCAGTGCCCTGTTGGGAATCACCATGTATGAAAAAATGGAGTATGCCAGTTTTCACTTGTGATGAACAATAAACAGAAAAAAAATTCATAACAATCAGAAGCAACGTGGGAAGCAGAGATGGCAAGTAACACATGGCATGTAGCAGCACCATTACCAAGAGTGAGGATTTAGGGTAGAATTTCATATGAAACTAAATGAAGGATTTTACAAGTAGAAAAATATAGCTAGTAATTATAAAGTAAAGTGAACACTGGTGAAGAGTTTGGAATGCAGAAATGATGACTTGTGGAAGAAAAGAATTCCTAAAGGAAATGTGAATGGATTGCAAAATGGCAAGCAATTAGAGATAACATAAGTTGAAAGCAAAGTGCATAAACAGGTGCTGAAACAACAAGCACAATAAAAGAAATTCTTTTTTTGTTATTATTATTTTTATTAAAGTATAGTACAATATTACATAAATTACAGGTATACAACATAGTGATTCAGAATTTTTAAAAGTTATACTACATTTATAGTTATAAAATTTTGGCTACATTCTCTGTGTTGCACAACATATCCTGTAGCTTATTTATTTTATACATAACAGTTTGTACCTCAGTCCCTTAACCCTAACTTGCCCCTCCCCCTGCTCTCTCCCCACTGGTGACCACTAGACTGTTCTCCACATCCGTGAGTCTCTTTCTTTTCTGTTATATTTACTAGTTTGTTGTATTTTTTTCATATTCCACACATAAGTGATATCATACAGTATCTTTGTCTGACTTATTTCAGTTAGCTTAATACATTCTAGGTTCATCCATGTTGTTGCAAATGGCAAAATTCCATTCTTTTTTATGACTGTGGTATATATTCTTGATAAAGAAGATATATCACATCTTTATCAATTCATCTGTTGATGGTCATTTAGGTTGCTTCCATATCTTGGCAATTGTAAATAATGCTGCTATGAATATTGGGGTGTATGTATCTTTTTGCATTAGCACTTTTTGTTTTTGTTTTTGGATATATACACAGGAGTGGACTCACTGGGTCATACAGTAGTTCTGTTTTTAGTTTTTTGAGAGACTTCCATACTGTTTTCCTCAGTGCATGCACCAATTTACATTCCACCAACAGTTCATGAGGGTTCCCTTTTCTTCGCAACCTCACCAACATTTGTTATCTGTGTTCTTTTTGATGACAGCCATTCTGACAGATGTGAGGTGATATTTCACTGTGGTTTTGATTTGCATTTCTCTGATAATTAACAATGTTGAGCATCTTTTCATGTTCCTGTTGGCCATCTGCATGTCCTCTTCAGAGGACAAAAAAATGTGTCTATTTCAGGTCTTCTGTCCAGTTTTGAATTGGGTTGATTTTTTGATGTTGAGTTGTATGAGCTGTTTATATATCAGTCATATCATTTGCAAATATTTTTTCCCATTCAGTACATGTTTTTTTCATTTTGTTGATGGTGTTCCTTGCTGTGCAAAAGATTTTAAGTTTAATTAGGTCCAATTTGTTTATTTTTGCTTTTATTTCCTTTGCTTTAGGATACAGATCCAAAAATATACTGTTACAATTTATGTCAAAGAGTGTTCCACCTATATTTTCTAGGAGTTTTGAGGTTTCTGGTCTTCCATTTAGGCCTTTAACCCATCTTAAGTTTACTTTTGTATCTGGTTAAAGAATGTTCTAATTTCATTATTTTACATGTAGCTGTCCAGTTTTCTTAGCACCACTTATTGAAGAGACTTTCTTTTATCCACTGTTTATTCTTCCTTCATCATACATTAATTGAACGTAAGTGCCTGGGTTTATTTCTGAGCTCTCTATTCTGTTCAGTTGATCTATGTGTTTGTTTTTGTGCCAGCACCATACTATTTTGATTACTGTAGCTTTGTAGTATAGTCTGAAGTCAAGCAGCCTGATTTCTCCAACTCTGTTCTTCTTTCTCAAGATTCTTTTGGCTATTTGGGGTCTTCTGTGTTTCCATACAAATTTTAAAATTATTTGTTCTAGTTGTGTGAAAAATGCCATTGGTATTTTGATAGGGATTGCATTGAATCTGTAGATTGCCTTGGGTAGTATAGTCATTTTAAAAATATTAATTGTTCCAATCCATGAACGTGGTATATCTTTCCATCTGTTTGTGTCATCCTCAATTTCTTTCATCATGTTATAGTTTTCTGAGTATAGGTCTTTTACTTCCTTAGGTAGGTTTATTCCTAAGTATTTTGTTTTTTGGTTTTTGGTTTTTTTGATGCAATGGTAAATGGGATTATTTTATCAATTCCTGTTTCTGTTAGTTCATTAGGTGTAAGATTGGACAGGTTATCCAGACAGAAAATCGATAAGGAAACACTGTCCTTAAATGACACATTAGACCTGATGGATTAAATAAATATATATATATATATATATGACATTCCAGCTAAAAGCAGCAGAATACACATTCTTTTCAAGTGTATATGGACCATTCTCAAGGATAGATCACATGCTAGGCCACAAAAAAAGCTTCAGTAAATTTAAGAAAATTGAAATCATATCAAGCACTTTTTCCAAACACAATGCTATGAAACTAGAAACCAAGAATAAAACTGCAAAAAACACAAACGTGTGGAGGCTAAACAATATGTTACAACACAATCAATGGGTCATTGAAGAAATCAAACAAGAAATTAAAGAATATGTGGAGACAAATGAAGACAAAAACATAATGATCCAAAACACATGGGACACAGCAAAGGCAGTTTTAAGAGGGAAGTTTATAGTGATACAAGCCTACTTCAGGAAACAAGAAAAATCTCAAAGAAGGATTCTTAGTAGAGTGCAAGCATAATTAATTCTAAAAATGTTAACTTGGAATTGAAAAGCTTAATTTAACCTTGTTTTTTCAAAACTGATGCATTTATATTAAAAATGTAATCATATACCGTTTTAAGATTCTGTAGAGCTGAAAGTGAAAAAATTTTTAAGTCTGTTTTGATAATGTGGGCTCATCTTCACATTGGCCTAATGAAATTTGGGGAAGAATTTAAACATTACCAATAAAGGAAATATAAGGTCATCAAATTCTTTTAACAAATCAAATTAAAGAAAGAATGACTAGAAACAAATGTTGAACTATCTTCAAAAGAAATGAAATTTTAATAGGTTCTTTCATGATTCATCTTGTGATAACATTTGTAATTGGTTAGTACACTTATGGCACATCAATAACAAATGTGAAATTCTTGGAAATCTTTCTCTTTGGAGATACCATACTTTTTCACTGAAAGAATCCTTGAAAATGAACACAAGCTCCCTGATTCCAGTCACTTTCAAATATTTTATCTAATTTTTTCACTATGCTTACTTTCTTGTCCATTTTTTGGTTCTTTCACTATTTCACCTTATTTTATAATTTCTCATTTATAAAAATATTTCTGACTTTGCCATAAGTCCTTCTTGCCATTCCTTTGTACTTCTATCTTCTCTCAATTCTCATCTAGTTCATTTTCTTAAATGTATTGGATAAACATGTGGTGCAATAGCATTTATTGACTAATGGCCTAATTGTTTGCCCATACTTGTATGTTATTAAAAAGATGGAATATTGACCAAAGAAGTGGTTTTATGAAAAGAAAAACTAGTAAGTCATTTCTATAAATGTTGAGACATTTTGCTCTTAGATACTTTCAATACCATGTTTTATACATTCATTAGTAAACCTAAATATTGTTCTTTAAATAATTTTTATTTTTATGAACTCCCTGTCATTTCATATTAAAGATGTAAGTTGTTCCAGATATAAATTCTTGCAATTTCTTCATTTTACATATGATGAAAATAAAGTTCAAAGCCATACTGTGTCTTGCTCACAATCACATAGATGGTTGGTACTCAAACCCCAAGCCTCCTAACTTCAAGATTATTCACTGGTTTCTCCTTATGGGAGAAACTTATGATTAAAGGAAATGAGTTCATATTTTCCTCTTCAGTTGAGGGTAGCAAGAGGATGTAGGGAGATGGAGATATTGTGTCACTGGTTAGAAAACCAGGTTAGAATTTGGAAGTGGCTGAGGCTATATGATATGTACAGAAATTATTTTGCTGTTTATGTTGCAGTCACTGGTGTGTACAAATGTTCTCATTTACATCCAATCAAATTATTTTTTAATGAGATGGAGCATGAATTTTCTATTTAAATATGAGTTTAATTGAACTCTTCCTTTGTGAAAGACCCAGTGCTTTTGTTTCTTAATGCATTTAAATATATATATATTTCCAAATATATATATATATTTCCAGAAATTGCTTTCCAAAAATCGCAGAGCTAACAAGAGTCAGGTTGATGACATAAGTATGTTATTTTACTCTATGTCTCATATTGTTCCCAGAATGTCATGTTGCCTGGTGACTTCAATGAGCTTGTTCACAGTAAGCCAGTAAGTTTATTGTCAGGGTTCTAATTATGCTAGACAAGAAGATGGAGGTTTAATAGTTTGATTTTACATCTTAAATAACTAAGCCATTAATTGTACTACATCTGTAGGCTATTGTGTTGTATTCTTTATCTCTCCCTTACCCTATCTTGGAACATTGAATATAGCAGTGTAGTTAAGAGCCAAACTCTGTTGGATATTAACTACCTGAGTCAACTTGGTCTAGTCACTTAGCTTCGTGTAACTAGTTTCTTCATTTGGCAAATGGGAATAATACTGGTACCTGTGTTGTAAGATTAGAAGAATAAGTTTTAATTTAATTAAAATACATGTTTAGATTAGTGCCTAACACATATTAAGTACTACATAGTGATATGTATTATTTTCACTCTCTCTCTCCTTCTTGTTCTATTTCTACCCCCTGCATCTGTCTCTATCTTTTTCGTTCATACACAAATATAGCTAGTAATGTCAGTGGGTGATTTTCTAGATTAAACATTCAAAAAAGTATTTTCATAAGAAAACTAAATAAAATTGGTTCAGAGTACATGCCCTAAAATTTGCCTCTTATTCTAATAGCACACCTCATGGAATGGATTAATTACAAAATAAAGAAATAAATACATATTTGTTTTAGACACACTCATCCAAAACTTTAAAGTTTGAATTATACCATTAGTTTTACAGATAAGCAAACACCAGAAACCTCAAAGAATGTTAGGAATGTACATAAAACTATATCAGCTGATAAATCTCAGTCGTATTTAGCAAGTACACTACAGTCAACTTTAGTTTGAAATCATTTGAGCATGAGGAGGAAACTTTAGAAAACCCCGTGGTACATAGTAATTGCTGTTTAAATTCAGGCACCTTCAGATAGAGAAGTAAAAATAAAGTGACGCTATTTGTTCTGTGTGTGATGATAATGGGAATAGTTTCACAAGGACTAAAAATAAAATAGATTCTTTGCTCTATATACTTTAGGAAAAATGTTAGAGCACAAGTGCTCACAGAGGAAGGACAGTTTATTTATCCCTGAAGGATAAATAGCTCAAGCAGCAGAGGCCAAAATCCTGACAATTTGTCTACTAAATCACTCACCTGCTACATGTGGATAAGTTGTTTTTTAGAATTTGCCATAGCCAAGGAAGTTTTATTCAAAAGTCAGAACCAATCTATGTATAGCAAACTATTTGTCAAAGTTCTTTCAGAATTATGAGCTCTGAACATATGGAATAGTGTCAGACATAATAGAAAATTGAGACTGGCATGTTTCTACAAAAAATGCCTTTCTGTTAGAAGGCACTGGTTGCTATATTCATTCCTTAAAATAATCTTAAATGTCTGTTGCAAGAATTTCCACTATATATATGGGTACCTTAAAAGTATTGACTTTACACAGTGTTCCTTATATTAAAGTAGCACAATGTCATTAAGACACACTGGTTGCTTCAATTCCCCTTTGCAAGTGTCCTAGTTGACATTCAGTATTAGAATTTGAATTTTAAAATGTAATTATAATGTTTGCTCAGTAATCCACACCAACTTTCATGTAATACATCTGATTAGTTTGGGTCATTTATTGTACTTAATAAGGCCAATGTGTCATTTATTTAACATTTTTTTTTATAAATGGGAAAAGTAAATTATATTTCAATGAAAATTAAATACTCAAAGGTAGATATCAAATTTTTTTCCTAACCTGAAATTTTTACAATACAGCCCTAATAATATTGGTTTAAGAATATAATACTTTGTTAAGTATATTTATATTGTCTGTGGTGGTCATACTTAATGATTTTCATGTAGTGATAGAAAGATGGCATGTAAAGAAACTGAAATTCAAAGTCAGGTAATCTGCATTTCTGCATTCAAGCACTAATTTCAATGCATATTACTAATGTTAAATTTTATTATTAAACATGTCAACCCATATGAACCTCAATTTCCACACATGGAATAACATTATTAATGATAGTTAAAATTTTGAATATGTCTTTTTGGTAGATATAGGGCTCAGACATATGTATCTATTAACTATATAAGATAAATAGTCTTGATATCTTCATTTATTAAAATAAAGAACCAGGCTTAGATATGTTAGTAATTTGCATAAGCTCACAGAGCTCATGGTAGAGGCAGGATATGCACCCAGGAATTCTACTTACAGAGTTTAAAATCTTGACAAATGGAGTGCCCTACCTGTAGTAGAATAATTACACTAACAGTTCCAAGTTTTCACTCCTCCTTATATTTATGTCCTTTGGTAAGTGAGGAATCTTACCTCAACTTGGCCATATGATCTGCTTTAGCCAATGTAGGGGTGAGGGTAGCAGATATGACACCAGTAGAATTTTGAAAAGCAATTATATATGTGGGCTTGTGCTTCTGCCATCATCAAGAAAAAGACATGTCCCAGTCTAACCTGGTAGTCCCAAGAGATGGTGAGAGACATGGGCACTGAGCTCAGTTGTCCTAGTTGTCTCAGGCAACGAGACGAGCTAAGCCCCAACGAGGTCAGCAGAATTTCACCCTTGTGATGCATGAATAATTATAAACTGTTGTATTACTATTGTGTTTGTGAATAGTTTTTTATAAATCAATAGGTGCATGATATATTGCCTTTCTAAATATAAATTGAGAATAATAATATCTATATCCTCATTTTATAGACGGTCCTAAACTTTGAAAATATTTATATGTAGAAAAAGTATTAACAAATGTTTGTTATTTTTACTTACCCTGCCCTACCTAACTTTCTAAAATGAGTTCCCATGGTGGGTATGGCTAAGGGTTAGGGTTAAGGTATGGGTCAGTGTACGTGTTAGGGTTAGGGTACAGGGTAGGGTTAGGGTACGGGGTAGGGTTAGGTTACGGGTTAGGGTACTGGTTAGGGTTAGGGTACAGGATAGGGTACAACTATGGGTTAGGGTTAGGGTACGGGCTAGGATTAGGGTACAAGGTAGGGTTAGGGTTAGGGTACAGTTTAGTGTACGGCTACAAGTTAGGGTTAGGGTATGGGTTAGTGTACAGGTTAGTGTTAGGATACGGGTTAGGATTAGTGTATGGGTTAGGGATAGGCTTAGGGTTCGGGTAGGGGTTAGGGTACAGGTTATGGTATGGTTACGTGTTAGGGTTAGGGTATGCTTTAGAGTATGAGTTAGAGTTACGGTACATGTTAGGATTAGGGTACGGGGTAGGGTTGGGTTACGGGTTAGGGTTAGGATTAGGGTACCAGTTAGGGGTTTAGGATTAGGGTACCAGTTAGGGTTAGGGTACAGGATAGGGTACAGCTACGTGTTATGGTTAGGGTACAGATTAGGGTATGGGTTAGGGTTCAGGTTAAAGTACAGGTTAGGGTTAGGGTACGGGTTAGTGTAAGGCTACAGGTTAGGGTTAGTGTACGGCTTAGGGTATGGGTTAGTGTTAGGATACAGCTTATGATTAGGGTACTGGTTAGGGTAAGGGTTAGAGTTAGGGTATGGGTTAGGGTACACATTAGGGTAAGGGTACATGTTAGGGTTAGAGTACGTGTCAGGGTTAGGTTACAGGTTAAGGTTAGGGAATGGGGTAGGGTTAGGGTACGCGTTAGGGTTAAGGTTAGGGTTAGGGTACCGGTTAGTGTTAGGGTACAGGATAGGGTAGAGCTAAGTGTTAATGCTTAGGGTACAGGTTAGGTTACGGCTTAGGGTAAGGGTACAGGGTAGGTTTAGGGTGAGGGTTAGGGTTAGGGTACAGGGTAGGGTTAGGGTATGGGTTAGGGTTAGGGTACAGTTTAGTGTATGGCTACAGGTTAGGATACGGGTTAGTGTTAGGATTCGGGTTGGGATTAGGGTATGTGTTAGGGTTAGGGTAAAGTATAGGGTACAGCTATGTGTTACGGTTAGGGTACAGGTTAGGGTATGGGTTAGGGTTGGGGTACGGGTTAGGGTTAGGGTTCGGGTATGGGTTAGGGTACAGGTTAAGGTACGGCTATAGGATAGGGTTAGGGTATGTGTTAGGGTACCTGTTAGGGTAAGGGTACAGTTAGGGTTAGGGTATGGGTTAGGGTTAGGGTACAGGATAGGGTAGAGCTACGTGTTATGGTTAGGGTACATGTTAGGGTATGGGTTAGGGTTAGGGTACAGTTTAGTGTACGGCTACAGGTTAGGTTTAGTGTACACGTTAGGGTATGGGTTAGTGTTAAGATATGGCTGAGGATTAGGGTACTGGTTAGGGTAAGGTTTAGGGTTAGGGTGAGTGTTTGGGTATGGGTTAGGGTACAGGTTAGGGTATGGCTATGGGTTAGGGTTAGGGTATGGGTTAGGGTTAGGATACGGGGTAGGGTTATGTTACAGGTTAGGGTTAGGTTTAAGGTTAGGGTACAGTTTAGTGTACAGATAAGAGGTTACGGGTTAGGGTACGGGTTAGTTTTAGGATATGGGTTAGGATTAGGGTACGGTTTAGGGTTAGGATTTGGGTAGGGGTTAGGGTACAGGTCAGGGTATGGTTATGTGTTAGGGTTAGGGTATGTTTTAGGTTACGTGTTAGGGTTAGGGTATGTGTTAGGGTTAGCGTACGGGGTAGAGATAGGGTACGGGTTAGGGTTAGTGTTAGGGTACCGGATAGTGTTAGGGAACTGGATAGGTTATAGCTATGTGTTAGGGTTAGCATACAGGTTAGGGGACAGGTTAGGGTTAGGGGACGGGTTAGGTTTAGGGTTAGGCTTTAGTGTACGGGTTGGGGATTGGATACAGTTTAGTGTACGGCTACGAGATAGGGTTAGGGTTAGGTTTAGGGTGTGGTATGGGTTAGGGTTAGGGTATGGGTTAGGGTTAGGGTACGGTGTAGGTTTAGAGTTAGGGTATGGGTTAGGGTTAGCGTACAGTTTAGTGTATGGCTACAAGTTAGGGTTAGGGTTAGGTTTTGGGTAGGGCTTAGGCTACAGGTTAGGGTATGGTTACATGTTAGGATTAGGGTTGGGTTTGGGTTAGGATTAGGGTACAGGGTAAGGTTAGGGTATGGGTTAGTGTATGGGTTAGGGTTAGGGTTAGGGTACTAGTTAGGGTACAGGATAGGGTACAGCTACGTGTTACGGTTAGGGTACAGGTTAGGGTTCAGGTTAGGGTTGGTGTACGGGTTAGGGTTAGGGTATGGGTTAGGGTTAGGGTACGGCTTAGGGTTATGGTAGGGTATGGGTTAGTGTTAGGATATGGGTTAGGATTCGGGTACGGGAATGGGTTAGGGTTAGGGTTACAGTTAGGCTTCGGGTAGTGTTAGGGTACAGGTTAGGATATGTTTACATGTTAGGGTTAGGGTATGTTTCATGGTACGTGTTAGGGTTATGGTAGGGTTAGGGTTAGGGTACAGGTTAGGGTTAGGATACGGCTTAGGATTAGGGTACTGGTTGGGGTAAGGGCAAGGGTTAGGGTTAGGGTTTGGGTATGGGTTAGGGTACAGGTTAGGGTATAGCTACGAGTTAGGGTTCAGGTATGGGTTAGGGTTAGTGTTAGGGTAAGGATACAGATGAGGTTTAGGGTACGGGGTAGGGTTAGGGTACGGGATAGTGTTAGTGTATGGGTTAGGATTAGGGTACGGGTACGGGTTAGGTTTAGGTTTAAGCTTCAGATAGAGGTTAGGGTACAGGTTAGGGTATGGTAAAGTATTAGGGTTAGGGTTAGGGTTAGGGTACGTGTTAGGGTTAGAGTCTGTGTAAGAGTTAGGGTAAGGGTAAGGGTTAGGATATGGGTTAGGGTGAGTGTTAGGGTTATGGTACCAGTTAGGGGTAAGATACAGGATAGGTTACAAGTTCGTGTTATGGTTAGGTTACCTGTTAGGGTATGGGTTAAGGTTGGAGTACAGATTAGGGTACGGATAGGGTATGGGTTAAGGTTAGGGTACAGTTTAGTATATGACTACGGGTTAGGGTTAGTGTATGGGTTAGAATATGGGTTAGTGTTAGGATACGGCTTAGGATTAGGGTACTGGTTAGGGTTAGGGATAGGCTTCAGGTATGGGTTAGGGTACAGGTTAGGGTATGACTAAGGATTAGGGTTGGGTATGGGTTAGGGTTAGGGTTTGGATTAGGGTTACAGTATGGGTTAGGGTACAGGTAAATTTAGGATATGTGTTAGGGTTAGTGTACGGGTTAGGTTTAGGCCACAGTTTACTGTACGGCTACGAGTTAGTGTTATGTTACATGTTAGGGTATGGGTTAGTGTGAGGATACGGGGTAGGGTTGGGGTTAGGCTTCGGGTAGAGGTTAGGGTACAGGTTAGGGTATGGTTACGTGTTAGGGTTAGGGTATGTTTTAGGATTAGGGTACCTGGTAGGGTTAGGGTTATGGTACTGGTTAGGTTTAGGGTACAGGATAGGGTACAGCTACATGTTAGGGTTAGTGTACAGGTTAGGGTATGGGTTAAGGTTGGAGTATGGGTTAGGGTTATGGTACAGGTAGGGTTCGGGTTAGGATTAGGATATAAGTTAGGGTTAGGGTACCATTTAGTGTACAACTATGAGTTAGGGTTAGTGTATGGGTTAGAGTATGGCGTTAGAGTATGGCTTAGTGTTAGGATACGGCTTAGGGTTAGGGTACTGGTTATGGTTAGGTTTAGGGTTAGGGTTAGGCTTCGGGTATGGGTTAGGATACAGGTTAGGGTACGGCTAAGTATTAGGGTTACTATATGGGGTAGGGTACATGTTAGGTTTAGCATTCAGGTTAGGGTTAGTGTACCAGATAGGGTAGATTACAGGATAGGGTGCAGCTACGTGTTAGTGTTAGGGTACAGGTTAGAGTATGGGTTAGGGTTAGGGTTTGGATTACTGTTAGGGTACAGGTTAGGATTAGGGTACGGGGTAGGTTTAGGGTACGTGTTAGGGTTAGGGTACAGGTTATGGTACAGATAGGTTTAGGGTTAGGTTTAGGATACCAGTGAGGGTTAGGGTACAGAGTAGGGTAGAGCTACGTGTTACTGTTAGGGTACAGGTAAGGGGACGGGTTAGGGTGTGTGTATGGGTTAGGGTTACGGTATGGGTTAGCGTTAGGGTATGGTGCAGAGTTAGGGTACAGGTTAGGGTTAGTGTTAGGGCATGGGTAGGGTTAGGGTACAGTTTAGGGTACAGCTACAAGTTAGGGTTAGTGTAATTGTTAGGGTATGGGTTAGTGTTAGGATACGGCTTAGGATTAGGGTACTGGTTAGGGTAAGATTTAGGGTTAGGGTTCGGGTATGGGTTAGGGTACAGGTTAGGGTATGGCTACGAGTTAGGGTTCGGTTATGGGTTAGGGTTAGTGTTAGGGTTAGGATACAGACGAGGTTTAGGGTACGGGGTAGGGTTAAGGTACGGGTTAGTGTTAGTATATGGGTTAGGATTAGGGTACGGGTATGGGTACGGGTATGGGTATGGGTTAGGTTTAGGTTTAGGCTTCAGGTAGAGGTTAGGGTACAGGTTAGGGTATGGTAATGTGTTAGGGTTAGGGTATGTATTAGGGTACGTGTTAGGGGTAGAGTATGTGTTAGGGTATGGGAAAGGGTGAGGGTACGGGTTAGGGTACAGGTTAGGGTTAGGGTGCTGGTTAGGGTTAGGGTACAGGATAGGGTACAGCTACGTGTTATGGTTAGGGTACAGATTAGGGTATGGTTTAGGGTTGGGGTATGGATTAGAATTAGGGTACAGGTTAGTGTTAGGTTACAGGGTAGGGTAAGGGTTAGGGTTAGGGTTAGGGTACAGTTTAGTGTACGGCTATGGGTTAGGGTTAGTGTATGGTTTAGGGTATGGGTTAGTGTTAGGATACGGCTTAGTATGACGGTACTGGTTAGTAAGGGTTAGGTGTAGGGTGAGGGTTTGGGTATGGTTTAGGGTACAGGTTAGGGCATGGCTACGGGTTAGGTTTAGGATATGGGTTATGGTTAGGGTACAGGTTAGGGTTAGGGTATGGGTTAGTGTTAGGTTTAGGGTTAGGGTACGGTTTAGGGTTAGGGTAGAGTTTAGCATATGGATATAAGTTAGTGTTAGGGTACATGTTTGTGTATGGATTAGTGTTAGGTTATGGGTTAGGATTAGGGTACGGGTATGGGTACGGTTTAGCGTAGGGTACCGGTTAGGTTTAGGATACCATATGGGGCATAGCTATGTGTTAAGGTTAGGGTACCAGTTAGGGTTAGGGTACAGCATAGGGTAGAGCTACATGTTAGTGTTAGGGTACAGGTTAGGGGACACGTTAGGCTTTGTGTATGGCTTAGGGTAATGGTACAGTTTAGCATTAGGGTATGGTGTAGGGTTTGGGTACAAGTTAGGGTTAGGGTTTGGGTTAGGGCATGGGTTAGGGTTAGGGTACAGTTTAGTGTACCTCTGTGGGTTAGGGTTATTGTACACGTTAGGGTATGGGTTAGTGTTAGGATATGGCTTAGTATTAGGGTACTGGTTAGGGTTAGGGTTAGTGTTAGGGTTAGGGTATGGGTTAGGGTACAGGTTAGGGTATGGCTACGGGTTAGGGTTTGGGTATGGGTTAGGGTTAGTGTTAGGATATGGGTGAGGTTTAGGGTACGGGGTATGGTTATGGTATGGGTTATTGTTAGTATACGGGTTAGGATTAGGGGACGGGTTAGGGTACGGGTTAGTGTTAGGGTTTGGGTAGAGGTAAGGGTACAGGTTAGGGTACAGTAACGTATTAGGGTATGTTTTAGGGTATATGTTAGGGTTAGAGTATGTGTTAGGGTTATGGTACAGGGAAGGGTAGGGGCACGGGTTAGGGTTCGGTTAGGATTAGAGTACCGGTTAGGGTTAGGGTAGAGCTACATGTTACGGTTAGGGTACACTATTGGGTAGGGGTTAGGGTTGGGGTACAAATTAGGATTAGGGTACGGGTTAGGTTTAGGTAATGGGGTATGGTACGGGGTAGGGTATGGGTTAGGGTTACGGCACGGGATAGGGTTAGGGTACAGTTTAGTGTACGGCTATGGGTTAGGGTTAATGTATGGGGTAGGGTATGGGTTAGGGTTACGGCACGGGATAGGGTTAGGGTACAGTTTAGTGTACGGCTATGGGTTAGGGTTAATGTATGGGTTAGGGTATGGGTTAGTGTTAGTATACGGCTTAGGATTAGGGTACTGGTTAGGGTTAGGGTTAGGGTTAGGATAGAGTTTAGTGTACGGATAAGAGTTAGGGTTAGGGTACGTTTTAGGTTATGGGTTAGGGCTAGGATACGGCTTAGGATTAGGGTACTGGTTAGGGTTAGGGTTAGGGTTAGGATAGAGTTTAGTGTACGGATAAGAGTTAGGGTTAGGGTACGTTTTAGGTTATGGGTTAGGGCTAGGATACGGCTTAGGATTAGGGTACTGGTTAGGGTTAGGGTTAGGGTTAGGGTTAGGGTTAGGGTTAGGGTAAGGGGACGGAGACGGTTTAGGGTACAGGTTAGTGTACGACAACGGTTTAGGGTGAGCGTACATGTTAGGGTACGGGTTAGTGTTAGTGTACGGGTTAGGATTAGGGGACGGGTTAGGGTAAGGCTTCGGGTAAGGGGTAGGGTTAGGGTTAGGGTTAGGGTTAGGGTTAGGGGACGGGGACTCTTTAAGGTACAGGTTAGGGTACGACCATGGTTTAGGGTGAGCGTACGTGTTAGGGTACGGGGGAGTGTTAGCTTACGGGTTAGGATTAGGGGATGGGTTAGGGTAAGGCTTCGGGGAAGGGGAAGGGGTAGGGTTGGGGTTAGGGTTAGGGTTAGGGGACGGGGACGGGTTAGGGGACAGGTTAGGGTACGACAACGGTTTAGGGTGAGCGTACGTGTTAGGGTACGGGGGAGTGTTAGCTTACGGGTTAGGATTAGGGGATGGGTTAGGGTAAGGCTTCGGGGAAGGGGAAGGGGTAGGGTTGGGGTTAGGGTTAGGGTTAGGGGACGGGGACGGGTTAGGGGACAGGTTAGGGTACGACAACGGTTTAGGGTGAGCGTACGTGTTAGGGTACGGGGGAGTGTTAGCTTACGGGTTAGGATTAGGGGATGGGTTAGGGTAAGGCTTCGGGGAAGGGGAAGGGGTAGGGTTGGGGTTAGGGTTAGGGTTAGGGGACGGGGACGGGTTAGGGGACAGGTTAGGGTACGACAACGGTTTAGGGTGAGCGTACGTGTTAGGGTACGGGGGAGTGTTAGCTTACGGGTTAGGATTAGGGGATGGGTTAGGGTAAGGCTTCGGGGAAGGGGAAGGGGTAGGGTTGGGGTTAGGGTTAGGGTTAGGGGACGGGTTAGGGTAAGGCTTCGGGTAAGAGTTAGCGTTAGGGTTAGGATTAGGGTTATGTTTAGGGTTTTCATTTTGGTTCAAGGTAGATATTATTTCTCTTTTTTGAATTTACAGATATAAACATGGAAATAATTTATTCATATAAATACATGTATTTGAAGGGAAATTTTTTTTTCTGTTTTACTTTTTAATTTTATGTTTTTTAATTTTATTTTATTTTCTTATACAGCAGTTTCTTATTGGTTATCTATTTTATACATGTAAATGTAAACATGCCAATCCCAATCTCTCAACTCCTCCCACCACCACCCCCCAAACAGCTTTCCCCCCTTGGTGTCCATATGTTTGTTGTCTACATCTGTTGCTCTATATATGCCTTG
>NW_020172678.1:0-21461 GCF_003031525.2 Neophocaena asiaeorientalis asiaeorientalis
TCAGCAAGTGGTATTGGGAAAGCTGGACAGCCTCATGTAAACCAATGAAGTTGGAACACTCCCTCATTCCACACACAAACATACACTCAAAATGGCTTAACAACTTAAATGCAAGACATGACACCACCAAACTCCTAGAAGAGAACCTTAGGTAAAACATACTCTAGCATAAATCCTAGAAATGTTTTCTAAGGTCGGCCTCCCAAGGCAATGGAAACAAAAGCAAAACTACACAAATAGGACCTCATCAAACTTCTCATCTTTTGCACAGCAAAGGGAACCATAAAGAAAACCAAAAGACAACCTATGAACTGGGAGAAAATATCTGCAATGGGGTGACCGACAAGGGCTTCATTTCCAAAACATACCAACAGCTCATACCACTCAATACCAAACCCACAAACAACCCAATTTTAAAAATGGGCAGAAGACCTCAACAGACACTTCTCCAAAGGAGACATAGCATGGGCAATAGGCACATGAACAGATGGACAACATCACTAATTACTCGAGAAATGCAAGTCAAAACTCCAATGAGCTGTCACATCACAATCGGGCAGAGTGGCCATCATCAAAAAGGCTATAAATAATAAATGCAGGAGGGGATGTGGAGAAAAAGGAACCCTCCTACCCTCTTGATGGGCACATAAACTGGTGCAGGCACTATGGAGAAGAGTATGGAGGTTCCGTCAAAAACTAAACAGAGTTACCATATGATCCAGCAATCCCACTCCTGGCCATATAGCTGGAGAAAACTCTAATTTGAAAATATACATGCACCCCAATATTTAAGCAGTACTATTTACAATAGCCAAAACTTGTAAGGAACCTTTATGTCCACTGATAGCTGTATGCATAAGGAAGATGTGATACACAAACACACGCACACGTGCACACGCACACACACACACACACACACACACACACACACGGAATATTACTCAGCCATAAAAAAGAATTAAATAATGCCATTTGCAGCATCATGGATGGACCTAGAGATTATTTTACTACTTGAAATCAGACAGATACAAATATCATGATATCAATTACATATGGAATATAAAAAATAGTACAAATGAACTTATTAGAAAACAGAAACACTTACAGTAATAGAAAACATACTTATCGTTACCAAAGGGTAAAGTGGGGTAGGGATAAATGAGGAGTATGTGATTAACAGATACACACTACCATATATAAAATACATAAACAACAGGGATGTATGTATAGCAGTGAACTATCTTCAACATTCTGTAATAACCTTTAATGGAGAAGTATAAAAAAGATATCTATACTGTATGTATGTGTGTGTGTATACATATGTACTCATACACATATATGTAACCAAATCACTGATCTACACCTGAAATTTACACAGTATGGCAAATTGGCAAATGAACTATGCTTCAAGTAAAAAATAAATAAATAAAAGAGAGATCTCCATGTGTTGGATCCTGCAGGCTGGGAAGAAGATCTAGTCATAGGTCCCACCATGCATATAAATGTCCGGCTAACCTTTATCTTTTCAAGATGCTCCCTCAGTCACCTCTGCGTCCAGAATCCTAATCAGGTCTTGGAGGCAGAGCTGAAATGAAGCCTTCTGATTCACCCTTGTGAATCACTTTGTGTTCGTTAACTCACTTATCTTTGCATCTGGCGTTAACTTCACTCATGCTGCCTAGTAATAGTTAACTATTTTTCTAGTTATATCCCTGAGCTTAAAAGGCAGGGTGCCCTGGTCCCCTTTCCCCCTAGTGGCCTGAACTCTGTCTTGCACAGAGTAGGTGATTTAGATGCCTGTTGACTCCAATTTGGATTGACTTGTCGAAAAGAAGATTCCAGAGCCTGAGGCCAAGTGAAACAGTGTTTTTATTTGAGGCATAAAAGCACATGGGCTTCTGTCACACAGGATGAGGATGGCTTTAGGTTACTGGTTTCTAAGATAAGACTTTATGTTAAACACAGCTTCTATCACAGCTTCTTGGGAAATGAATCAGAGAACAAGACACAGCCAGGAAAGAAAATCATTACTGTTGCTGGGAAGTTGTAAAGAAAGAGAAGAACTTATTCAAATCAATGTACATGTCACAGGGCCCCAAGGAGGATGAGAGTGGTGTGGGGAAAAACGGTCTAAGTTCCTCGTCTTGGCAGTGATGTTGGCCTCTCCTTCCAAGGCAAGGACTTGCCCCTAAATGGAAGCAGCGGGGTCAACTTGGCCCTTCTGACTGCACCAACGTCTCAGGGCTCCCCAGTTCCCTCTCTGGATCCCCAGTTCAGTCCCCCCTTTCCCCTGAAGAACTCAGAGAGGAAGGACAGGGTCTATGTCATGGACACTGCTACTTGCTCGATGAAGCTGGCCAGGTTTATGTCCCGTTCTGAAAGGCCCGCACACTCATGAGTGCTCAGGGTGATGTGGACCTGAAACAAAACCAGAGATTCGGGGCCAGCTGATTCCACCGACTGCTCCTAAGAGCAGGAGAGAGTCACCAGCTCCCGGGCTCAGCCACACCAAGAAGTGTAACCAGACACTAACCCCTCTCCTGGGGGCTGCCTTGCTGACGAGTCTCTAACCTCAGTGCAAAACTGTCTTCTATTACACCTCCATAAACACTGGTAACCACAGCATAGGATAAAAAAAGAAAGATCCAGATATCAAGAGCAACCTAAAGGCCAGAGACAAGACCCCAAACCAACTCCTCAACACGGTCCATTTACAGAACATCACTTCCAGCCTTAATGCCTTTAGAAAGAGTCCAGCATAGCTCTTGGTTCACGACAGGCATTTAATGACTGTTTCCATTCATTCAGCGGACAGGCTGATCTCCTTGGTGTGCATGGGTATTCTTAGTTCAAGTTTATTGCCTTTTCATTCTTCCATATCTCCAGAAAATGTCACCCCTTTAGAGCTATTAACAGTGAATATGCCTGGTTCCCACAGCCTTTCCTTCTCTAGGATTTGCCTTCTTAATGTCTCCTTAACCCACACGTTGTCTCACTAGTGTTTCAAGTTGCTTTTCTTTAATCTGTAGTGAGACTGAATATTTTCTAGGGGTGTTTATGTCGATCCTAGGAAGGAGATGAAAGGAACAGGAGCGGACAGTCGACCTATGGGTGAGGAGAGCCCACAGGCAAGTCCAAGGAAGTGGCCTTCAGAATGAGTTGGAGTTCTAGGCATGTATCACTCACCTTGTTGTACACGTTAAACCATTCAGGATGGTGGTCCAATTTCTCAGCCTGAAGAGCCACTCTTGTCATGAAGCCAAAAGCCTGTTTAATGAAGTGAGACCCAGGTTAGTGTCCTGAAGGAGAGGACTGCTGGGCCCCCTTTTATGGCCAGCGTAAGGCCCAGACTCAGGAGGATTGCCTCGCTCCCTACAAGGTGATCCTTCCAGCTTTCAGCATTCCGCCTAGCACCCTGCCACTCGTTCTGAGGCTGCAGTTTGAGGTGGTCCTTCTGCAGTAGGAAGTCTTGTTACCAGGACCACCAACAAGGTGGAAACCCCAGAGAGCTTCTGAGTCTTCGCCAATCTTTTGGTTATCTACTAAAATGTCTTCAAATGTGCATCCGCTTCCCACTTGAACTGTCTTCTCTAAGGATCGTTTCGAAAAGTTCCAGGTGTGGAGAGCCCAAGACCCATCTCCGCCCTCTCCAATCCCCAAGGAGGACACCTTCCAAGTAAACTGGATTAGCGGAGCATCTGACAGTCTTGGCTAACAGAACTTTAAGGGAAGGAACACGTTCTGGAGCGTGACCCCGATCAGCCCCAGTCTCAGGAAACTCTGTCCCACCCTGATGCCATACCCGATTGAAGTCTTTGAAATGGAACTGCTTGAAGATGGCATCCCGGCCTTCCAGCTCGTTCCACCCCACGGCCCGCAGATTTGGCAGCAGCTGGTCCCTCTCCTCAGCACTTAGCCTGTGCGCTTTGCCAGCCTAGGAGAGGGAAAACACAGAAGACCAAGGACATTCATTTTTTTTCACAGGACAAAAGAGAGGGCTCTGGATCTTTGGGGAAATTTAGCCAGCCTCCACTGGCAGTTCTGGTGGCGCAGTCAAAGGGCAGCTGGTCTAAATCAACAGACTGGGAGGAGGGGCTCTGTCTGGTGCACTGATAGGTTCTTAGAGAACAGAGAGTCCTGAGGTGTAATGCAAATCGCTGGGGCAGAGAAACACTCCTTCCCCACCCCTGCCCCCAAAGCCTTACAGAGGGCACTCCTCCGTAAAAAAACTAGGTCTCTTCTGTTCACGGGGGAGCAAAAGTAAATCAAGCCCTTACTGTTGCTGTGTATTGAAGAGGAAACTGCGGCCTAGAGAGGGGAAATGACCTCTCTTCCTTCACCCCCCACCCTCAGTCAGCAAAAGCACAGGAATCCTTCTCAAGGTGGGTCCATGTGTCTGCATCCCTGGGGCTGGGCAAAGGAACCAGCACTTAAAGCATGGTCCAGGCGATCCCCAGCCACACCGCGGTCAACAACCACTGGCACTACCTCCTAGTGGGTATCCCACCACGCTCCCAGGCAGCCTCTGGTTCCCAGCTGCTAGGCCTACGTTTCTCAGTTTTCCACCTTCTTTTCTATTCTGTCAGCTTGAGAAGCTGGAGCCACAGAGCTCAGTCCCCAAAGCAGAAGTAACTTGGCCAAGGGCAAATGGCAAAGCCACTGCCTCAGCCTATTTTCCTATTGTGCAAAATGCCCTCGAGGCAGCCCAAACTGGCGTTAATTCAGGCGGTGAGTGGAACCCTCTCTTGGAGAACAGAAGAAAGCAAAGGTCAGTTCCAGCCTCTAAGAAGATCCAGGTGGAGGAGCTTAAGGGATCCCAGAATTTAGGCCCCTGAAGTAGAACTACCCAAGGCAGGAAAGTGAGAGTGCTAAATTAAATCAGTTAGGTCTGGGAAGAGAAGGCAAGGGAGGTTAATTCAGCTTTTATGAGGCAGCCTGCCAACTGGAAGCCAGGTGGCCTTGGGGCACTCATCTCCCCTCGCCTGATGGGTATAAAGGCACAAGAACTTCCACTTTAGGAATCAGCCAGAGGAGCCAGGAGACACTTTAATAAACTCCATTGTTATTAAGGGAATATCACCTGCATTTTTAAAAAGAGACTTGCTAGGGCAAGTAAGCTTATGACAGGCCTTCAGGTTTGGGGCAGAACTGGAAAAACATTTCAGGGCTCTGATAACCGTTTTCTCCCTCCTGAAAGTGTGCTGGCTGGCTCTGTCTCCTCTACTAGGCTCTGGAAGGCCAGTGAGGGCAGTCGAAATCTGCATCACCGCCCAACCCCCAGACAGCTGACCCTGTCTCAGTGGCTGGTAAGCCTGGTCCGTGTATCCAGGCAACCGGGTGACCACATGGCAGCCAAGGCATCAGAACCCACCATTTAGTTCTCTGGCTCTGAAAGGAGTGCGCAGGTACCAGCGGGCTCCTAGGAGGCTCCTTTCTAGAGTCTTCTGGAATCCCCTACATTTCACAGCCTGGGGCTGAACTGACAAGTCCCTCTGAAATCTGGGATCAGAGAGGGGGCAGGGGTGGTGTTTGCTTAGTAAATCACAGGTCAGGCCTGGACTCAGCCTGGGCCTCTGGGAGTGTGCAGAGGGGTTACTGATTACCCACGCCCTGTGGCTTTGGGCCTCAGTGTACCTCACAATCAGCTGACCCACCACCTCCCCTCCATCTGAACCGTTACCTTCAAAGTGCCCTCCCAGGTGGCGCCGCAGTCCCGACCGCTCCTAACGCTTTGAGGCCTAACACTTCTGCTGTTTAGTAAAGCTTCCTGGGTCTAGAAGCTTCTCCGCAGGCTCACCTTCACCTCCCTAGCTGAGCACAGGGCCTGAGACTCCCAGGAAAGCTCAGCCTGGAGGGCGGGTGACCCTGAGCAACCATGTCCCCATTGCTGGGCAGAGGCCTCAAACTAGGAGCCAGGGGCCGGCTCTGAGGTCAGGGGACAGCACAGAGGGCTTAGCAGAAGAGCAAGCGAGAAGGGCAGTAAACAGGCAGACAGAGGGACACGCAAATTCAGTCGCCCCAATACAGGACAGAACCTCTCCACCAAGGGGAACTATGCCCTGGGCTCACTATGCTGCCCCTCCCCACCCCCGCCCAGAAAGGTCTCTAAACCCCACCCGCGGCACTGAGGCCCCGCGCGGGCTCTGGCCGGGGCTCCCGCCTAGCTGTAACCCGGACCTGCCACCGCCCCTCTCCCGGCTTCAGCTTCCCAGGGGGCACCACTCGGGGGCGGGGGTGGGACAGAGACCCCCACTCTCCCAGCCGGGCGCGCGGCTGCTCTGCGAAGGCCTCGGAGGAAGCCCCCGCCCCGTACCTCCCGGCGCCGTCCTCTGGCCTGGGCGGGGACCCAGCGCAGCCCCTGGCTCTCCTCCGCCCCTCCCGCGCGCCCCCTCCTAACCCGGCCGCCCCTACGGGTGATCCCCCCCCACCCCCCACCAACTCGCTCACCATGCCGGGCGCGGACGCGGGCAGCAGCTGGTGGCGGCGGAGCAGACGAGCGAGACGCCCGGCGCACTGGGAAGCTGTCGCGCGGGGCGGCGCTCGGGCCGCCCCGGGGCTGGAGCTCAGCCGGGAAGGGGCCGCCCACTGGTAATCATTAACAACAGCTGGGGCTGCCTTCCAGCACTTTCCTCCGTGCCGACGTTGCAGGGAGCTCGGGGATTAAGGACCCAGGCTCCAAACGCGGACTCCAGCAATTGCATCGCGCTCTGCCACTTACCAGCTGTGTGACCCTGGGCGCGAGATTACTAACTTTTTCTTTTTTAAAAACACCTTATTGAGAAATTGAACCACACAGTAAACCGCACGTTTAAAGTGTACAGTTTGATGCGTTTTGACATGTATGCATCTGTGCAACCATCGCTACGATAAAGATCATGAACATAGCCATAACCCTTAAGTTGCGTCCTCCCAACTCAAGACAACTGTTGACCTGCTTCCTCACTATAGGTTGCATTTTCTAGAATGCTATGTAAATGCAAATTATACAAATTATACTCTTTTTATATCTGCCTTCTTTCACTCAGCAGGATTACCCATGTCGTTGCACATATCAATAGTTTCTTCCTTTTTATGGCTAAGTAGACGTTATTTTATAGAATTATATTGTAATGGATATGCTACAATTTGTTGGACGTTTGGGTTGTTTCCAGTTTTTGACTATTACAAATAAAGCTGCTGTGAACTTTGGCATACAAGTGTTTGTATGGATATATGTTTTCACTTGTCTTGTGTGAATACCTAGGAGTGGAATGGCTAGGCCATATGGCAAGTATATACTTACAACTTGTTAGAAATCTGCCAAACTGCTTCTGAAAGTGGTCAGACCATCTTACATCCCCACCAGCAGTGTATGAGACTTCCAGTTCCCTTGCACCGCGCCCTCCCAGCTGCACGAATACTTGCTATGTCAGTCTTTTTAATTTTAGCCAAGCTAATTGGTGCGCAGTGGTATCTCACTGTGGTTTTGAGTTTCCTAAATGACTAATGGTATTAAATACCTTTGCATGTGCTTATTTGCCAATGGTCAGTCTTTGGTGAATTGCCTGTTCAAATTTCCTGCCCGTTTAAAAAAGAAAAATTGAGTTTTTTGTTTTCTTACTGGGTTTTCAGAGTTCTTCATTCTGGATACAAGCACTTTATCAGATATATGATTTGCAAATATTTTGTTTGCTTTCTCACAATGTCTTTCAAAGAGCGAATGTTCTTAGTTTTGATGAAATCCAACTTATCAAAAGTTTCTTTTATGAATTGGTATTTTGATGTTGTAACGAAGAAATCTTTGCCTAACCCAAGGTCACAAAGATTTTTCTCCTATGTTTTCTTCTATATTTTATAGTTTTTAGTTTTACTTTTTAGAATTTACAGTGCCTTTTTAAAGTTGGTTTTCGGAACTCTATATATCTCAACTTTAATTGCTTGTCAGTTTTAGATATTGCAAATATCTCCTCCCGTTCAGCCATCTGTACACTAACTTTTTGCATGATGTCCTTTGTTGGCAGAAATCTTATATTTTGGTATAATAAGACTCATGCATTAGCTTGGCAACGCTGGTGGGTAGAGGGCAGACGAGAGTTTTCAAAGACAGAAAGGAGGATTTGGGCTCTGCTAGGGTGTAGACAGCTGGAAAGAGCGTTCCACAGTAGCAATGAGAAAAGCCTGGAGATAATATACAATCATCACTTTTCTTCAGCTGGCCGGGGAGCTGAGGTCACAGGGCAACCAAGTAGTCTGAATTCCATGGGAGGCAGGATGCACCTGTGCCAGGCGTGCCGCCAGGCGTGGGGCCGGGAGGGGAGGGGGAAGACACACAGCCTCCATAAAAGTGGGTGAGAAGAAATCAGCTGAAATGTTAACACATTGTTGGAAGCCAGGTGTGTGCTGGCATACAGTCTGGAATAGCTGGGTCCCCGAGACACCACGGGGAGAGTTTGCACACACAAACAGCTTTTATTTATGGACCTCCACTGAGTGCTCAGGAGAAAGAGTGGGGGAAGGGCAAAAGATGGGAGCAAACCCCCCTTCCCTCTCCCTCCCCCCAAGCCAAGCAGGGGATTGGCTGCTGCTGTGGGAAAAGGGCCAAACTTGAAGTCCTCTCCAGACCCTTGTCTTAAAGGAGCAAAAGCCGTAAATCGCTAGGAGAGGGCCAACAAATCCTGTCTCTCCCAGAACCCAGATAAATATGCATTGTGGCTTCATTTCCATATATATATATAGATAGATAGATATAGATATATGTGAAAGCATATATCCATACAAATACTCAGAGGAAAAAAGAAAATCCCTCTGCCCTGGGGTAGGGGCAGGAAACAGTTCTGGGCCTAGGATCCTATACCAATACAACTGGAGGTTGGCTACCTCTGGGGAGAAGCAGGAAACTTGCACACAAGTCCAGCCACAGATATAAGGCAGTCTGGCTGCCGTGGGGCCGAGGGAGGGCGGGGATGGGCAGGAACACTGAGAAAGCTCCAGTACCCAGGGCCACAGAGAGCCCACTTCCAGCCCCCTACCAGGGCCACAGAGAGCCCACTTCCAGCCCCCTGCCAGCCCCCCCCACCAGTAGCGTACCACTGGGAGAAGGGCAAGAATGTGGGAAGTATGTGGAGAGACACCTTCTTCCTGTGGGATCGTTAGGGAAATGCCAACTGGTACTACAATGAGATCCCACTACACACCTCTTAGAAGGACTAGGAAAAAATGCCACCTGATAATACCATGTGTGTGGATGAAGATGTGAGGTCACTGGAACTCTCATGCGTTGCTGGTGGACATACAAAACGGTTCAGCCCTTTGGAAAACAATTTGGCAATTTCTTGTGAAGTTAAACATACACTTACCTTATGAATCAGCAATCCCACCACAAGAGAAATGAAAACAGGTCCACGGGGAAAAAAATCCCATATGCAAATGTGTATAACAGCTGTATTTGGAAATAATCCAAATGTCCATCAACAGAGAAATGAATAAACAAATGTGGTCCCTTCATGAACTGGAATACTACTCGGCAATACAAATGAATGACTGCTGACCCCTGCAACAATGTGCATGAATCTGAAAAGCATGCTAAGTGACAGAAGCCACACTGAAAGTTAAAAAAAAAAAATCATCTGCTTACAAATATTGCACATCTGATGATAGGAAGAAATTTCCACACATTACATGCTGCTTCTGTACACATCGAGCCTTGTGTACAGAAGCCACCCAGCTCCCCCGTTAACATGCTTCTCTGCCAGGGGCTGTGGGATGCATTCCCATCACAACTTCTGGCCCTGTACCTCTATGTCACCACACAACACTGGGTGACTCGGCACAGCAGGAGTTGGGGATATTTCTGGAAGGAATTCTTATAACCAGAACAGCTAGCAATAACTAATCTAGCATGGATGTAACTTAGAATCATTCATTCATGTATCCATCTAAACCCAAAATAACTCTATCCCCAATACAACTTGCCCTTAGTATGATCCCCAAACATGCCCAATGTTTAACACAACCCAACATGAGGGGTGTGACATAGGGAAAGTTGGAGTGACAAAAGACAAGGGGCTTAATCTATTGCACTTAAAATATCTATCTTTTGCAAATTTTGCAAAACCATGTGACCATATTGGTCCCTGGGTAGGTCCCCTTCAAAAGAAGGGCCATGAGGCTCAGGTTTTATCTGCTTCCCCATAAACCCACCCCTGCCAGGGAGCCTTCCCTGAGGAACCCACCCAGCTCCTGACCATCATTTATTTGGTCTCTTTCCTCAATACTTCCTGTTCTTCCTTTCCTTTGCTCCTGAAAGATGAAAATTGGCATCTCTGAATCTCCTACAGTGTCTGGCACTCTGCTCTGTACATAATACCCTCTCAACAGATGGTTCCCAAATCCATGTTTGTGTATTGGTTTTTGGTAGCTGAGATGGCTACCAAACAACATATACACCATATTCAACTATCTAAAATGACAATTTGGAGACGCTAACATTAATGTAGAACTCATTTTGTTGCCAGTTCCTAGGCTAAGGATCTCAAAAGTAAAAAACAAACAAAAAAAAAAACTTTTTTAGAAAGAAAACATGCTAATAGTAAAAAACAACAATAAGAACGAGAATAATATGGTTGGGTATAAAGAGGAAGATAAAAGCCACCCTTCTCGGGCTTCCCTGGTGGCGCAGGGGTTGAGAGTCCGCCTGCTGATGCAGGGGACATGGGTTCGTGCCCCGGTCCGGGAAGATCCCACATGCCACGGAGCGGCTGGGCCTGTGAGCCATGGCCGCTGAGCCTGCGCGTCCAGAGCCTGTGCTCCCCAACGGGAGAGGCCACAACAGTGAGAGGCCCGCGTAACGCAAAAAAAAAAAAAAAGCCACCTTCCTCATCTCCTTCTGCACCCGCTCAGGGCACCACACAGAGGCAACCATGGGAACTAGGGCAGTGTCTGTGCTGAGGTCAGCCTCCTCCATTTGACTGATTATGGGATCTTGAGCAATATGCCTAACCATTTGGAACCTCAGTTTCCCCAACGGTGAAATGGGGATGAGGGTGATAGCCACCTTGTAGGGCTTTTGTAACGATTAAATGAGATACTCGATGACAAGTGCCTGGCATTGCTGCCTGTGTCCTCCCAACTGCATGCTGGAGGTCACCTGCATACAGTTTCTCTTCCCACCGATGCCTTTCTGCCTCTCTCTACCTGAGGACATTCTCTGCCCAAGATGGCACTCTGTTCTGCAAGTGAGAGGTGTTGATTCTCCTCTCAACCAGTGGGAGCCAGGCTCAGTGGGTAAATATCCACATACTCACTCACCCCTTGGTGGAACCATTCTGTGCATGCCAGTCTCTCAGTGGTCCCCAGCGGGATCAGGCCCAAAGCCCTAAGTGATATCCTGTTCACTACTGCACACGTTCTTGGCTTTCCTTCCTCTCCATTAACCTGCCTGCTGCCTCCTTTGATTTTTCTTCATTCAAGGTTGTCCTTTTCTTGTTGAGTTGTAAGATGATAACCCGTCACTTATCACATATGTAATTATTTTCTCTGAATCCCACTTGCTTTTCATCTCAGTGATGTAGAAAAATGTTTAATTTTTAGGTGAATCCTCCTGATTTTTCCTTTCTGGTTTCCGAGTTTCAGGCCTTGCTTAGAAAGGACATTTTTCAACCCAAGATGAACAAATACTTGTCTCTACTGCCTTCTAATGCTTTGACAGTCAGTAAAAAGTGTTTAGATTATTAATCTCTCTGGAATTTACTTTTGGGCATCATGTGAAATAACAACAACAACTTATTACTTTATTTCTCAAGCAGATAAACAACCATCCCATACTATTTTTAAAATACATTAAACTAGTCCATCTTTTCCCCACTAATCTGACTGCTACTTTTGTATTATGCTAAATTCCCATAATCCCTGTGGCTTGGTTCTTGGATTGTTTGTTCTGTTCCTTTGATCCATCACTCCACCCTGGGTTTTTTTTTGTTGTTTTTTTTTTGCCGTACGCGGGCCTCTCACTGTTGTGGCCTCTCCTGTTGCGGAGCACAGGCTCCGGACGCGCAAGAGGATTCCTTTTTTTCACCACACCCTTTCCAGCATTTATTGTTTCTTGATGTTTTGATAATGGCCATTCTGACCAGTGTGAGGTGATACCTCATTGTAGTTTTGATTTGCATTTCTCTAATAATTAGTGATGTTGAGCATCTTAGGGAAGCCCTCCACCCTGTTTTAATTACTCTAGCTTTATAACATGTTTTGATATCTCGTAGGTCAAGTCTCATCTCATTTTTCTTCTTTCTCAAAATGTTCTTGGCTATTCTTGCATGTTTACTCTTCCAGATGAGCTTTAAAATCAGCTGGTCAGGTTCTATAAAAATCCCTTTAGGATTCTGATTGGGAATGCACTGAATTTATAGATTTAATTTGGGAAGAATTGACATCTTTGTATTACTGAGTCTTCCCATCCTGGAGCATGATATATCACTCCATTTATTCAGGCCTTCTTCATGTCCTTCAGTAAAGTTTTATTGTGTTTCTCATACAGGACCTAGACATTTCTCATTAAGTTTATTCTTAGGTATTTTATAGTCTGGGTTAGCCATTGTGCATGGGATAGTTTTCCCATTACATTTCTTCTTCTTCTTTTTTTTTTTTTAATAGATCTTTATTGGAGTATACTTGCTTCACAATACTGTTAGTTTCTGTTGTACAAGGTGAATCAGTCATATGCATACATATATCCGCATATCCCCTCCCTCTTGAGCTTCCCTCCCAACCTCCCTATCCCACCCCTCTAGGTCATCACAAAGCACCGAGCTGATCTCCCTGTGCTATGCTGCTGATTCCCACTGGCTAACTATTTACATTCGGTAGCGTATATATGTCGATGCTACTCTCACTTCGCCCCAGCTTCCCCCTCCCACCCCAAGTCCTCAAGTCCACTCTCTACGTCTACCTCTTTATTCCTGCCTGGCCACTAGGTTCATCAGTACCATTAAAAAAAATTTTTTTTTAGATTCCATGTATATGTGTTAGCATATGGCATTTGTTTTTCTCTTTCTGATTTACTTCACTCTGTATGACAGACTCTAGGTCCATCCACCTCACTACAAATAACTCAATTTCGTTTGATGGTTAAGTAATATTCCATTGTGTATATGTGCCACATGTTCTTTATCCATTCATCTGTCGATGGACACTTAGGTTGCTTCCATGTCCTGGCTATTGTAAATAGTGCTGCAATGAACATTGTGGTACATGACTCTCTTTGAATTATGGTTTTCTCAGGGTATATGCCCAGTAGTGGGATTGCTGGGTCGTATGGTAGTTCTATTTCCGGGTTTTTAAGGAACCTTCATACTGCTCTCCATAGTGGCTGTATCAATTTACATTCCCACCAACAGCACAGGAGGATTCCTTTTTTTCACCACACCCTTTCCAGCATTTATTGTTTCTTGATGTTTTGATAATGGCCATTCTGACCAGTGTGAGGTGATACCTCATTGTAGTTTTGATTTGCATTTCTCTAATAATTAGTGATGTTGAGCATCTTTTCATGTGCCTCTTGGCCATCTGTATGTCTTCTTTGGTGAAATGTCTATTTAGGTCTTCCGCCCATTTTTTAATTCAATTGTTTGTTGTTTTGATAGTGAGCTCCATGTGCTGTTTGTATATTTTGGAGATTAATCCTTTGTCCGTTGTTTCATTTGCAAATATTATCTCCTATTCTGAGGGTTGTCTTTTCGTCTTGTTTATGGTATCCTTTGCTGTGCAAAAGCTTTTAAGTTTCATTAGGTCCCATTTGTTTATTTTTGTTTTTAGTTCCATTACTCTAGGAGGTGGGTCAAAAAAGATCTTGCTGTGGTTTATGTCAAAGAGTGTTTTTCCTATGTTTTCCTCTAAAAGCTTTATAGTGTCTGGTCTTACATTTAGGTCTTTAATCCATTTGGAGTTTATTTTTGTGTACAGTGTTAGGTAGTGTTCTAATTTCATTCTTTTACATGTAGCTGTCCAGTTTTCCCAGCACCACTTATTGAAGAGGCTGTCTATTCTCCATTGTATATTCTTGCTTCCTTTGTTGTAAATTAGGTGACCATATGTGTGTGGGTTTGTCTCTGGGCTTTCTATACTGTACCATTGCTCTATATTTCTGTTTTTGTGCCAGTACCATACTGTCTTGATTACCGTAGCTTTGTAGTATAGTTCTAAGTCAGGGAGCCTGATTCCTCTAGCTCCATTTTTCTTTCTCAAGATTGCTTTGACTATTCGGGGTCTTTTGTGTTTCCATACGAATTGTAAAAATTTTTGTTCTAATTCTGTGAAGAATGCCATTGGTAGTTTGATAGGGATTGAATTGAATCTGCAGATAGCTTTGGGTAGTATGGTCATTTTCACAATGTTGATTCTTCCAATCCAAGAACATGGTATATTTCTCCATCTGTTTATGTCATCTTTGATTTCTTTCATCAGTGTTTTATAGTTTTCTGAGTACAAGTCTTTCGCCTCCTTAAGTAGGTTTATTCCTAGGTATTTTATTCTTTTTATTGCAATGGTAAGTGGGATTGTTGCCTTAATTTCTCTTTTTTTTGCTGTTAGTGTATAGGAATGTCAGAGATTTCTGTGTATTACTTTTGTATCCGACAATGTTACCAAATTCACTGATTTGTTCTAGTAGTTTTCTGATGGCATCTTTAGGATTTTCTATGTATAGTATCATGTCAGCTGCAAACAGTGACAGTTTTACTTCTTCTTTTCCTATTTGTATTCCTTTAATTTCTTTTTCTTCTCTGATTGCCGTGGCTAGGACTTCCAAAACTATGTTGAATAAGAATGGCAAGAGTGGAAATCCTTGTCTTCTTCCTGATCTTAGTGGAAATGCTTTCAGTTTTTCACCATTGAGTATGATGTTTGCTGTGGGTTGGTCATATATGGCCTTTATTATGTTGAGGTAGGTTCCCTCTTTGCCAATTTTCTGGGGAGTTTTTATCATAAATGGGTGTTGAATTTTGTCAAAAGCTTTTTCTGCATCTATTGAGATGATCATATGATTTTTATTCCTTAATTTGTTAATATGGTGTATCACATTGATTGGAGTATATTGAAGAATCCTTGCATCCCTGGGATAAATCCCACTTGATCATGGTGTATGATCCTTTTAATATGTTGTTGGATTCTGTTTGCTAGTATTTTGTTCTGGATTTTTGCATCTATGTTCATCAGTGATACTGGTCTATAATTTTCTTTTTTTGTAATATCTTTTTCTGGTTTTGGTATCAGGTTGATGGTTGCTTTGTAGCATGAATTTGGGAGTGTTCCTCTCTCTGAGATTTTTTGGAAGAGTTTGAGAAGGATCGGTGTTAGCTCTTCTCTAAATGTTTGATAGAATTCACCTGTGAAGCCATCTGGTCCTGGACTTTTGTTTGTTGGAAGATTTTTAATTGCAGTTTCAATTTCATTAGTTGTGATAGGTCTGTTTATATTTTCTAATCCTTCCTGGTTCAGTCTTGGAAAATTGTACCTTTCCAAGAATTTGTCCGTTTCTTCGTGGTTGTCCATTTTATTGGCATATAGTTGTTTTGTAGTAGTGTCTTAAAATCCTTTGTATTTCTGTGGTGTCAGTTGTGATTTCTCCTTTTTCATTTCTAATTTTATTGGTTTGTGTCCTCTCCCATTTTTTCCTGATGAGTCTGGCCAAGGGTTTATCAATTTTGTTTATCTTCTCAAAGAACCAGCTTTTAGTTTTATTGATCTTTGCTTTGTTTTCTTTATTTCTATCTCATTTATTTCTGCACTCTTTTTTTTGCTGTTAGTGTATAGGAATGTCAGAGATTTCTGTGTATTACTTTTGTATCCGACAATGTTACCAAATTCACTGATTTGTTCTAGTAGTTTTCTGATGGCATCTTTAGGATTTTCTATGTATAGTATCATGTCAGCTGCAAACAGTGACAGTTTTACTTCTTCTTTTCCTATTTGTATTCCTTTAATTTCTTTTTCTTCTCTGATTGCCGTGGCTAGGACTTCCAAAACTATGTTGAATAAGAATGGCAAGAGTGGAAATCCTTGTCTTCTTCCTGATCTTAGTGGAAATGCTTTCAGTTTTTCACCATTGAGTATGATGTTTGCTGTGGGTTGGTCATATATGGCCTTTATTATGTTGAGGTAGGTTCCCTCTTTGCCAATTTTCTGGGGAGTTTTTATCATAAATGGGTGTTGAATTTTGTCAAAAGCTTTTTCTGCATCTATTGAGATGATCATATGATTTTTATTCCTTAATTTGTTAATATGGTGTATCACATTGATTGGAGTATATTGAAGAATCCTTGCATCCCTGGGATAAATCCCACTTGATCATGGTGTATGATCCTTTTAATATGTTGTTGGATTCTGTTTGCTAGTATTTTGTTCTGGATTTTTGCATCTATGTTCATCAGTGATACTGGTCTATAATTTTCTTTTTTTGTAATATCTTTTTCTGGTTTTGGTATCAGGTTGATGGTTGCTTTGTAGCATGAATTTGGGAGTGTTCCTCTCTCTGAGATTTTTTGGAAGAGTTTGAGAAGGATCGGTGTTAGCTCTTCTCTAAATGTTTGATAGAATTCACCTGTGAAGCCATCTGGTCCTGGACTTTTGTTTGTTGGAAGATTTTTAATTGCAGTTTCAATTTCATTAGTTGTGATAGGTCTGTTTATATTTTCTAATCCTTCCTGGTTCAGTCTTGGAAAATTGTACCTTTCCAAGAATTTGTCCGTTTCTTCGTGGTTGTCCATTTTATTGGCATATAGTTGTTTTGTAGTAGTGTCTTAAAATCCTTTGTATTTCTGTGGTGTCAGTTGTGATTTCTCCTTTTTCATTTCTAATTTTATTGGTTTGTGTCCTCTCCCATTTTTTCCTGATGAGTCTGGCCAAGGGTTTATCAATTTTGTTTATCTTCTCAAAGAACCAGCTTTTAGTTTTATTGATCTTTGCTTTGTTTTCTTTATTTCTATCTCATTTATTTCTGCTCTGACTTTTATGATTTCTTTCCTTCTATTGACTTCGGGTTTTCTTTGTTCTTCTTTCTCTAGTTGCTTTAGGTGTAGGGTTAGATTGTTTATTTGAGATTTTTCTTGTTTCTTGAGGTGAGATTGAAATGCTATAAACTTCCCTCTTAGAACTGTTTTTGCTGTGTCCTATAGATTTTGGGTCATTATGTTTTCATTGTCATTTGTTTCTATGTATTTTTAAAATTTGTTCTTTGATTTCTTCAGTGATCTCTTGGTTATTTAGTAGCACACTGTTTAGCCTCCATGTATTTGTGGTTTTTACAATTTTTTTCCTGTAATTGATTTCCAATCTCATAGCATTGTGGACAGAAAAGATGTTTGATATGACTTCAGTTTTCTTAAATTTTCTGAGGCTTGATTTGTGACCCAAGATGTGGTCTATCCTGGAGAATGTTCTGTGTGCTTTTGAGAAGAAAGTGCATTCTGCCACTTTTGGGTGGAATGTTCTATAAATAACAATTAAATCTATCTGGTCTATTGTGTCATTTAAAGCTTGTGTTTCCTTATTTATTTTCTGTTTGGATGATCTGTCCATTGGTGTAAGTGGGGTGTTAAAGTCGCCTACTATTATTGCGTTACTGTCAATTTCCCCTTTCATGGTTATTAGCATTTGCCTTATGTATTGAGGTGCTCCTATGTCAGGTGCATAAACATTTATAATTGTTATATCTTCTTCTTGGATTGATCCCTTGATCATTATGTAGTGTCCTTCCTTATCTCTTGCAACAGTCTTTATTTTAAAGTCTATTTTATCTGATACAAGTATTGCTACTCCAGCTTTCTTTTGATTTCCATTTGCATGGAATATCTTTTTCCATCCCTTCATGTTCAGTCTGTATGTGTCCCTAGGTCTGAAGTGGGTCTCTTGTAGACAGCATATATTTGGGTCTTGTTTTTGTATCCAGCCAGTCTGTGTCTTTTGATTGGGACATTTAATCCATTTACATTCAAGGTTATTATCAATATGTATATTCCTATTTCCATTTTCTTAAGTGTTTTGAGTTTGTTTTTGTGGGTCTTTTTCTTCTCTTGTGTTTCTCACCTAGAGAAGTTTCTTTAGCATTTGTTGTAAAGCTGGTTTGGTGGTGCTGAATTCTCTTAGCTTTTGCTTGTCTGAAAATGTTTTGATTTCTCTGTGGAATCTGAATGAGATCCTTGCTGGGTAATCTTGGTTGTAGGTTTTTCTCTTTCATCACTTTAAGTGTATCTTGTCACTCCCTTCTGGCCTGCAGAGTTTCTGATGAAAAATCAGCTGATAACCTTATGGGGATTCCTTTGTATGTTATTTTTTGTTCTTCCCTTGCTGCTTTTAATATTTTTTCTTTGAATTTAATTTTTGTTAGTCTGATTAATATGTGTCTTGGTGGGTTTCTCCTAGGGTTTATCCTGTATGGGACTCTCTGTGTTTCTTGGACTTGGGTGACTATTTCCTTTCCCATGTTAGGGAAGTTTTCCACTATAATCTCTTCAAATATTTTCTCGGACCCTTTCTTTTTCTTTTCTTCCTCTGGGACCCCTACAATTCGAATGTTGGTGCATTTAGTGTTGTCCCAGAGGTCTCTGAGATTGTCTTCAGTTCTTTTCATTCTTTTTTCTTTATTCTGCTCCTTGGCAGTTATTTCCACCATTTTGTCTTGCAGCTCACTTATTCGTTCTTCTGCCCCAGTTATCTGTTATTGATTCCTTCTAGTGTATTTTTCATTTCAGTTATTGTGTTGTTCATCTGTTTCTTTGGTCTTTTGTTCTTCTAGATCTTTGTTAAACATTTCTTGTATTTTCTCAATCCGTGCCTCCATTCTATTTCTGAGATTCTGGATCATCTTTACTATCATTACTCTGAAATCTTTTTCAGGTAGATTGCCTATTTCCTCTTCATTTATTTGGTCTTGTAGGTTTTTACATTCCTCTTTCATCTGTGACGTATTTTTTTGCCGTCTCATTTTTTTTTCCTTTTTTTTATGAGTGGGATTTTGTTCCTGTCTTGCTGGTTGTTTGGCCTGAGGCCTCCAACACTGGAGTTTGTAGGCTGTGCGTAGAGCTGGGTCTTGGTGCTGAGATGAGGACCTCTGGGAGACCTCACTCTAATGAATATTCTCTGGGGTCTGAGGTTCTCTATTAGTGCAGTGGTTTGGACTTGGAGGTCCCACCAAAGGAACTTCGGCTGGACCCCCAGCTTGTGAACAAAGATCCCACAAGCTGCGCAGGGTGGCAAAAAATAAAAAAGGAGAACAATAACGAAGTAAAAAATAAAAATAGACTAGGAAACTAACAAATATGTTAGAAAAAAATATAAAAATAAAAATATAGATGAAATAACAACTGGAAGGTAAAACAGAACCACAATAGTAAAAAAGAGGAGGAGGAAAAAAAAAAAAGGTGGAAAAGGCCTTGGCTGTGGAGGGCGGGACCTAAGCAGGGACAAAGTTTGGGTGGTGGGCGGGGCCTATGCTGAGGACCCACAGGGCTGGAAAAGGCCCTGGGGGGTGGAGGGAGTGGGGCTTAGGCTCAACAGAACAGAAGGGGGCCCAGGTGTGCCTCCCATCTCTGGTCTCAGAGGGTGGAGGACCTCACCTGGGAGCCCAGCAGGCTTCCTGAGTTCGAGTGGGCGGGGCAAAGCCCTCTGCTCCTCTCTGGCTCCTCCGGTTCCGGAGAGCCCCTCCCACCTGCCTCTCTGTTTTCTCCTGGCCTCCCTCCTACATCCCCAGGACCAACCCGGCCCAGAGGGGACCTCTGAGGGCTAGGACCAGGCCGACTTCCCCTGCCGACTGGGCAGGGGAAACACTGGGCCTGCTCCCCCTTGATCCGAGCCCCTGAGGGTCCCTCCAGGCATGGGAACACTTCCCCCATCTCAGCCACCCCTCAGTGGCGCAGGTCCTCTCTGGCCTCCACTTCTCCTCCCCCCTCAGTCCCTCCACGTCCTACCGGTTCGCTTGGGGGTTCTTTCCATTTCCTTGGACGTCGGGGTCCCCCACCTGCGTCCCCAGGCGCCCTAGTTGCGGGGAGACACGAACTCTGCGTCTTCCCACACCGCCGTCTTGACTCCTCCCACCCCCATTACATTTCTAATTGGCTATTGCTGGGTGTATAGGAGAGGTGTGAATTTCGATGCTATCTTGCCTCCAGCCATGCTGGTGAACTCTCTATTTAGTTCGAATATTTTTCTGTGGCTTAGAAGAACTTTGAAGCAGTCACGCCTGTCCCATATGGGACAGGATGGGCCTTCCTTAAGAGCCGAAGGCTCTGTGTACCTGGATGGCAGTAGTTGAATGCACTGACCCTGTAGGGCTGCTGTGGGGACTGCTGCGTGAGCAGAGCTTTTGAGCAGATGGCCCTTAGATCCCTTCCAAATCTAAGCTTTTACGAATCCATAATTCTGGTCCCTGTGTCTGTTTTCATGCACTGTCTCTCCAGTTGCATGCTAATTGAGGGCAAATTCCCCTCCCTCCCTCCCTCCTTTCCTTCCTCCCTGTATTTGTTTGATTTCCACATACCAAGCACTGTGCCAAGTGCCAGGAAGGCAGGGAAGGAGATGTTGAGGGGATGGTTGCAGGTATCAAATGCTTCACATCCTTGGGAAGCAAGCAGTGTCACTTAAAATCTTCTCAAATGAATTTAGAATGTGGTAGAGGCTCTTCACGCCCAAATGACTGGAAGGGCAGTATATACTCTGGGAGCTCCTCCCCCAGTCTGTCCCCTTAGGGGTTCTCGGTTGGGATGGTGGTGACAACAGCAGTTTTGTCCCCCAGGGGATAGTTGGTCTTTTGCCATCACATCCCAGGCTCAGCTGAGCACCTGGCTCAGACAGGCACTTAGTAAATGTTATCAAATAAAATGTGGCATGAAAGACAGGTTAGGAGCAACCCAGGGGTCCTGGGCACTCTTGGAAGTGGCTGCTGGTTTTCAGGATGAGGTGTCCCCCAGGGTGTGCTGGCCAGTGAGCCACAGGGCACTCACTCCCTTAAGTCCACTCCATTCTGGGATGGCTCCAGCCATCTGAGCAGAAGTTCTCAATGATGGGCGAGGGCTTAGACACATTCAATTGTCTAAGGGCCACGTGTGACCAATGGCTACCATATTGGATAGCACAGGTTTAGACATTAGATATAGGAAGTCCTAGTTTCTTCTTTATGGGGACAAAACCTGTCATCTAGATAAGATGAGTCCTTCCCAAGGACAGAAGGGAGGTTTTGGCTACAGCAGTAGAAACCAAACAGTTCAGTTCTTAACGAGTCTCTGCCATACTGAGACCCAGTGTCTTCTTTCAAAGACCCTTTGGTCTAGAGAAGGATACGGTCACACCACTAATGCAGGTGACAACTGCTACCTTAGAGGGATGTGGCCGGGCTGCAATAGAGTGACTCAGAGTAACTCCACATGTGGGTGATGGTGAAGTGGACGCCTTGAAGATTCACTAGGAATTGGCCAGGCAGAGACAGGGTGTGTGTG
>NW_020172678.1:21689-77122 GCF_003031525.2 Neophocaena asiaeorientalis asiaeorientalis
TGGGGGCGTATGGGCCCTTCAGGCAGAGAAGGCAGCCTGAGCAAAGGTCAGGTGGCCTGAGTCCAGGTGTGGCCTGTTCCTAAGAGGAGTCCTCAAAGAGGCTGCCATGGGAGCCCTGTAAGAGCTGGGCTTGGAGGGGTTGGGAGAGGCTGATGGCAACAGGCTCTGCATGTTTCTCTGGTGGGCTTCCCTCCTACAGCCTAGTTCAGAGCTCTGCTCAGTAATGCGGGGGAGGGGAAGTGGGATGCTGAACTTGGACTGGGGTGGTGAGGAGGGGAGCAGTTTTGCTTCCAGCCATCCCTGCAATGTTTCTTTCTAACAACAGGGGGCAGGACGACCTCAGGAAACGATACTCATTCTTTGGGTTTTAGGCAGCCAGGTGAAGTCCTATATTAGGTGAGACCTTTCAAACGTCAGTGGACATTTACTGAGCCTCAGGCTTCGTGCTGGGCTCTGAGGGCACTAAGACAAACCCCACCCGTTGCAGTGTCCCAGGCCACATGGACTGTGGGGACTGCAAGACAGCCGTGGTCAGTTCCGCCAGGGTGAAGGCCGGAGAAGTAGGCCAGCTTCCTGAAGGAGGAGACTCTTGAGCTGAGCCAAGATGAGAAGTTGCCCTCTTGGCTGCCAGGGTTGGGAGAAATGCCAGCCCAAGGGGACAGAGCACGACGCATGAGGTGTGGCAGAGATGGCAGTGTCTGGTTGCTGATGGCAGTCCCAGGTCCTGGAGCATCAGGTACAAGGGGCAGGAGTGCTGGGACCAGCAAGGCGTGGTGCAGCTGTGGGAAGCACTCTTGGAGGGCCCTGGAGCTGTACTAAGAAGCTCCATCCTGGGGCAACAGGGAGGATGAGACAGAATTTTCTTAAAAAAAAAAAGTTTTCATTATGAAAATTTTCAAATATATACCAAAGTAACGTCATATAATGAACCCCCATGTGCCTTCCAACAATGATCACATTCTTCCATTTTTTCATCTTTTCTCCCTCCAGATTAAATAAAAACCTTTTTATGAGAGAAAATTTCAAACACACACAAAAGCAGGGAGCTAGGATAATGACCCTCACAGACTCACCACCCAGCTCAACAGCGAACAATTTGCCGAGCTCATGTCCGCTCTGGCCCGACCCCCCCCTCCCCCCACTCAGATTACTTTGAAGCAAATCACATATCATTTCATATATAACTATTTTGGGATACATGTCTAAAAGTTAGGGACGCTTTAAGAATATGTAATTGCATTACCATGTTCACATCTGAACAAAGTTAATAGTCATTCTTTGATTTCATCCCATACCCAGGTCACTGATGCTGCCACAGTCACTTCTGGTTGACCTTGTAACACATCCTTAGGTAAAGGTCACTCTTCCCCCATACTTCCCTCCCCACCCGCCACCCCACAGAGTCCCTGTCTGTTATCAGGGTGGGTGACAGAGGGCATTGGGGCGTCCATGGAGCATCCCTCTTTCTGGGCGGCAGCCATCAGGAGGGTTTGCCGTTGGGAGCAATGGGCACACAGAGCTCTTGCCTACCTCAGATTGCAGATCGGAAAGCCAGGTGTGTGGGGAGCCTCCGGGGCTGGAGGTTAGTGAGCCCATGGTCAGGCCCACTCTGGCTGACACGGTGTGAGTCTCGGGCCCTTTCTGGGCCCTGGTTTCTCCGGCTATGAAATGAGGCGTGGTACCTGCCTCATGGAGTGGCTGTGAGGCTCCAGGGAGGTCACCTCTGGAAACTCACAGGCAAACTCTGAAGTGCCGTGCCTGGTGATGAAGAGGATGTGGCTAGCTTTATTCCTCCGTTGCCTCTGGATTCTGGGGCCGAGATCTGCTGTTCCCTCCCACCCCAAGGTCAGGTGGGTAGAGGGGGCTGGGTGCGTCCACCCAGAGACCCTGCACGGCCGCCCTCTGGGGCTGCAGGTTTCTCAGTGGGAGGCCTGAGGATCGTCTTCCCCACGTTAGTTCCCTTTCCTCACGATAACCACCCTTCCGCGCAGCTCCTGCCCATTTAACAGTTCCACTAGTCCCAGCCCTCCTACCTCCTACCTGCCCTGCATCCCAGGGAAGCCCACCTGTCTTCATTAACCAGAGAGTTTGGCTGCCAGTGTGGTCCAGAGCTGGGGCCTGCAAGGAGCGAACCCTCCTGACCTATAAGCTGCCCAAGGCCCACGCACCCTGGGCTGGAGCTCTGGGGCCAGTGGCTTGAAGGAAGATGAACACAGCCTAACTGGTGTCTCTCGGTAGCCCGGTGGCCCAGGGAGACCAGGCAATCCATGTTTATCGATGTCTGAATCAGACTCCTGTACACCCAAACCAGCCCGAATCGTCAGGGCTGCTCCCCCAGGAGCCTCAGTCATGGCTGCCCCAGGGCCACAGGGACATTAGGGTGCTGCCTTATTCGTTCAGTAGATGAAGAGATAGATGACATAGATGACCACAGGTGAGGGACTTGCCCAAGGTCACTGCCTGCTGGTGGTACAGTGGGCCAGGGCCCAGGTCTTCTGCTTTACTGCTTGGGTTCTTCCCTTTACAGTGGGCCACCCAGACATGGGAGGAGCTGGGCAGGCTTGCCCCCTACCCAAAGATCCTGGTGGGGCTCTGCGGGGCTGGACCCTGCTGGCAGACCTTGGGCTCTTAGAAGCCCCTGCAACTTCAGAACCTGGGGATCCTTAGGGCTCACCTAGCCCAGCCCCATCCTCATATAGCAATTGTGGAATAGGGCACAGAGAGGGGAGCCATCTGCCTGGTCACCAGGCCACTGAGGATCTCCCCCTCTCTGTCCACTTTCAGAAGCACCTGTAGGTCGAGGGAGGGAGACAGCCGCCCCCGCTGCCTCTGGCTCAGCCCCCTCCCCCTCCTCCTGCAGGAAGGACTAACAGGATAGCATCTTTCTCCCCCTCTAGGTATCGGACCCACTTCAGTGCTCCCCCTGGACCCTCCCATCTCAGCTTTGGGGTGGATGTGGGCAGCTGCTGCCCGGGTTAGAGCACTGGATGGGGAGTCCAGAGACCTGGATTCAAGTCCTCTCTCTGCCCATTGCTGTGTGATCCTGAGTAAGTCACTTCACTTCTCTAAGCCTTCATGTTTTCACCTGAACGATGGTAATAATTCTACCAGCCCTGCCTTGATCAAGGGGGTCAAATCTGAAAGAAAACACTAGACAAATATAAGGGGTGGGCCTGTTCTGAGCTGGCCAGAGAGAGGCTGAGAGTATCAGTGAGTGTCCAGAACATGGTACCTTCCTGGGCCTCTGAAGACTGTGAATACTGACTCCAGCTCTGTTGCTGATTTGCTGTGTGGCCCTGGGAAAGGAGCCTAACCTCTCTGTGCCTCATAAAAACATGGAGATCAATGTTTCTCCATGCTGTGGTATTGACTTCCTGGCAGCAAGGGGAAGCTAAATACAGAAGAGCTTTAAGATCCTTGGAAGAAAGGCCATCTATAAACGTAAGAGATTATTAACAGCATCCAATAATCACGCTGTCTGCTAACAAAAGTAATGCCGTCCTAGAGTCAGGCAGGGAAACCAGCCCAGTCAGCATGGAGGCAGCTCCTAGCTGGTCTTCCTCTCGGGCTCTGAGGGCTAATAACCCTCTGTTTATGTGGTGCTTTGCCTCCTCAAACCAACGACTAATTAGTCCCTCCATGGGCGTGCCCAGGAGACAGGCAGGAAGGGCATGGGGTGATGAGAGCTGAAGCTCTGGGAAGGGGGGTATAGCCTGGCCACCCAGCTGGTTAGGGAAGGGCTGGGTTGGGAACAGAAGGATCTTCCGGTTCTCAGCACCTACTTCTGCCACTGGTGAAGTGAGCAGCTGGGCAGAGAGCTTGCCCTCTCTGGGCCTCAGTTTCCTCACCAGAGCTGCCAGGGCAGGAAGGGGTGAGGTATCATGGGGTACGTGGCCAGATCGCCTGCTGGCTTGCCCACCGCCCTTTCCTCTCTGCCCACCTTGATGCCAGGTGCCAGCACCGGGAGGGCACCCAGGGCCCCTGCAGCTGTAATTCTGAAGCCGGGGTCCCACCGAACATCCTCTCTATGGCCAAGTCCTCTTGGTGGAGCCCAGGAGCCAGTAGGCCTGCTGGGAGACTCTCTGAGCCTCAGTTCCCTCATCTGCCAAGTGGGGTTGTAATTCCCATCCTGCCAGCTGTGGATGTCCAGACCCTGGGCTCAGTGAGCCGGGCGGGCATTATGACCGGGCAGCCCTCCCGCAGGGCTCAGCCCCTCCAACCTGGACCGAATGTGTGAACGTGAGGCTCAGGTCTCTGCCTGTGGGGAGATGCAGCCGCCTCCGTCTTCCCTGCCGCTGTCTTCCTCTCATCCTCGCTGAGGCCTGCGGGGACTTTCCTGGGGTCCCCAGCTCCTTTACCTCCTCTCTCTTTAGACGACTGCTCTCATTCTGTCTGCCTTTCACCACACAGCCTATTTTTAACTTTCAGCATTGTGGGAGGGGAGGAAGGGCGCAGGCAGGGTGTTTTTTTCCTCTCCTTTTTCTTTGTCTCATTTCTTCTCCGGCCCTCCTTCCGGGGTCCCCGCCTGTTCTGCCCTCCCCGCAGCCTTCCTGTCCTGTCCTCTCAGCCTCTGCCTCCCAGCGCTCTGTCCTTCTCCCCCCCACCAACTGCTTCCCACTCCTAGGGCCCCCCTCCCCCCAAGGCTTCTCCTGGGTGGGAGCAGTTCTCGGGTAGTGCCCCGTCTTGTCACCGTCACACTTGACTGCTGGTGGCTAATCTAGAGGCCCCTTTGTGGCAGCAGCTGACACAGTGATTGCTCCCTCCTTCTGGAAACCTGGTCTTTTCTTGGTGTCTAAGACTTTGAGTGCTTCTAGGTCTCCTCCCCCTCTTCTAGACAAGCTTTGTGGGTGCCAGTCCACCCCTGCCGTTAGCTGCTGGTGGTGGCGGTGAAGCAGGCAGCTGTGGAGGTCTCTGCCCAGCGCCCGCCCACCTTCTTTGGCCACCAACACGCGGATTTTCCTTGGACCCCTCCCACCCCTTACCTCGTCTCAGTCCCTGTCCTTTGAGTAGGTCTGATCCAGCTCTGGGCTTCAGAGACACATGTGTGACCAGGCCTGGCCAGTGGGAGCCCATCCTGGGTTTTACCTGGACCGGGAAGGAGGGTCTTTCCTCGTGGCAGGAATGTGGGATGTCGAGTGGGAGCTGCCAGGGTGCCTTGGCCACCACAGGAAGAGGCTGCCTGAGGAAGATGTCAAGGGGGAGGAAAACAGAAGCACATGATGGAAGGAGAAGAGAGTCCCAAGCCCTCAACTGAGCACCTGGACCCAACTGTTTCTGATGTTTCCATCACATGAGCCAATGTATATTTTTTTCCTAAAGCCATTCGGAGTTTTTTTTTTTTTTTTTTGAGGTACGCGGGCCTCTCACCACCGTGGCCTCTCCCGTTGCGGAGCACAGGCTCTGGACACGCAGGCTCAGCGGCCATGGCTCACGGGCCTAGCCGCTCCGTGGCATGTGGGATCTTCCCGGACTGGGGCGCAAACCCGTGTCCCCTGCGTCGGCAGGCGGACTCTCAACCATTGCACCACCAGGGAAGCTCCGGAGTTTGTTTTTTGGCACTTGTAACTGCAAGGGTCCTGACTGGCCCGCTACCCTGGCTTCTTGTCCCAGTTCACCCCCGTCCCACTCCCTGACCCTTTCCTAGGCTCCCTCCCGCCCTATGGCTGAGAATCCCCACACCCTCGGCCCACACCACACTGCTGGGCTTCAGCATGTTATCTTCAGCTGCCCTGATGCTTTGGATGTGAAGCCTTGCAGAGGCACTTGAAATGCAGCCTGTCCCAAACTGGACTCATGCTCTGTCCATCTTCTAGGACGTTCTGACTTGGGGATTCATGCTGCCTTCATTCCATCCATCCACCCATCCATCCTTCCTTCCTTCTTCCCTTTCTCCCTCCCTTCCTTCTTTCATCCATCCATCCATCCATCCACCTCCTCCTCATAGCTACAACAATGATGACGACAACAGCCCATGTTTGTGGAGGGCTTACTTGGTACTGTCCTCATCAATGTACAGGTACTCATTTAATCCTTAAAACAAGATTATGACACGTTAGTACTATTATCACCGTCTAGAGATGAGGAAACTGAGGCAGAGGGGTTAAGTGATTGACAGTGAGGAAGTGGAGAGCCAGGTTTCCCTGTTGCTCAGGACCATCCTGGGAGCTGTCTTGCATGTCCTGGGCACTCTGGGAGTGGCTGCTGGTTTTCAGGATGGGGTGTCCCCGGGTGTGCTGAATGCCTCTGCCCACAGGGTGCTCACTCCCTTAAGTCCACTCCATTCTGGGACGGCTCCTGCCATTCTGGATGATGGGTGGGGGGCGTGTCACACACATTCGGCCGTGTGAGAGCCTTTGTTTAGCTAAACACCTCTGCCCACTTACCCTCGACAGTCTGAAGCCCCCCACGCTGCTCCCTCCCCGACGATTCAGGGCAAAGAGCCTGGCCCTGGGGGAGCTGGGGGGCTCTCGGTGCCTGCTGCCACGCCTCATGCCAGGTGGTTGCCCCCAGGTAGAGACCCATCTGTGCATGCACCACAGGAAACTATGGCTGGGGATAACTTGAGGGGGACCAGGGACCCGGAGCCCACCTTGTGGTCCACAGTGATGAGTCTCTGGGCATCTGGTGGACTCGGGGCTCCTGTGGGACCTGGGCGAGCACGGGCCTGAGGCACAGGGCAGGCCTGGGAGCCGGGGTCCTGCTCTGAGCCAGGCCATCCCGCCCCAGCCGGCAGCACTGCCTTTGGGCCAACACCACTGTCCCAATTTGGGGAGGAGATAAGGGTGCTGAGTACGTGCTGGGGCTGCCCTGGAGGGGCTGAGGCAAAGGAGGAGACCCCTTCCTCTGTGTGTGGGGGATCTGCCAACACCCAGAAGGGCTCTGCCCCAAGAGGCCAGCGTAGTGGCCACAGAGGTGCACCGGTCACATGTCCCTGCGAGGGACACAGTTGGTGCACCACCCCCGGCACTGCATCCTTAGGACCTGCTGCAGCATCTCATCCAGCCTTCCTCTCCCAGGCTGCCTACCTGGCTAATAGCTGAGCACGTCGAGGGTACTAGACGTGGACCTCGTTTTCCCAGTGCAGGACCCCTCCATTGGGTGGTCTTTGCTTGGAGACCCCCTCATCCCAGCCAAGATGGTCCCTGGGCTATGCTGAGTCTGGGGCTCAGTTTCCTTGTACATAAAATGGGAAAATTAAAACCCACCTTGGATATTTGAGGATGACCCAGGAAAACATATGGAAAGTGCCTGGGACAGCGTCCGGCTCAGTGTGGCTTTCCCTGGCCATCTGAGCTGCCTCTCCCCTCCCCTCCCCGACTGAGGGTCTGGCTCAGGGCTGAGCACCCAGGAGATGTTTAAAATCCAGGTGTTGAAATGTGGGGAAATAGCAGGAGGGGGCTGCCCAGGTGGGCTCTGCCTCGGAGCCAGTGATAGTTACGTCAGCTCTCAACTGCACTCAGCACACACTTCTGAGTGCAAAGCTCTGCGGGGCTGGGCGGCTGGGGTGCAGCCAGGGAGAGGGGAGCAGGGAGGCAGTGGGGGAACGAGGGAAAGAAGACACACAGACGCAGAGGGATAGAGGATGAGAGAGGGAGGAGATGAGAGATACAGAAAGAGACCCGGAGGGAGAGACTGGCAGAGAATGAAACAAAGACAGAGCGATGGAGAGAAATTCAGAGTTTAGAGAAGCAGAGAGCCAGGAGAGAGGGCTGCACGCTCAGGAAATGGAGAGAGACAGAGAGAGAGAGAGAGAGAGAGAGAGAGAGAGAGAGAGAGAGAGAGAAAGAGAGAGAGAGAGAGAGAGAGAGAAAGAGAGAAAGAGAGAGAGAGAGAGAGAGAGAAAAAGAGAGAAAGAGAGAGAGAGAGAGGTGCCGGCCAGGTCCCCTGTCCCCTGACAGAGCGAACCTCCAGAGGGCCAGTGGGAGACTTCCTTTTGAGTGAAGGCCTTCTGAGGCTGTCGTTTTCCTGGTCAAAGGCCATACCCATTCATGGTCCTAACAAGGGCTGGCGAGGGAGCCTGCAACCCGGGGCTAGCAGCCGAGGAGTGGGCTGTGACCTGATTGATGGGGGCTCTGTGAGCCCTGGAGCTTGGTGGCAAGCGGGGCTACCAGCCCCTGAGAGGGGCCACCCCTGCCACATCCCGTGTCCTCTGGCCATTCAGAGAACACCGCTGAGTGCTGGAGCCCTGGTGGGAGGGCTGAGGTGGCGCACAGAAGGGACATTTGTGAACGTACACAGCCAGCCAGCCCCGCGGTGAAGGGAGAAGGAGGGGGTGAGTGACCAAATGTCTGAGTCTCTCTGGGATGGGAAAGTCCCCTCTCATCATTCTACCTCCTTGGCTTGGATGCCTCCAGGGTCAGGCAGCCCCCCACCACCCCCAAACAAGAAAGCCTGCTCTGATGCTGAGAAGGGCTTTGCTAGGCTGACGCTTTCCCTCTGGTCTTGGCCGTGGTGTGTGTGTGTGTGTGTGTGTGTGTGTGTGTGTGTGTGTGTGTGTGTGTGTGTGTGTGTGTGTGTGTGCGCACACGTGTGCTGGGGTAAGCTGTAAGCTAGCACATGAGGTCACAGGGTTGCCTGTGGGGAGAGAATTCTAGGAACTTTTCTCCACGCCCCAAAGGGAAGCAGGAGTGTGTCTCTTTGGATCCCGTATTTGATCTCAGCCCTCTATCGCCCCAGAGAGACTTCTGACAGATTTGTTTATACTGAGATGCTAGGAAATTACGTTGTAACTTCCTCTAAAGAGGGCAGTTTTTAACCCAAAGGGACACTTCACTTATGGTGGAATGACAGGCAGTGGGAAGCTGGTGGGGAGAGATTTAGATGGGAGGTGCTCTCTCTGGCTCCCATTTCCCACTGGAATCTCTTCCCCTTTATCTTAACTGGAGGTTCTTGGCAGGTGGGGGCCATTTCTTCTGTTTCTTCGTTGTCCCCCATCAGGATCAGTGAGCCCCTCCGCCCTCACCCAGGGGGCTCCCTGTGAGTGGCAGCGATGGAACAGTAAGCACAGCCTTTGTACCCATGAACCACATCACCAAGCAAGACCCCAACCAAGGTATGAGTCCTGGCTGTGGGTGGCTTGCTGTGTCATCTTGGGCAAGTCATTGCCCTCTCTGGGCCTCTACTGCCCACCTGGGTAAGGCAGGGTTTGGACCAACAGTCTTTGAAGGCCCCTCCAGCTGTGGTGATCAAAGGTTCTGGGTCTTTGACCCTCCTTAGGTTGCCAGTCAGCACCTGGGCTAGGCTCTGAGTGCGGCAGGACAAGGTGGATGGACTCCAGATGACCCAGTGGCCCTAGGCCAGCCAGGCAACCAGACTCCTCCATTCAGATATAATGGGCCAGATCTTAGAGCTGGAGGCCCATAGATTCTCTTGTCTGCCTCCCTTGGTGACAGACAGAGAAACCAAGGCCTGGGTACAGGGGTGGCTTGCCCAAGTCCCTCCGCATATTAGCCTTGGGTAGGAACTAAAAATAGGTCTCCTGCAGCTCTGTGCAGTCGTTTGGGTCTTAGGGGTAAATCCTAGTGGGCTCCCTGATAGAGGTGAAAGCTAAGGTAGGCTCCAAAGGAAAGTGTGAGTGGAGAGTTATCTTCTAGGGAGAGACTCCAGGGGAAGGGAAAGGGGTTGGATTGTTTACCTGTCCTTGGCCTGTGCGCCTCCTGCATCCTGGGGTTCTAGAAGCCCGGGAAATGGCTGGTGTCTGAGTTGGCCATTCTGGACTTGGTCCCTGGTGTGCAGTGATGGAAGACACCTCTCCCTGTGCTGTGGGCTGCCCCTGGGCCAGCGGCTGGACTGGGCTGGACGTGGCTGTAAATCACCCATGGAGCCGGGCTGGTGGAGATGGTTTATGCATCTCAGGCATCTACCCTGCAACTCAGAACGGGCAGTAACACGTCATTTTAACGAGGCTGCAAATTTCCTTGTCACCCGGGAGGTTGACAGACATGGCCATCACCACCTGGCTTATCCCAGGCCCCTCCAGGGAGTGGGTGCAAAAGGCAACGGGGCCACGGGCCCAACTAACCAGACCTGGGAGAGAGGTGGAACTGGCTTGACTCTGGGCACGCCACCCACTTCCCACTTTGCCTCACTCTGCTCTCCAGGCATCTCTCCCCTTTGGCAGCTGATCCCACTGTCCTTGAATATGCTGTGTGGATTTTCCTCTCCAGATCTCCACTCACACTGCTCCTGCCACCCGGAGCACCTCTCCTTTCCTTTCAACTATCCAGATTCCTCTTTCAAGGCCTAGGTGAAGACCTCTGCCTTCAGGAAACCTCCTGTGGCCAGCCCAGCCATAACTCTTAGACCTCTGGGGAGGTGATCCCCATTTGCTTGCTAACTCCAGTGGCCAGGCTGGGGGCTGTCTGGAGCATGAGGACAGAAGGACTGGGGAGGCTACATCCAGGCGCAGCTGGAAAGAGGTGTGTGATTGATTAGTGATGTCTGCCAGGGTCAGGGAAGAGAAGACTAGTCCCTCATGTTTGCTTCCCTGCAGATGCACCTGGGCCATGTGGCCATTTATCTTAACAATTGCACACGTGTTGACGCTCAACTTCTCTCATTTCTTTACCCTCTGTCTACCCAGGGGAGACACGAGTTCTTGATGGCAGGCACCCTGCCCACGCTTTCTCTGTGTCCCTCATAGTGCTAGGCACACGAGAAGACTCAACAAACCCTAGACAGATGGAGGGGCAGTGAGTAAAATGCTGTCACTTTCCCTGGAGCTGGGAAGTAAGTCATAGGGCATCAGAGCCATTTACAGAGGAGAGACCTGGGGGGCCCAAAGTGGGAAAGCATTTTCTCAAGATCCCAGAGGGGGTGAGTTCTGGAAAGGTCTTTGCTGGGCACTAGAGGTTGCTGTATTGCTGAGGGGTGTTTCTTAGACCGGTGGGGCAGGGCCCAGCATCCAGCCAGGCTTCGGGATCCCTAGGCTGCCTCCCTGGCCCCTGTAGATGCTCCTCTTTTTCTCATCTGAGACTCTGAGAACATTCATTAGTGCAACATCCTCCCACATGTGGGAGCCACACCTGTCATTATCCCCATTTTACTGATGGGAAAATGGAAGGAGCGTGGGGTTCATGGCTGGACCCCAGGGCCCAGCCCACCCAGCGGGTTGGTGGTGGCTGGAGTGGCTCTGGTTCCAAACATAGGTGGTCTCAGCTCAGGCCTGTCCCCAGGCTGGTCAGAGAGGCAGGTCTCCTCTTATGGACGCTGATGCAGAGGGTAAGTTAGAAAGCCACTTACAGGCCATTAGTTCTGAGCCCCTTGTGATCCAGATGGAGAAAATGAGGCCCAGAGAAGGTCAGGGGTTGACCCCAGGCCACACAGCCTGTCCATTCCTGACAACCAGGTCTCACAAGGAATGCAGAATAGAGGGTGAGCCGAGCTGTGTGTCTGGGTCCTTGCTGGGGTCTCACTCTTCCCAGACCCTAAGACACTGAAGAGAGGGACCCGCAGAACTCCTGCTCTGGCAGCCTGCCCTGGCCAATGTGGCACTAGTACACGCCTTGCTTTTCTACCAAGTCAGATACTTTGACATCCTTCCCATCCTGTGAGGGTAAGGAGAGCAAGCCCTAGACCTGGGGAGGCCAAGCAGCGTGCAGACCAGGCTACAGGCCTGGGGCTCAGAAGGGATGCCTGGGGCACCCGGTCTCTGAGCCTTGCTACCTCATCCCCAAAATGAAGCGGGATCAGGGCACCTCTGCAGGCTAATCCAGCTTCAAGTTCTCACTATGGTAGAAATGACTGATAGTAGAACCTTTCCTGAAGCCATGTTGGCAGGAAGGGGGAGGGAAAGGCTGAAGGCGGGAACAGGGTGCTGGGGTTCTGAGATATGGGTCATGATGTGGTCCAGAGAACAGGTCTGGGGGCCAGACACTTCCCCTGCTTCTGAGCTCCTCCCAGGCTGGCCTTCCTCTTCTCCCTCCTCTCCCTCCGTCTCTCCTCGCCTCCTCTGTTCTCCTGCCGCAGCTGTTAATTCAGTCCTCCCCTCAGCATGGAGCGCCATGAAGAGCTGGCCTTCAGCCAGATTTGCATTGGTAGTTTATTGATTTAATTAAGCAGGGGCTGTAAGCAGCGCCCCCCTCCGTGGTGTGAGCCGGGCAGGGGCTGGGCCGGGCACCTGCGGGGCAGCTGACGGGCACTAGAGACCCAGGGAGGCTGCTGATATCAGGGCAGCCTGATTCAGGGACCTGTGCTTCTTGTGACCTTTGTCCCTTTTGGACTCTATCAGAAGTGACATCGCAAGTGGTAGTGACAGCTTAATCAAACCCAGAGCCTCTGCCAGAGAGACGGGGCCTCACTGGACAGCGGGCAGAGTGAGCCCCGGCCCCAGCTCAGCAGCACCTCCTTCTGTAGATGCCCCGCCCAGCGCCCCGGGAAGGCTGTTCTTTTGTCCTCTAAACGGAGCCGTGGTTCCGGAGGCCTGTGGCGTGCTCCCCGTGCCCAGTCTTGCCTGGCATCTCCAGATGCCATCATGGAGCAGGCATTTGCTGTGTCTGCAGAAGAGGCAGGAGTGACTTTAAATGACCTCCACGCTCCCTACCCCTCCCTGACCGGGGAGCTCTGGCCAGGGGGACCGTGTGGCCTTCTTCCCAGCTGCCTTCTCCTGGCCTCCATCTCTCGGGATGTAAGTAAAGTTTGGAGTCAGCATTATCTGAGGTCACTTCTAACTCCTTGGTCGTCCTTCCTCTTGTGCCCAGGGAGCTGTTCTTATGCCACGAGTGCTAGGCACTGGGCTGGGGGATTCTCACACTTCCAGGGTCAGCCAGTCCTCATTCCAGCTTTGGAAAGTGGGCAGCCTCATCCCTACCTTAGAGATGAGCAACTCAGGAAAGGTTGAGTTACCTGCCTCAGGCCACACAGCTCCTAAATGGCAGACCTTCTTGGTTTGAGCCCAGCCAGTTTTAGGAGGGGTGACAATGATGTTGATGGATGTTTCCCGTGGCATCCTCCCCACCCTATTGCCACATCAGCCCCTCCAGTCAGTCACAAGACATCTCCCTCCTCCCCAGAGGTGGAAGAAAAGGTCTGCGTCAGGGGAACAGGAAGGACCCTGGGGGACAGAGATGCTGCAGGCAGGCAGCCTTTGGTCCTGTCCTTTGGAGAGGAAGATGGAGACCCTTGTGGCCCAAGTTGGCCACATTTCCCACAGGGAGCCAGGAGGCTGGGCAAGGGGTGGGGCTCTGCAGAGTGGCATCTTTGCAGGAGTGGGACTGTGTGCAGGGGACAAGCCTTGGTAGCTCAGAGCCTGATGGACCTGGCAGGGTCCTTGAGGCCCATTGCCCAGATAAGAACACTGAGGCCCAAGGTCACACAGTATGGGTGGCAGGCTCTCAGGAAGAGTCCAGCCTGGACTCTGCTGACCCTCCCCCCATGTATAGCCCTAGCCACCAAGAACAAGGTGGGCACCGAGCGGGTGCAGGAGGGCAGGCGGGCACAGGCACCTGCCCCACAAGCCTGTGTCAGCAGCGTCTGTCTCATGAGTTCACAGCCGCTGGCGAACATCTGTTCCGTCTCCCACCCTGACACCTTCTGCCATCCCACCTGCTCTGCCTCTCTCTATAGCTTTCTCAGGTTCTCTGTGTCTCTGATTCTTTCTCTCTCCTCCCTTGCTCATTCTCTGAGTCCCTCAGAATTGGTCATCTCTGCCCCATCCACTGGGCAATGCCAAACTCTCCAGGGCCCAGGACCCCGGGGGAGGTGTAGAGTCGAGCGTGACAGGCCAGGCTTGGGGACTGCAGGGCTGGGGGCTTTGCCATTCCCTGGCTGACCACCCTGAGCTTCCATCTCCTCGTCTGTAAAATGGGAATAATAGTTCTCACCTCAGAGGGCCATCGTGGGACTGAGGGCTGAGGACAGTGCCCGGCACCTTCCAAGGCTCCCTCTTCTCCCCAGCTGGGTTCAGAGTTACTGCCACAGTCATCCAACCTGCCCATTCCCCATCTTGGATGTGCCCAGGACTCCTGGGCAGCCCTGAGAAGGTACAAATTCCCAAGCCCCATTCTCCCAGCTCACTTGTGCCCAATTGGTTCCACCATGCTGTAACCCTGCCAAGTCGTCCCTGAAAAGCTGTCATCTACCTCTGGTGTGTCATGATGGTTAACAGGGTAGGCTAACAGACTGGGGTCCTGGAGCCACCACTCAATTCTCCCAGCCTCAGTGCACGTCTGTAAAATAGGAAGAACAAAGCACCCTTCACAGGCTTGATGAGATAGCTCCTGTAAAGCCCTCGGCATAGCGCCTTCTGCGGACATCAGAAGGCTCAACAAATGGGGCTGGTTATTCTTGCTGAACTCCGCCAGGGGCAGGGAGCTCAAATCACCCCACCCCGCCCGAGACTGCTCAGAGAGCTGGGATGGGATAGGAGGGGGTGCCCATTCTAGATGACGCCTTGGCGTGTTGAAATGCTTCAGGGCCCCAAGGAATCCTTGCCTCTGCCTACTTGTCCTTTTTCTCCTTCCAGAAGCCTCACCCCCCCGCCCACGCCGCTGACTTCTTCCTCTGGCCTCTTGCGGCGCGACTGCCTAAGCCCACACCTGGCATCTGTTTCCTGCTGGCTTGCTCATATGCTCTCTCACCTGGGGTGTCGCAAAAGCCTCCCAAGTGGCTGTCCTGGCTCTCCCCTGTCCTCTCCACTCCGTTCTCCATCTTCATCTGGAAAGATTAAAAAAGAGCATTTTATTGGAGCATTTCTTAGTGCTCAAATCTTAAATGTGTAGTTCGGTGGATTTCTGCATGTGTATACACCATGTAAATGTCCCATCGACTGACATACAGAACAATTCCAACAGCCCAGCAGGTTCCTTGTGCCCCCTTTCCAGTCAATAATCTCCCTGGAGGTAACCAGTATTCAGACTTTAATTCCCAAAGTTAATTTCATCTATCCTCGAGCTTCGTTTAAATGGGAGCACACAGCATACAGTCCTTCTGTCTGCCTTTCATTCGGCGTCATCTGTGAGACCCAGGCACACAGTTGCCTGTATCAGGAATTCGTTCCTTGTCGTTGCTGTGTAGTATTTCACTGCATGGGCGTGTCATCAGTTATTTCTCCACTCTCCAGCAGATGGACATTCGAGTTGTTTTCAGTTTTTGGCTGTGATGTCCATTTTTGTACACATCCATGGCGGTCATTGGCTTTCATTTCTCTTGGGTAAATAAATACCTGTGAGTGGAAGTTAGATCATCACACAGGCATGTGTTTAGTTTCAGTAAATACTGCCAAACAGTTTCCCAAGGGGTTGAACCAATTAACACTCCCACCAGCAATGTATGAGCCTTCTGGTAGTTCCACATTCTTGTCAACCCTGGGAGTTATCATTCCTTTTTAATTTTAGCCATTTTGGTGGGAGAATGATGGCATCTAATTGCAGCTTTAATTTGCATTTCCCTAATGATTGATGAGGTTGAAAACTTTTCACATGCTTATTGGGTAGCCAGAGATCGTCTTTTGTACACTAAGTCTTTTGCCAGTGTTTTTTTTATTGGGTTGTCTGTGTTTTTCTTGATGTGGAGATTTTTTTCTTTCTTCCTTTTAAAATTCTGGATTTGATTAATCTATTGGTTATATGCACAGGAAGTGCGCTTTTCTATCTTCATCACCCACTTCCCGTCCTCTCAGAACCCCTCGCCTTGCCACCACTGAGCCTTTGAATGTGGGGTGCCCTCTGACAGGTGGAATCTCCCCCTCTTCTCCGCCTCACTGGGGCTTGCTTTTCAAGACCTAAGTCAAACTCCACCTCCTCTAGGAAGTTGGCCCTTCTTGCTCCCTGCTCCATAGTTAATATCCCCTGTGTTTTGTATACATCAGAGTCCGTAGCCCATTGGAGGCAATAAGTGTATGCTGAGGGGCACCTGGCTTCTGTGTGCATCTCTGGGGAAGGATGGTGTCTTCTTTGTCACAGCTGCCCTATACCTCACACGATGCTGGTTCTCAATCAACTCTTGTAGTAGGTTTTCAAAGGTAGGATGGAGGCATAGCCCAGTTTGCCTGCAACGGTCCCGGTTTATACCTATTGACATAGCATGGTTATGATAGCCCCTCCTGGAAGCCCTGAGGGGAGGGGAACAGGAGGGGGCGCCAAGGGAATGATGGGGAAGAGAACGTTTGTTTCAGGGACAGACCTAGGTCTAGTGCCGACCCGCTGCCAATATGTTATGTGCTGTCAGGTAAATCTCTTAACCTCTATGCCTCAGCTTCCTCTTCCGTGAAATGGGGAGAATGAGTCTTTCGTCCCCTGTGTCTCACCAGGTGGTTGTAAGGATAGATGAGATGCCAGATGAGCGCGCGACAGGAGCGCAATGCAGATGCACCGAGAGGCCACTCCTGCCCTCGGGGAGCCTCTACCTGGGAGGGGAGATGTCAGGCACCTCCGCCCCGCTGCAGTCATGTGAGAAGGGAGGGGCCCTGGGAGAGGGGCACTGAGCACGCTCAGAGGCAGCAGAGGCATGTCCCAGCGGGGGCAACCTGGCAGGATATTAACATCAGTTAGGTCCAGGTGGTGGCTAAATGTCCTTTTTTGATTGTTCAAAACATTTCATAATCATACAAATTTTAATGAAAATATAAAGGCATGGGTTGGGCCCTTCCAGTCCTGCAGGTGCTTGTGAGGAGCCCCCTTCTGTTGCTCCTCGGGGCATCACCTATCGATGGGGCCGGGCACTGTGAGGGGCTGCCACCTGCACCACGTGTAGGACCCAGCTCTGACAAAGGAGGACTCACGCCCTGTGTGATTAGTCCGCACGCTCCCTCTGATGCCGCCTGGCTGAGGACAGGTGTGCTTGGGGTTGAGGGACAGTGACTCAATGCCCGGGCGCTGCTGCCAGGAGCCAGGAGCCAGGCCTGGGGAGGGGGCGGAGGTGGGAAGTGGCAGAGGCAAGCTCGGCTGACTTCCAGAGTCAGAGTCAGGGTGGGGCCCCTTAGAGGTCCCAGTCTCATTGCACAGATGGGGAGACCGAGACCCAGAGGGCAGACAGGACTTGATCCACGTCACATGGGAAATTCTAGGGGCCAGCCTTCTCCACTGACTCCAATTCCCACCTGCCCCACACTTGCCAGGGGCCAGGAGGCATTTTTCTGAGTTCTGCTCAGGTTTCAGAAGCCTGACGCTACCTAGTAAACCCACACACGTGGGGCGACCTCTGTGTCTTGGCGCTGGGCGTCCCTGAACGGAGAGCCTCGGGGTCATGGGGGTCTGGGAGGCCGAGCGGGCCGCTGCGGTGCTGGCGCTGGTCACCTGGCTTCCGGATACGATTATCAGCATCTCTCCCCAGCTCCCCAGTCAGGACCTAGAGGTTGGTGCCCTGAAATCGGCCACGACGGTAGTACTGACACCAGGGAAATCGACGAGTGGCCCAAGGCAGAGTGGTTCCCTGGATGCTGAGCTGCACATTTACCGGCACACCACTGCCTGGGCCCCATCCCCCTCCAACACGCAGCTCCACTTTATCTGTTCTTTACACTGGGTTCTGGGTGAGATTTCATTTGAAGGAAGGTTTAAAAAAATTTTTGAAAATCATTGTTTTGAACCATTCTGTTCGTTTTCACGTGTCCTGGGTGTGCCAAGGAAACCTACATGTTATGGACTAACCTGGGCTAATGTGTGTGTCCTGAACTGACCCTGATTCTGGGCTATCCTGGGCTAGCAGGTGTTCCAAGCCAACCCAAGTACTCTGCGCTACCAAGTGTCTCTGGGCTAACCCTGGCTAATGTGTGTGTTCTGGGTTAACAGGTGAGTCTGGGCTAAGCTGTGAGCGAGCTCCAGGCTAGCCTGGGCTGACACATGTATTCTGGCATAACCTGTGGGTTCTGGGCTACCCTGGGGACTTGTTCCAGACTCACCTGCAGGGCCTGAGGGGGTCCTCATTCCTCTCCTGGAGACAAGCACAAGGATAAGAGCTCTGGTCCCTATGCCCTCCCAGTTTTCAGTGGTGGGAAAGAGGCCCTCAGTTTTCCTTCTGATAAATGAGAACGACCAGAGGTCAACAATGAACTTGGAGCTCGGTGGGGAGCAGTCACCTCAAAGGGCCTCAGGAGGACCAGAGCCAGCCTCCTCCTGGGCTCGTGGGTGAGGGGGAGGCCCGGCCACCTCCTGTGGGGGGCAGGCAGGACTGGGCTGGGTGGCTGAGGGACAGCGGGGCCATGGTGGGCTCTGCGGAAGAGGACAGGCAAGAGGAGGGCTCCCTGCCCTTCCCGACTCTTCCTGCAGAAAGAAGGCGGGGACCTCATTTAAGACTTGACTCCATCCCCAGCCTCACCAGGAACCATACCCTCAAGGAGGCCTGGCATTCATGCACAGCTCTGTGCCAGCCAACATCACCCCGGGCCACCCATGGTTTTGGGGCATGGAGGATTATCTCTCCAGTTGACAGATGAGGCAACTGAGGCTCTGAGGGGAGAAGAGTCAGGACAGAGTCCCAGGTGCCCCTAGCTTTGATGCCAGTTCTTCCTAGACTCTGAGGCACCTCTCAGAATGCCTGTCCACGTGACCTCCCTCTGCCCTTGGTCCAACTTCCTCTGCCTCCCCCGGGGCACCAAGGCCAGAGCTACTGTGTGCCCTCTCTTGGTAACTTCCCTTCTGCCCCAGACTGAGGGCCTGCTTTCTTGGGCCTCTGCTGGGCCTGCCGGGAGAGAATTCCCTCCAGCATGTGTGCCCTGTGGGTGCTGCCACATCGTGCTGGCCAGATACAGTGACAGCAGCATCATTGCCCCCGATACCACTGAGAAGGCCAGTGCTGACCTCAAAGTGCTACCCATACCTTGAGTTAGGGACACCCCTCAGCCATCTTCCCCATTGGCCACATCTGTCCTTCCCACCTTCCTCCAATCAAATCCACTCATTCCATCTGTCCTTTAGTACCTAGTTCCTGAGCCCCTCCTGAGGGTGGGTGCTGTGTACGCCAAGCAGATGCCGCCCCTGTCCGCCTGCAACTTGCAATTCCTGAACCCACTCCAGCCTTGCTTCTGCCACTCCCTCTACCTGCAAGACTCTCTCCTCATCCCCTCTTCCAGGAAGCCTTGCCTCACATGGCCCCCTTGAAAACAGCTCCCTCACTCACTGGGTGCCCTCCTGGCAACCCCAGATCACTTCCTAGGATGGATGGGTCTGGAAACACTCCGGTCCATGTGAGAGTTGGGTCCACTCCAGGCTGAGATCCTTCAATCCATCCCCTGCCTCTGGGAAGGCCAGCACTGCTATCGAGGCCACAACAAAGGCCCTTCTCCCATGTTGTCTGGGCCGGCCACCCACCAGTTGTGCAGGACAGAGCAGCACCTGGGGACCATGGAGAGACAGGCCATCTGAGCCTTGTCTTTATGGGTGGGACTTTTTGTACCCAAATCACCAGCCTGACCTAGTGTTTCTGTTTCTGGTGTCTCATTCACCCCTCATTCCCCCTGTTTGGCCAGAGTTAGGGATGGGTGGGCAATCCTCTATGGAGGAGTCCAGGGTCCTGGAGGGTGGGCCTGCCCACCCTCACCCCCAGCTCCCACAGAAGAGGGGCTCCTGGTAGCCCTCAGGATAAAATCCTGACCGCCTCCAGAGGCCTGTGAGGTCAACAGGGTCTTACCCCTGCCTGACCCTTCAGTCTCGGCTCGTAGCACGCACCCCACCTCTGGGCCCGCTCCCCCGTCCTCAGGCTGCCTCCCAAAGCTCCCCCCACCAAGTCTTTCCCTTCACCTCTCCCTATCTTCTCTTCCTCCAGAAAACACAGCCTCAGCTTTGAAGGGGAGGCGGCACAATGACTTCTGAGCTCGAGGTCGTAGGCCTCCCGGGAGGAAGGAGGGAGAGGAGGGCTGCGGGGAGGCAGAGCAGGGGAGGGTTTGGAAAGGCAGAGAGAAGGTCCAGGAAATGAAGTTTGGGCTGCGTTGTAGAGGGCTCTGGATGTCAGCACAGACAGGGGTTGCTTCATTCCACTGGGAGCCATTTAAGGTTGATGAGCAGGAGACAGACATGACAGGGCAGGCCTTGGGGGTCACTTAGTGCCTACGAGTAGGAGAGGGGCGGACCCAGAGGTGCAGACTAGGTTATGTCCACGCTGGGGTCTGAACATGGATTTAGGTATGGGGGTGACCTTGGGCTTCAGTTTCCTTTTCTGTCAGGTGAGTAATCATCCTAACCTTGTGGAAAGAGACCGTTTTATGTGGGCCTTGACGGGCCTCATCTTTGGACACCATGGTCTGCAATTCTGACACTGGCCGCTAGGTGGCAGCCAGCTCCCAGGAGCCCCACCTGCAGCCCCAAGCCTGGGCTGGGGGGCTTTCCCCCTGAGGGGACTGGGCTCAGAGCTGCCTCATCCCAGCCCGCTGTTTTTTGGTGGAATCGTCTCTCCTTACCCACCCACCATCTCCAGTCCAGACGGAGGCCTCGGGGGCCTTGGGGCCCAGAGGGGAGGCCATGAATGAGAAACTTGCTGTCCACACTGCCCATGTGGGAGCCTCTCTCTGGGACAGCTCTGTGGCAGGCACAGAGAGCAGGGGACAACTTGTGTAAGGTTGCCAGATGTAGCAAATAAATACACTATTTGGGACCTAATTATGCTAAAAATTATTCATCATTAATCTGAAATTCAAATTTGTCTGGCAACCCTGGCCCTGTGGCACCAGCCATCCTGGGGGACAAGCCCAGTCATTTCACACATCCGCACTGAGCACAGGGCTGAGGGCTGTCAGAGAGGGAGCTGACACAAGGTGGGCCAGACCCAGCTTAGGTCACAGTCACCTTCCCCCGGATGCTTCTCCATCTATCTGTCCACCCATCCATCCACCCATCCATCTATCCGCCCACATCTCTGAGTCACTCCTTGAGGACTGGCTGGGCTCTGAGGACATAGAGACTACCAGCCACCGTCCTCACATTCTCATGGGCTCTAATTCCGTCTTTCTAGTTCCAGCCCACCTAGCTTCTCTCTGGAGCCTTTGCAGAGCCTGGTGGTGGAGCCAGATGGCATCCACCATTCCTGCCTGTGCTGAGGGCTGTGCCCACCATTCTGGCTGGACACATACACTCCACTTGCCCCCTCACTGGACTGGGGTGTTCAGAGGGCTGGGGTGTTGGCAATTGCACCTTTACCGGGTAGTTGTGCGCATGAGTGGCGCCAGAAAGATCAGGGAAGGGAAGGGGGAAACAAGGGCTGAGGGAGGCCCGTTCTGTGGGCAGGTCCAGAGGAGGGGCCGTCCATGTGGAGACACCGTCTGTCTCTCCTCACCTCCCCGGGGAACAGGGGGCTCAGGACTCAGAAGGCCAGCTCAGGGATGCCTCCTGGAGACCAGCCTCATCTCCTGCTCCCACGATGCAAGATATGGAAACTGAGTCCCAGAGAGGGGCAGTGAGTGACACAAGGCCACACAGTGTCCTGCTCCCGACTGAGCGTGTTGCCCTGTGTCCTCCAGTCTCTGATCTGCTCTAGCTCTCGGGCTCCATGAGGCACCTTCTGTCCCCAGGCGTCCCCAGCAGGCCCTAGACTAGGCCATCTGCGGTGATGCAGCCTGGTGTCTGAAGAGCTGTCCTCATCAGCCCTCCTCACCGGGAAGAAGATTCATGAGGCAGGTGAGTTAGTTTAAAGGAACCTGCAGTCTTTTTATCACCTTGATGGCTACAATGGATTTTGTTTCAGGGAGTATCTGTAAGACTTTAATTAAATCAGGAACTCAGGCCCCGCCAGCTTCCTTGCTGCTTATCAGCTTCTTAAGGCCGTGATTCATTACCAAGGATTAGTTTTTTTCATCCCTGAAATAATCTTTAAAGGCCTTCTATCAGGGAGATTAAAGCCATAAGTCATACACGCACACGTGGACGCTTTCTGTCGGCACACGGTGGCATAGAGCCACACAGAGGACTGGGCCACGTGCTGCCCTGGCTTCCTCGGTGCCTGGGGACCTTCTGCTGTCCAGGCCAGGGAGAGGAGCAAGTGGGTGTGGCCCCCTGGCTGGGTGGAGTTTTGGCTGGGGGTGTGAGTGCTGGGGTAGCCTGGGTGGGTGGGAAGTAGGAGAGAAAGGAACTCAGCATCGGGCTTCCCCTTTCACCAGGGACGCCTGACGTCCTGGGTTAGAAAGGCCAGGCCTGTCACACATCACCCGCTACCCTCACCAACAAAATACAAAGGAAAGCAAGGGACAGAGGGACTGACTGAGCTGCTCTCTCGACCTGCGGCTTACCTTTTCCTCTTACTCTTCATCCTTTGCTTGGTGATTTTCTCCTTCCTTCATTTAACAAACATTCACTGGCCCTGCAGTGGGTCACTGTCTCTTCTGGGTGCCGTGCAGGGCAAGATGGATGAGAGACCTTTTAGGGATACAGACAAGTAGTGAGTGATGACACTACATTTATTTCTCTCTTCGTCTCTTTGCCTCCAGGTCCCCCCTTCCCTATCTTTTTCTGTCTCTGTCTCTCAAACCAGAGAAGCAAGGCTTTCTTTTCTAGTGAGAGGCAGGATTGTTACCGGAGGTAGTGGCCCTGAACTCATCTCGAATTGCTCACCGTGACTCTCCCTGGGCCAGCTTCCCTGGGGCAGAGTGGTCTCAGCTCAGGTTCCCAGGCCCTTGAGGATGAATGAGGTCCTTGGTTCAGCCTCTAATGGGGATAAGGGCAACCAGGGGCATGGAGAAAAGAGGGTGGCCTGCCTGGAGGATGGGGCGATGGGGCCTCGGGTCAGGCTGCAAAGAGCTTGGGGCTGGAGCATAATCTGCCTTGCCCTGGCCCCCAGGCTCTAGCTCCTAGGCCTCAAGTGCCTGTCTCATCTCCTTTGGGGGTGAACTATGAGGTGCTGAGAATCAGCTCTCGACAGACTCTTCCCATCATAGCCCTTGTCCACTGCCAAGTTCAGTGAGTTGCTGGTCACACCACCAATGTCATGGCTTTGGAGATGCCACAGTTTGTGCAAAGTTGCTCGGAGTCACAGGTGCTGGCACGGATGGCAGGCTCCCTTGGCCTGTGGCTTTTGTGTGCGTGGGGGCAGGTGGGAGCCCAGGAAGTCTCACGTGGAGCTTCCGGGTAGGTCTAAACCGGGACTCGAAATCACAGCACACCTGCTGCATGCTGGCCTGGGAGCAGCCCCAGGCACCGGTGGCAGGAGTTGATCTGCAAGGGGGTGCACGTGTGAAGAAGAAATTCCATGTGTGGATGTGGTGGACAGGGATATGGGGTGAGGGGACCCGGGGAGCTGGGAACCTGGGGTGGGTTGCCGCCCCTGCCCCTAGCACATGACTTTCCTTCCATACTCTTCCACCTCCAGGCCTTGGCACAGGCTGTTTCTGCACATCTCCACCCCCATGTCTACTGGGGTCATCCACCCATCTCATGCCACAGATCACCCAGATGAGGCCGGGTTTACCCCCCCGTGCACTGTGCGCACCCCCAGAGGCCTGAGCGGCACTGGAGTTGATTTGGGCAGGGACCTGGTGGGGCTGTTGGCCTCACAGGGCAGGACCGAAGTGATTGGTTCACTCCTGGGCCCCTCTGCCTGGCACAGGGCAGACCCGTGATGAAAGTTTGCCAAAGGAGAAGACGCGTCGAGGGAAGGGTGTGGGTTCCCTGAAGGGATTTGGAGACACAGAGTTCCCAAGAGGGGCTGCTTCGGGTCCCTGGTGATGCAGCATGGCCCAGACCTGGGGCCAGAAGCATCCCTAGTCCACGTCTGCCCAGAACACAGAGGTCTCTGTGATTCTGAGAACCAGCCAGGCTGGCCCCAAGAAGGGATCAGATCTGACACCCCAGCTCCTTTCTCGTGGGGCCACAGGTGTGGCCGGGGCGTGAGCACACGGGAGAGCCCCCTTCCCTTCCCAGCCTCCCCAGCTCTTCCGGGGGTGAGGTGGGGCTGCAGGTGGAGGTGGTGAGCTGGCACGCTCCGGGGGCTGCCGCCACTGCTTCACGGTGCAGGCTGGCCAGGCTGGTGGACACTTGTATTTATATTGATTAGTGTCACACACGAGGCCTTCATTTTCTGAAACATCAGCTCCCAATAGTGTGTGTGTGTGTGTGTGTGTGTGTGTGTGTGCACAAAGCCCCTGGATTTTATTAGACAGTGATTGAGTTTCAGGGGCTCTGGGCTGACCTGTAGTTCATTCAAAAGTTGGGGGTGAAGGCTGACCATGGAGAGGCAATTAGCTCGTAATCTCTGGGAGGGCAAAGGTCTCTCCTTATAACGATAGCTTCTGCTTATCGGGCACTCAGCGAGCCCTCTGTGGGGGGTGTTATATGTGTATCGTTTCTGGACTGTATAACAACCTTGTGGCATAGTTGTTGCTGCCCCATTTTATAGATGAAGGAACAGAGAGGCCAGGGTGCTTCATTGGCTCATTCACCCATTCATGCACGCACGCATTCATCAGAATCTTTATGGCGGGCGCACTGTGTGCTGGGTCCTTGCCGGGAAGTGAGGGAACTGGCCTGGAACCCAGCCCAGCTGGGGCTAGACCTGGTCGTTTGCTCTATTGCAGGCCTTTCCCTGCGTCACTCCTGCTCAGAAGGAGGTGCTGCAAAGGTGCTTGATAGAAGCCTGAGGATTGGCTGGGTTCACAAACCAAGGAGATGACAGTGCAGGGATATGGGGTCCTGGGGGTGCCGGTCTGGTCACAGCTCAGAGACAGGGCCACTTGGGACTGCCCGGAGATGCTTGGAATCCAGCCCTGGTCTGGCCCCAGCCCCGAGCCACCCTCGCATGCTTCACTCCCACAAAATCCTGCCTAAAAATGGAAAAACTCAACAGTCCTTTATCTTTCTGCCTCTCCTGAGCCCTGATTCTCCCCAATCCTCTCGGTAGCAGCGCAGCCCCCTTGGTTCCTGCCTTGGATACAGCACGGTTGAGGTTCTCAAGACCTTTTTGTCGTCTTGTGTTATATCAACACAGCAGAAGCGGCAGCAGCAAGGCCGATACAATAATAAAGCTGCTTATTTGTGTCAGGTTTGGTTTCATATCCCTGATCCCATTTTGTTCAATGACCCAAGGAGGGAGGTGCTTTTATCATCACACCCATTTTCAGCTGAGGAAACTGAGCAAGGACTTTCTTTTCCCCGTGGGTGTTTCTGTGCCAAAATTTGGCCAGAATTCACTTGATACGGGGTGGGGGGCAGGAAGGCTGAAGGCGGCAGAGGCTTGTAGCTGGAAGAGCAAACTTCTGCAGTCACAGTCTTGGCATTGAAGCCTCAAGTGCTCTGGGGCTAATGAGAGCGTAACCCCCCCCACCCCCACGTGGCTCTTGTGGGATGAAGTGAGATGCTGTGTGTGTTACGCCACCACTGGTACAGTGCCCGCACAGAGTAGGTCAGGATAAGAGAGGATGAGGAGAGAGGAAAGGGGGCGAGACAGTGACTCCCTTGCTGCAGAAGCTAAGCTAAGAAGCGTGGGAAAATGTCCCCGGAAATTCCTGGTCCCAGCTTTCCCAGCCAGAGGGAGGAGGCCAATGGCACCACGTGCTAGGCCTGGAGCTAGGGATGTGGGATCAGATTCCCTCCCTGAGGTGCCTTTCTGCCTTTATGAAATGGGACAGGCTGAGCCACCATCGTCTGCCTTTCCAGGGCCTGCCAGCAGCTTGAACTATGTCACAGATGTGAAAGCTCTCAGAAAAGTTCCCAGCATTGCTCAAATCAGAGGATGGTTGGTGTTTCCGGTACTACCAATAATTTACTCTGTCTCACCTGTCAAATGATAGAGACTCCTGCCAGAGGAAGCTTCCACCCCGAGATGATTCATCCCCACACTGTGAGCTCCCGCAGCCTGCCGCTGCACCAATCCACCTGCACCCCGCACCTCCAGCCCTCTCTGCTCCGAGGATCCGATCCTGGTTGTATCTTTGGGACCCTGGGATCTGGTACGATGGCTCCTGGAAGCCATGACACCACCAGCTTGCTGGGCGACTGCTGTAACCTCAGGGCTTTTGTCAAACGGCTGGGGTTGCTGGGAGGGTCCAGTGTGGTGGTGCATGGACATAGAGGCTGGCACGTAGCACACAGTGGGTGCTTAAGAAATAGTACGCCCCCCTTTCTCAACTCCCCAGTCCTAAGTCTTTCCCTTCTGGAATATCAGCTTCTTCATCTACAGGAGAAGGTGGTTGGAACTTGAAAGGATGGCAAGGCATGAGGCCACTCTTGGGGCTACCCCACACTCTCCAAGGGGCAAGGCAGACATCACTAATCAACTGGAAGCAGCCACAGAATCCTTCTTAACCTAGGATCCAGGAAACCTCAACCAATCAGTTCATGCAGGGTTTGAACTTCTAAGGGCTAGAACAGTCTTGATATGGGAAGGCTCAACGATTCTACAAGGGAGAGAACCTAAAGCTTGCAGTGTGACAAGAGGAGAAAGAAGAGGTGGAGGGGAAGCGGGGGAGGAAGATGATAATCCCTCTGTAAGCGTAAGACCTGTTGCTTCCAGAGGCTGCCCTGAGATATGAGGGCCTGCCTGGAGGTCAGGTACAGGTTGGGGGCAGGGAACCCCAGGCCTTGGGCTCTGCACCCATTGCCCTTTCCCAACCCTGGGCTCCAAACAGGCTCCAATGCAGGTCATCACCACCATTCTTTACTGAGGGCTCACTCTTGCCACGCCTTGAGCTGGGCATGTGGGTCGTGATCTCACTAATCCTCACAGCTCTCTGCATCCCCATTTTACAGAGAGGCAGAGGCTAAAACACGGTGACTCGGTCGCCAAGAGTTGCACAGCCAGACAGGAGCAGTACTGGGAGGGCCCCCGTCTGCTCCTGCTGGATTTGCTCAGGCCATTAGCCAGGTCCCTGACATCAAATGAATTCTATAATTTGTAAACGCAGCTGAGTGGCTTTTACAGAGGAATGTCGGGAAGTGATAAAAAAAATATCTTCGATAGATTTACGGAGCCGCTGAGTGCCAGCATCTTGCCCCCTCCCGCTTTCTCCAGGACCCACATGCGACCGGAGAGGAGGCCCAAGAAGTCTTTTGTGGCCGGGCCCTCCATCGATTTCTACAAGACAGGTTTACGGCAGCCTGGAGGAGACCAGGAATGCAACGCAGGAGGGAGAGGGCTGTCTCCGTCTAGGGCTCAGGCAGGAGTGTGACAGGCTGGCAGGTGAAGTCTGGTGGGGTGCTAGAAAGTTCTCTGGATAGGAGGCCAACAGGTGCCTTTCTGTGGCTGTTTCTCCCCCTCCCCTTCCCCTGCCTCAACCCCATCCCCAAAGCACTGAGCTTGCCTTTGCACAGGCTGCCCCTGTGCCTGCCCCTGCAGTGCCTGCCCCTTTTTCCTAGGTCACCACCCTTCAGACCCTTGAGGCTGAGCTCACCCCCACTTCGGGGGGCATCTGGGTCATGTTTTCTCCAGCCAATGCCTTCTAGGCCCCTCTGTTTTATCCAGCACATCAGGGATGCTCCATAACAGACAAGCTGCCTGATGTGGTGAGCTCCCCAGAGCTGGGGGCATTCAAGCAGAGGCTGTAAGAATGAGCTGAGGGGCAAGGCGATTAAGCTGGATGGCCTCTAAGACTCTTCCTCATCCTCTTTAGTTCCAGCCTGGTGCCAGCATACACAGAAGCCACTGAAAGAGTCTGCCAGGAAGCTAGAGGGGGGTTATCAACTTGGTTTGCCCAAGACTAAGGGATTTCCAAGGATGTGGGACTCTCAGGGCTAAAATCAGGAAAGACTCTCTCTGTTCCTCTTTCTCTGGCAGGTGGGCAGAGAGACGAGGGACCTGCCCTCCACCAGTTTCCTGGGTGTTGTCTGCCCCAGCTGTCTGTCAGGCTGTCCCCAGCCAGGCCCCTGGCCGCTGTCTGTCACCCTGCCTGCTTCCTCCTGCCCCGGCTTGCCTGCTCCCTGCAAGGCGGAGGTGGAGAGGGTGCAGACTGGGGTGGGCTGAGGCGGGAGACTCCTCCTGTTCAAGTCTGCTCTTTACAGCTGGAGGGCAGACCTAGAGTGTGGAGGCCCCCAGGCCCCTTTGGAGAAACGGAGCTGCCATTCAGGTGTCAGTCCTCAGTGGGTCTGGGCTGGGGCCCCGAAGCTCGCCATAGCTGGGCTTCAGCCCTCCGTGTGGCCTGGCGCTCAGCAGAGGCGGGGTGGCAGCAGATGGCCCCGGGAAGGAGCCAGGAAGCTCAGACCGTGTGTTGACCTCACCACTGACCTTGCATAAACCACTGCCTCTCCCTGAGCCTTGGTGTCCTCATGGGGGTGGGAGCAAGTCCTCCCTTCCTGCCATTTGCTGTGTGGCCCGGCTGGAAGGATCTGTAGCTCTGACACCTCAGGGGATGCAGGGGCTGATTCTTAACATGAACACCCTATCACAGGCCTGGTTCTTGCGCAGCTTAGCGGGGGGTGGACCCACAGTCTTGTTCATCACACACACACTGAGCGATATGCAAATTCCCTCATGGCTTCCACATCCGGCTCTGCACCCACCCACACCCACCTCCAGGCGCCCACATCCCCTTCAGCCACACATCCACTCCTTCAGACACTCCCGTGCACCTTTATAGCCCTCCATGCCTTCACACCCTCATGCACACACACATCCACCCCACCCCCGTCCCCAGAGCTACCTTCCCAGGGAAGGTGGGGAAGCAACAGAGAGAAATGACAGGTCAGGATGAAGAATTGCTGGAGAGGCTTTGCTCTGCAGCACGGGTGAGACTCAGAGATTTTGGGGAGCAGCAGGGTGGGGACGTGGGTCAGCAGGGCACCCACGCCCTGTCCCCTCCGACCGAGCCCTGCAGTGGTGCCAGGGGGCCTTGCTCCCCCATCACAGCCTGGTTCCCGGCAGCGGCTGGGCGCTCTTAGCTCCACATCCCTAACCCCAAACTTTAAGCCTCTTTAAAATGCAGGAGGAAACAAGGTGGGAGAGTGGAGGTGACTGGTCCAAGGTTGCGCAGAAACCAGGAAGGAAACCAGATCTCCCCTCAGAGGCTACGAGATGCACTAGAAATGTGACACGCAAAGGTTGTGTAGGAGCCTGCAGGAGGGCGGGCTTTCAACTGCTGGGGGCACCAGAACATTTTACTCACGAAGGCCAGAGGCTCCTCCAAGGGGCCATAGATCCAGGGGCCCACTGGGAGGAAGGTCAGGCGGAGCCAGGGGCCCGCAGCTCCGGCTGCTTCTCCCTCGATGGTCTCTCCATCTTCCTCCCCTCTCCCATCTCCCGGTCCCGCTTACCTGTTCATCTGTCTTGCTCTAGACTCTTGCTCTAGCTCTGGCCACAGCCTCAATCCAAATCCCAAAGAGCCTTGTCTGGGGCTGCCGCCCCACTGGGCCGCCCTTGATGATAGACCACATGATCTGCCCCAGGCTGCCACGTGTTCACTCCCGGTCCAATCAGTGCCATCTGGTGGGTGTGGGCAGGACCATTACAGCTTGACGGGGACATTGGGTAAGTCTTCCTGGAACAGGGAGTCAGGGCCCTATCTCGAAGGACAAGCAGGATTTCAAAGAGTGGTGGAAGTTCTGTTCGTAGTTCAGGGGATGCTAGAAATGTCATCTGGGGAATGGCCCGCCTAGAGGGCCTCCGCAGCCATGGAGCGAGTCAGAGCGAGTGCAGGGTGAGAAAGGCGGGTTGAGGGTGTGGATCACGGAGGATCTGCACTGAAGGAGTTGGGGGGAGCCAGAGTGGCTGACAGGAACAAGGGGTGGAGGATTAGAAGAGGGCTGTGCCTCCCCGAAGCAATGAGGAGGGGTAGCAACGTCAGTTGCTGTAAAGGGGCCCAGGGTGACAATTGGGAAGCTGCTGGTGACCCTGGGCAGAGCAGCTCCGTGAGTGTGTGGGCACGGCCTGACTGCAGGGGTGAGGAGTGAGGGGAAGGTGAGGGGTGGAGACAGCAGGCATAGATGCCTTTGGAGGTTCATGGGTGAGAGAGGGCCCTGAGTCCTGCCTGCTATGCACCCCTGAGATGAACAGTGGGCTTGCTGCTCAGTGCCTGGCTCTCCTGGGGGAGGAAGGGGGCGCGCAGGAGACAACAGTGCAAACAGCAGCTGCCAAAGCTCTAGGGCAAGCTCACGCTGCATTAACAGGTGACATCTGTCCCGCTCTGCTCAGACCACGGCCCAGGGACTTCTTCCTTGGACGGGCATGAACAAACTGCTATATGTCCCCTGGAGCGCAGTGGTGGTGCTCGGGCCACAAACACCGAGCTGGGGGCAGGATGACTGAAGGACTTCTGGAGTTGGAGGGGAACATGATTGCTCTCAAATGTCTGAAAGTCTGTCCCTTCAAGCAAGAGGAATTCTACCTGCCCAGGGTAACTTCTGAAGGCAGAGCTAGCTCCAGAGCTGGGGAGAGTCAAGAGGTAATTTTCAGCTCAAATGTGGAAGTCTCTAGGTCAGCAGTGTCCCCCATTGGCTGCTGGGGGCACAGGGACGGCTGTGAGAGTCCTGTCACTGGCAGTAATGCAAGCAAAGGATGCTGCTTTGTCATACTTCTTGTACATCCGAGGTACCCAAAGAATATGTGGTCCAAGGGACACCCAAGAAATTCATGACATGATCTCTGCTCTTGGGGGCTGATGGTATCATCTGGAAAACCTGACTGGGACAAAACACCCGAAAGGAATTAGGGGAACGTCAAGGAGTGTCAGGTCTATTCCATGTTTCAGGAAGAACTTGGGCCCAGTTAGAGCTGTCCTGCACTGGCACAGGCTGTCTTGTAGACAGTAAGCAGCTTGTCCCTGGAGGAATGCAACTGGGATGGGGTAACCTCGGGCAGGGAGTGCAGGAAAGGGATTCCAGTTTGGGGTATGAGGAGGGAGTTGGATGACCTCTGTGGCTCCTTGAGTCCACAGCTCCTTGGCAGAAAAAAACACCCACAGAACTCTGAGAGGCGCACAAGGTTACCGAGGACAAAGCAGAGATCCCAATATAGCTGGCGGGAGGAAGGCGGCGGCGGGCGAGGGGAAAGTAGGTCCCCTGAACAAATGAGGTGGGGCACGAAATTAACGAGGCTGGAAAGGGCTGAGCTCAGGGACTCATTTTTAAAAACTGCCTTTTAGCAAGAAAAATGAGGGAAAGAAATTTGGGCAATGGAGATGTAATGGAGGTTGTGAATGCATCTATCGGCTGCCAGCCAATTGGCCAGAGAGAGGGTCCTCCGGGAGAGCAAGGAAGAGGTGCAGATCAGTGGGTCTGGGGTGACTCCTACATGCCATGCAGGGCAGAGAGGAGCTGGTGATGGAATGCAGGTGACAGCAACGTGGGCGACCACCTCCTACCCGCACTTGCAAGGCTCTATAGCCGGGCCATTGTGTCCCCTGCCTGCCCTCAGGCACCATGCACTGACATACTTCTCCTATCCCCGACCTCCGCTCAAGCTATCTCTTCACTTCCCTGCTTTCCTTCTGTCCAGTTGGGGGGCTTGTCCTGAATGACCTCCAAGGATCCTTCTGCTTGGCCTCTTGAATGGTGGGTAGAGGGGCTGCCCGAGTCACTCCCTGGGTGACTAAGTTGCCTTCACCCTTGTCTCTTTGGGAAGAGTAGATGCTGGTAGATGCTGGTGCTTTGGGGCCTTGCCTACCCTGCTCTGTCCCAGGGCAGTTGGCCTGTGGCTCCCTGGAGACAGAGGCTCTGTTGGATTCTTTCTGGTATGCCTGGACCCTGGTCTGGCCCCAAGGGCAGAGGGTGTGCTGAATGGATAGATGGATGGATGGGTGTGGAGGATTGGGGGGAGGGTGGCTGGCTGGCTGGATAGATGGATGGAGCAATTCAATCGGACCACCTGTATGCCATCTGGCAGAGGGCACAGTTAGCTGTGTTAGAAGGATTCTATCCTTCACTGGGTGGGGCGCGTGGAGGGAGAGGAGGAGGGGGAAGCAGGGAGGAGGTAAGGAAGGAGGAATTGGATAATCGAGCTCAAATCTGAACTACGGGCCCCGAAGAAGAGGAAGGCTCCCTTCCTGTCTCTCCCCAGGTCAAGGCGCCATGGCTGTTGCCACTGGCCTCTGCCAGAAGGGGGCTAAACTCCAGGAGCAGGGCCAGGAGGGGAAACTGATTAAGAATTGGCAGGCTTAGAGGCCCAGGGAGGGGAGGAGAATCACACAGCACAGGAGAGGGGCAGAGGGGAAACAAAGCCCCCATCGTCCTGAGCTTTCTTAAGGCACTGCCATGGCTCTCCTGGGACAGCGCCACTTCTCTGAAATCCCATACCTTCTTCTTTTAGGCAATTCCCATGAACCACTCTCTTCTCCAGGTATGGGAGGGCTGGAGTGGAGTTTGGTTAGGGGGATGCTGAGCTAAATCATCCCGACTGCCAGAGTCCCTCAGGCTTGGTCAGCAGAGTGGGCGGAGTATGTAGGACAGCTCTCTGTTCCCACTGTACTGGCCCTCAGGAAATTCAGGGTCCCTGGAAGCCCCTGTTACATCCTCCTCCCTACCTAGATGTGGAGATAGAGGTGGTGGGGCTGGAAAGGGCCCCTAGAGGCTGCCCTTTATCTGGCCAGGGTGATGCCCAGGAGCCCAGGCTGCCCCCATGCTGTGCTGTGGGCCTGGGGAGGGTCCTTCTGCTCCCTGGCCCAGCCCTGCTGGCCGGGCTCCCTCCTGTGGCCCTGCAGAGGTGACAAGGCCCTGAAAGAGGTACAGCCAGCTGGACTCCTCAGAAGCTGTTGCCAGGACCCCACGAGGCATGGGGCGGAGGTAGCACAGAGGCAGCAGAGGCCCTCCTCCAGGAAAGGAGACGATCCTGGGAGGTATGGGGGAGCCTGGAATCCAGCAGCCACTTCACATCTTGCCTATTAATTGCCAGATTGATTTCAGATCCCAGTCTCCAGGAAGACCCCCAAATCCATCCCTCCACTCCTCCCTTCTCTGGGCTCAGGAGTTATCCTTAAAACCACAGCTGTCCCAGCTGCTTTGGTTAAGTCCCCTGTTGAAGAGCAGGCTTCGGGTTCCAAAGCAGGTCCAGGGTTCTGTGTAGGAAAAGTTTTACCCTGAAGGGAAGCATGGTAGCCCATAGGGTGTGATTGGAAGGGTGTTAAGAAGGCCCTTTTGAAAGAAACTGGGTCATTTGTTGAGATGTGGATGGACTTAGAGACCGTCATACAGAGTGAAGTAAGTCAGAAAGAGGAAAACAAATATCGTATATTAACACATATACGTGGAATCTAGAAAAATGGTACAGATGAACTGGTCTGCAGGGAAGAAATAGAGACACAGATGTAGAGAACAAACGTATGGACACCAAGGGGGGAAAGTGGTGGTGGTGGTGGTGGTGGTATGAACTGGGAGATTGGGATTGACATGTATACACTAATATGTATAAAATAGATAACTAATAAGAACCTGCTGTATTAAAAAAAAAAGAGAGAAGTCCCTTTTACCCAAATTCCCATCTTACAGAGATGCCCTGATGTCCATAATTCCACCATTAGGAAGTCATTCCTTTGGATGAATTAGGCCAACAGTCCAGGAGTCCAAAATGTGGAGGCACAGGAGAAGGAACAGAGAAGGCTGAACTCAGGCCCAGACCCTGGCGATGGTTGCAGGCGAAGGGGCCACCAGGAGCTGGGTAGGGTCAGTCTATGCAGGGCATGTTATTGTTCCCCAAGGAGGTACATACCAACTTAGTAGGTACATCGAATGGCTGGGCAGCCACTGTGTCCCAGTCCTGAGCCAAGCACAGTGACAGTCTCTAATGTCAGCACAGCCTTGTGAGAGGGCACTATTAGCCCCATCTCCTAGTTTGGGACACTGTCGCGCCCAAGGTCAGGTGACTCATCCAAGGTCACGTGGCTCTCACACACAACTGGGACTCAAGCTTGGGTCTGCTGCATTCCAGGAACTACTTCAAGTCTGAGGAGGCTTCTAGGAAGCAGGAGAGCTGGACTGAGGTGGACGTGCTGAAAGGCAGACCTGAGCTCAAGCACTCCGCAATGCCAAGAAGCCAAGGCAGTGAGGTTCTTCAATCCGTTGATGTTACAAGCCAGGCACACCCAGCCTTGGGCTTCTGGCCTCAGCCTCTCTGACATCCTGCGGGGGCTCAGAGCCCCACGGGTGGGAGGGGCTGGAGGCAGTTCTGCAGCCTCAGCCCAGCTTCAGCTCACAGCTATTCTTTCATGGCCTTAGAGATGCGGGCTCTGGGCAGGGCCACTCTGGGTCAGCTCTCGTACTTGGGGAAATGACATCATTGCTCATCCCCTCTTTGCGTGGACCTGATTACTAATACAGCGCTCTGTGTTCCCACAGCCATCAACAAGGGCCTCTTCCTGGTAGCATCACAGATGGACAGAGACATCCTCCCCCAGCCCCTGTGCCCAGTAAGTCGCTGGAGGGGCTCCCTGAGGTCAACATGTTCCTTTCAAGGTGTGTCCTTACTTTGCCAGCCTGCTCTGTGTGTGTGTGTGTGTGTGTGTGTGTGTACGTGTGTGTACGTGTAAGTGAAGCAGCAACTGTGAAAAGTTTGGTGCAGTTCCCAAGGGTCTTTGCTCAGCCTGTTAGCCTCATGAGAGAGCAGGGCCATGTCTGTTTGGACCCCTCTCTCCCACAGTGTGCCTGACATGTAGTAGGTACTCAGTAAATATTTGCTGAGTGAAAAAAGGCTGAGTGAATGAATTAGAACTCTGACCCCCCAGCTCAGGAAGGCGAGGACAGTGAACTCTTCCTCCCTCTCAGAGGGAAATCTCTGGGTGACGACCTCAGTGCTTGCTCGGTCATGGCTGTGCTGTATGGCCCTAGGTGAACAGCTTGATATCTCTGTGCTCAGATCCCTGGGAATGGTGCTCACTGTGGAGAATGGCTAATGACATACAAGTGTTGGGGGGATAGAGTGGACAAGAGGGTTCTGCCTTTTGTAGAAGGTGCCTGCAGTGGGAAGCACAGGGGAAGTGGGGGCCTCTCCCCCTCCCCCAGGGCAAGGCTGACACAGGTTAGAACATAGCAAGATCCTGAGGGGTTGGGGAGGAGGAAATCCCGGGCCTGGCACAGTGCCAGCACATGGGCAGGCACTGGGACTAGGGGGTCCAGAGCAGGCTGGATTGGGGGCTTGGCCAGGGCTTGGAGTCAGGGGCTGGCTCTAGCAATGGCTGGGGGCTCACACTGGATCCTCAGTGAAGAGCTTGGTCAGGGCCTGGGCAGAGCTGGGATGAGTTCTCAGAGTCAGAGAAGAGGTCGGGCCTGGGGCTGATTTTAGGACTTCAGCCCAAGGCTGCATCAGAGGCTCCCTCAAGTAGGGACAGGGTCAGCCTGGGGCCACAGCATATTTTCTCTTTGATGGGAGTTGCTAGGAGCAGATCTGCTGCCCTGGCCTCATTTGCTCTAGGCAGCAGTCAGCTGAGTGGGTGGATACAGGAGGTTTTCTGAGGGCATTGGCCTTCGAGGTGTCTTCCCTGTCCCAGAGGTGTTCTCAGGGACCCAGGCTGCCCAGGGACCCAGGACCATTTCTTCCTGTGTATGCATTGTGACGGGAAGTACAGGAGAACTGCCCCGCTAGCACTGACTCTCCAGCAGCTGAAGGGGATGGCATTATGATTTCCACATGTGCACAGCACCTTACAGTTTATAAAACTCCTTCCTTTCCAGCACCCTTTAATCATCTTCACAGAGACGTGAAGAAACAGGCATGCCAAGAGATGATGCTCATTTTACAGATAAGGAAAATAGAGGCCCAGAGAAGCTAAGAAGCTTGCCCAAGGCCACTCAGGAGGTAGAGGCAAAGAGGCAAAACAGCAAAAGTCTCTGACTTCCCACCTGGCGCGCTACCGCACGATTGCCTGACTGCTGCCTGGTCCTGCGTTCCCTGCACGGGATACCATCCCCAGGCACTCACATCCATGGCCCTGCTGCTCACTGATGCCCTGCAGAGTTTAACAAGGCGTGCCTGCCCTGCAGCCCTTGCCACGTCTGTCCAAGTCGCCTCAGTCATCAGCAAGTCATATCACTGACATCACGACCACATAAAATTAATTTATTTAGTTAAGGAAGGTGTTAATTAAGAGTTCTCCTTTATTGTGTCTTTGCAGACAGCTCTCAGGGGCTTCTGAGTTGTCAGTGCTGGTGACAGCAAAAGCTAATGGTATCACAAGTTATTAATAGTACAATTAAAGAGGGGGAGGGGGCAGGAGCTGGGGCGGTGGAGGATGGGAGGGAGGGAGAAGGTTGGGGGAGGGGAGGGCATGGTCCCCTACTTCCTTCTCCATAAGTGGGCTTCCCTCTGCAAGTCCATCCCATTGCAGACATTCCCTGGAAGATCTGGGGTTCCCTGCTGGGCCCTGTGGTGTTCAGATGTGTTGGTGGAGATAAGACTATTCTGAGATGGTAAGTGGACTGCGGTCCTAAAGGGAGGCACGCCTGCAAGAGCTCAGCCCCGGCCCATTGCTGCCCACGCTACCTCATTCCTGGTGTTTGCCTTGAGGAGTGTTTGCTCTCACACAGAGAGGTCTTTCTTTGCTTGCTTGCCCCCCTTATCCTGTCCCTGAGCATCTTGGGGTGCAGATAGTGACTGGGTTGGCTCTGGATCCCCAAAGCTTAGCACCGAGCTTAGGGCATCATGGAAGGTCGGCAGACGTTTACTTCTTGCTGAGAGACCCTGAGGTCTGGGGAGGGAACTGTGGCAGAGAGACTCCCCCAGCCCTCCATCCCCTCTCAGACCCCTCAGCCTTGCAGCCCCGGAGTTCAACACCTGGGGAGTGGATAGATCTTTGCTGATGAAGGTGGGATGCACTGCAGGTGTGGGCAGCCAGGTGTGGGGAAGTCTTGCCAGGATTAGGGTAGTTAGGTGGTTGGGGAAACTTCAGTAAACTCTGTGCAAGGACCTCCCTCCCCCACCCATGGGAACAGGAGGGAAAAGAAGAGATTTTTTTATCTTTTAAATTGTTTTTAATTGTTTGGCCATGCCGTGCGGCATGTGTGATCTCAGTTCCCTGACCAGGGAGTGAACCCATGCCCCCTGCAGTGGAAGCACGGAGTTTTAACCACTGGACTGCCAGGGAAGTCCCAAAAAGAGGTTTAAAAAAAAATTTTTTTTTTTTTTGGCCACGCCATGCAGTTTGTGGGATCTTAGTTCCCTGATCAGGGGTTGAACCTGGGCCCTCGGCAGTGAAAGCACTGAGTTCTAACCACTGGACCACCAGGGAATTCCCGATTTTAAACTATTTTAGGTAAACAGCGATGGCTGTAAGGAAGCCATTTGGTGCAATGGAGAGAACACAACCCAGGACCTCAGACCCCCAGGTCTGTCCCTGACAGGCTCTGTGACCGCTCTCTGGGCCTGAGTTTGCTTGTCTGTGAAACAGAGGGACTGGGCTAAAATTGGCAGAAGTCCCTTCTGATGCCCGAGACATCCCACATCTCCCGTATCCCATACAGTCACTTCTGGAGAGCACCAGCCACCTTCTAAGAGATGTGCCAGGCCCTTTTGTGGTTATCATCTTGAATGCTTACAGCGCCCTGGGAGGGAGATACTTGTATTATCCCCCATCACAATTGGGAAAATTGAGTTTAAGATGGGAAAACAGAGGCTAAGTGACTTGCTCAAGCTCCCAGGTGGTCTTCAGTTTAGGTCAGTGCTCTTTCCAGAATATCAGACCACCTCCATTGATCACCTGGGGTGGGATGGGTACAGAGGAGACCACAGTTTAGATGTTGGCTGACTGGCCAGGGCAGGTAGGGTTGAGGGAAAGGAGGACAGAGCACCCTATGTGACTCACTAGGCCCAGTTGTCAGGCTACTGGAGCCTGGCAGGGACAGGTCTGAGACCATCGTGGAACCAGACACAGCCTGCACTGTGAAGTCCAGCAGCCAACCACCTGAGCTGCCTTCCTCTGTCCTTCCTCCTCTCATCTCACAGACAGACTGTCATTTATTCAACATACATTTATTTGGGGGCTGGCCTGACAACTAAAGATGAGCTCGGACTGGTTGCTGCCCTCAAGGAGCTCAACACTTAGTGGGGAGAAGGTCCCATAGACAGATAATTCCACGATGGATCACGGGGGTTGGGATAGAGGCAGGCTCAGGTCTGTTGGAGGCTCCCTGACAGGATGGATCACTTTCCTGAGGGAGGTGGTCAGGGATGACTTCCTTAGAGGAAGTTACCCTTGAGTGAAGTCTTGAAAAATGAATTGATGTTCACCAGGTAGAGGGGTAGGACTGTGAGATGGGCCAGACATGTGGAGGGAGCTGTGTGGGTAGAATTCTGCAAGTGTGAAACTACTAGGCTGAAGCCTAGTAGGAAGAAGGGGGCCCAACAGTTAGATGACTGGGCTCAGAGCACACAGGGCATCGCGTGCCAGCTTATGGACTCTGGACCTCATCTGGAGGGCACTGGGGAGCCACTGGGGGATTTGAGTAGGAAAATGGCATCTGTATCCTGATCAGATCACCCTGCCACTTTCCTGTTCTGGGTACCAAGGACACTGCTGAGAGTTGGGACGAGGGGGTTTAGTTTGGGTTCCTCCAGAAGCCGCGCCTGAAGCAAGTATTTAAATGCAGGAACGCTAGTAGGAAAAGAAAGGCAGTGGGACCACTTTTGAGCCAGTTACCATGTATGTGAGTGGAGCTGGGGAGCTCTGAGAGCTGGAACAGATCACGCTCCAGTGTTGGACCACACAAGGAGGGAGGGAGCTGGGGCGTTTATCCACCAGATCCCATCAGTCATTGGCTGAGGGCTGCTCCCAGGAGACATCAATTCCCTGGCATATCTGGTCTTCCCTACACAGTCAACAAAGAGGACCCCAGCTGTGAGAGAAATCCTCATGCAAAGAAATGAAGATGCTGGCAGTTGGCAGTTGGGCCAATGTGCTCTGAAATGGTAAGGATGACAACATATGAATGGGGCACCAACAGCATCTGCTTCCGGGGCTGAGCAGGAAGAACTTCCTAGAAAGGAGGGCAGAGGTTAGTTTCCACTAAACCTCAGTCATCAACCGCCTGGTTGAACAGATTCCAGGGTCAGCCGCTGATGGAAGAATTGCCTCCATGTTCACCTTCACCCAAGACATCAGCCTGGGGGCTTGCTCTCAGGACGGGAGGGAGGGGAAAAGTTGGTCCTAAGCTCCAGCTTTGGAGAAACTGATCTGAGTTCAAGAGCTGATTGCCATTTATAAGTTGTGTCCTTGGGCAAATTACTTAACCCCCTTGAACTTCAGTCTTCTCTGAAAAAGGGGAGATAATAGTACCTCTACATGGGATTGTTGTTATCAGTAAACAAAATAATGAATGGGATATATTTAGCCCAGTGCCTTGAGTACACTACGTGCCAGATAAATGTTTATTATCATTATTATATTATTATTATTCCAGTGATACATAAATAAGGGAGGGACAAGATAAAGCCTTGTAGAAAACACTGCCATCTTACCAGGCCAGAGTAATTTTTAGTGGCCCATGTTCTTCTAGGGAGTGAAAGAGCAGATTCCCATAGCATTTCTGGACTTTGTGAGCTCAAATTGAGCCATTGGCAAGTGACCTTATATATCTGTTAATGTAGATACTGGCTGTGACAATCACTTCTTTGTCCATGACACCTGTTGTCTCCTCAAAAACTCAAAGATCAGCTTCAGACATTATCTTGTCATTATTTTATTATCTTTAGACTGTCCCTGAAGCTGACTTTGAAGATGTGGAGCCGAGGAAGGAACACTGGGCAAGGAGCCTGGATTCTAATACAGGCTCCAGAATGAATGTCAGATTCCTCACCTGGAATGCGGGACTAAAACCAAATTGTCTCTGTCTCCAACTAGGGTTATTTAAGAATTAAATAAGATTATGAGGGGAGAAAAGGTCATGAATATGGAACTGCTTTGAAAACTACAAATCACCATCCAAAGTCTTTACCAGTGGCAGAGAACTGGGACTACAGCCAGGTGACTTGACTCCTGACCCTAGGCTTTTTCAAAGGGTCTTAGTAATCACAGCCACTGGAGAAGCCACAGATGTCGTCAATGCCACACCGAGGATGGTTCAGCCGGACCTCTGGGGCAGGCAGCTAGGGAAGAAGAAGGGTACCTAGGAAACCCTGGGCCTTGGAAGAGAGGCTTGAATTTCTTGCTCAGGGACATCAGTGGGGGATCCTCTCAGCTGGCTCTCAGAGGATGGGAAGGAGGAAGATGGGATTGGCAGTTATTAAACCAAGAGACGGTGTGGTTATCTGGGAAGAGTTATAGCCAACTGGGGATAGGTTTCCTCATTTCCCTATGGATGCAGGGACCTCTCAGGATGTGGCTAAAGGGCCTCCTGTCCACACCCCGTCAGTGAGGCCCAGGGAAGCTGGCTCTGGCCAGGTAGGCGACGCTAGTGGTCTGCTGGAAGCCATGTGGCTTCCCCATCTCCCTGACCATAGATTGACCCACGCTGGGATTGGCTGGGATCTAGCCTTTGATCCCAGCCAGAGTGAACCCAGCTCTAGCCCCAGGTCAGTCTTGGTGTTCTGCAATGGGAGATCACAGTGGGCTGGAGAGGATATAGGGCTGGGGATGGAGGCCTAGAAAGAGGGTTCTCTGCTTACACATGTAGCTCTAGACCCATTTCCAGAGAACCATTCAGGGAACCATTTTCACTTTTGCTCAGAGAAGGAAGGTTACAGCCCTAGTGGGGGCAGAGACAGGAAAGAGCTCATGCCCCAGCTTGGGATGTCTGGGTGGGACGTATTCTCTAGAAGAGGCCAACAGTTTTCCACAATGCCAGGGGGTGGAGAACACCAGGCTGATGCATCATCACTCTCTCTGAGCTCCCTTGGTCCCATAAAAAGTACCAAAGTGGACAAATTTGCCATCCTTCCTGGACCCCACTTAGAATACCATAGCCCTTGCAGGGCTGGTTTGCACCCTGGGGGTATTTCTCTGTGAATTCTTAATTGAAGAGATCCAAGATATAGAAGGAGGATTCTTAGTGCTATTTAGAGCCCCTGAGAAAGTCCTGTATCATGGAATCCCAGGTCTCAGACATGACTGGTTCAGGGCCAGGGAATACAGTATTGAGAAGATTTTGCTTAGGTGTGGGTGCTAGTTTTCAGTTTTAATCTGTATTCAGGGACCCGGTCAGACCGATTCCCTGATATTTTATTTTATTATTTTTCAATGCATAAACCTCTATAAGGTTGGCTCACTTTGTAGTTTAGGTAAAAACCTTCAGATCTGTGGCTTTTCCCCTGTTTCTCCTATGGCTTACATCCACTTAACACTCTGAATCCAGAATATGCTTTGTGAACTGAGATTACGAAGGAGGCCAGTTTGGAAGGACGAGGGCCGTAGCAGCCAGAGGCTCAGTGGAGGGGGACCTGGGAGAGGAGATTCAGGAATGTAGTGGAGGAGGCAAAGAGAAGGTATCGGTAAGCAAAAGAGTAACAGTGAAAGGTGAATCATCCAGTGGGCTGGGAGAGGGAGGGGTGAGAATTGAGAGGAGAAGGAAAAAAGAGAGAGGAGAGAAGAAAAGAGGAAAAGGGAGAAAAAAGGTGCAGTAAAATGTGGGGAAAAAAATGGGGGAAAGAGAGAGGCAGAAGAGAGGGGGATGAAGAAGGTGAGGCAGGGGAGGGGAGGTGGAAGGGAAGTGAGAGCAGGGTAGGGGCAGGGACATGGAGGCCCCAGATCTGGAGTCCTTTTCTCTACCAAGCATCTGCACAGCAGATAAATACCATACAGCTGGGCTTTTTTCTCTTCTTAATTGACATATTTGAATCTGTCCTCACTTGACAAATCAGGCCATTTATTATTAGCGATGACAGGGATAAATATCACAGGCATTCACTTTACATCTGGGCCCCCTGATAATAGAAGTCAACACACCAGCCTCTCTCCCCGCTGCTTCCTCACCTCTTCTCTAGGGCTTCTTGGCAGGGAAACTGAATGGCCAGGAGCTGTCTGAAGCTGAAAGCACCTACAAACAACCTAGTGGGAAGCTCACGGGTGGGAACTGTCCACAATCAGAGTGGTGCTGAAAGCCCACTGCACCCTGTGGCTCCAGGGGGAGGCTGGGTGGCTGGGAGCTGTACATGACCTGTATACTGCTGAAAGCATCCACTAGTGCCAGAGGGGTCAGAGATCTCAGGGCTGGAGTGGCAGGAGTGCTCCTTCTTGGCATAGAACACAATTACTTCCAGCACAGAGTGAACAGTGGCTTAAATTTACCATGCCTGGCCCTGGTTCTAAACACCTTGGATGATTTGAAGCACGTCCTTCCCTTCTCTGGGTCTCAGGCTTCCCACCTGTAACATGAAGAGCTGGATTAGGCGTCCCCTTAGGGCCCTCCAAGCTCTAGCCCTTTCTGCTACTAAAAGCCTTTAATAGATTCCCTCTGCTTATAGGATCAAGTTGTAAATTCCTTGACCAGGCCCTGAAGGTCCTCTCTGATCCCTTTCCACTTCCTCACACTATCCTCATTCCAGCCAGAAGAGGCTTCTTTCCATTCCCAGATACAATCTTCTTTTTCTCCCCTGAGACTTGGCCATCCCCACGGCTCGACCCTCTCCTCTGGCTCTCTCCTTTCTTAATCTCTGAAACAGCTGACTCTCTGGGCCCCTCATTAAGTAACCATAGCCTTACACTTAGTGTGATTCCAGCTTTTTGTGTCGGAGACTTGAGAGCGGGCCTATGTCTCATATGGCTCTACAGGGCCATATGCTGACTCAGACTTATGCTCTGAGTCAGCGATCAGTGGCTCACTGGAGTTTCTCATGACTGTGTGAATGGGTCATGGGTGACTACTTGTGGTACTTTGACCCACCAAGCACTTTTAATAAAACCACTATCGGTCTTTCAAGATTATCAATGAAGGAAGAGTTAGCTGAAGCTTGTGTCCCCTTCTCTGAGAGAGAATCCTTCTGGGGCTCTCACTCCATGTCGGCCTCAGTGGGCAAGGTTGCGTTCCTGTAGACACAGGACCCTGCCTCCTTTCCCCCTGAGGTGGCTGAGACATGCCAGATCATGTACACAAGCCTTCATCTCCCAGTTTGCTCAGAGCCTTTGGGAGTTGACCCAACATCCTCACAGTTATCATGGCTGCGTCAGTTTTAATCTTAGGAACCTTTCAGGGAGCTTCCTATCCATCCACCCCACTGGGACAGCCCAGACTGTTCCATGGAGAGAGGCTCTTTCTTTGGAACTCAACCTTGGAGGGTCCACCGTGATTTTGTTTGTGGAGACAGGAATGTGCTTGTACACTGTTGCAATACAGATGAGTTGCCTCTCCCCCTGCCCTCTGAAAACCAAAGGGCTTCCATCTGTTGAGGTGAAAAAGCAGGTGGAAAGGTGGGAAGAAAAGAGAGGTGACTCTTTGCTCCATGAAACCCATGAGGAACTCAAGATGGCCCAGAAGTGGGCATTATGCATCCCTTCTCCATTTCAGTAGGGAAGGCAGAATCATTTCCTGTGGGTCTAGAAGACCCTTTGGAAGAAATCACTCTCCTTCCTGCGTCTATTATCAGCCCAGACACCAAGGCACTGGTGTGTGACACTCTGCCCACTGCTTGGTAGAGTCTCTGAGGCCATGACTGGTAACTGGAAGTGCTATTTGGGGACCACCTGGCAAGAAGTGGCTTAGAGGGGAGAGCCATGCTCGTTAACTGATATGATTTTGTCTCACAAACCTGAGCCATATGTTTTGTGGCCTCAGTTCCTACAGAGGGAGTGGGCTAGAGCACTGCCTTTCCCCCAGAAATACTGGCATCTTTTCAGGACCCCAGGGTTCCCCCATGTCACCTCATAATATTGGATGTGAAGAGGCTTGGAGATGATCTAGATTCTAGATCAACTCCTTCACTTAAAGATGGGAAAACTGATGCCCAGGAAATGGAAACCAGTTGCCCAGGTCACCTAGCAGAGAAAGGAGCCCCTTCAATGCTTGGCTCCGGTCCTGCACTCTTCCTCCTCGTGCCGGAGGTGTTTGCACCGTAATAGACTTGTGGAGGCGGAAGTGCCTCTGTGACCCCTCTAAATGGTGGGACTCCAGGCATGGTGACCGGTGGTGAGACAGCTGCTGGGGATACATCCTGAGGGGCTGGTGCCTCCTGCCTTGTGGAAAATGCCCATGACCTCAGGCAGGAGAACTATACAGGGAGCAGGGACAGCAGGATGGCCCTTTAGAAACTGCTCTTAGGGCTCCGAGCCCTCCCAGCCTGATGTGGGTGGGAGGGCTTCACTGTCTCTGCACCAGGGGATGGGTGGCTCTGGAGAAGCTAATGAAGCTGTCTTCCCACCGACATGCAGAGACAGCGACGGGTGGCTCATGGGGAGAAGGCAGGTGTTGGCACATGGCCCATTGGGCAGGGTAGAGAGCAGCACGTCCCTCAGCGTCATTGTGGGTCACAGTGACTGCTGGGTCCCCAGGGAGGAGATGTGTGGGCTCTGGGGTGCAGTGACAGGGATCCCCGGGAGAGCCAGTGCCTCCCATAGCCCCCTTTGTGTGACAGGTAGATGAATGTCAAAGTTAGAAGGGAGAGAGCAACAATATAGTCCAGCTTGCTTGTTGTCTAAGTGGAGATGTACAGACCCAGGGAAGAGTAGTGAATTGACCAAATTCACACAGCAAGCCAGGTGTCCCAGGTGGTCCGGGAGAGGGAGAAGAGAAAAAGATGATTTTGTCCTCACCTGCTGAGGGTGGGTGGGAGGGTATGGTCCCAACTTCTTGCCCAGAACTGGAGGCCCTGATGATCTGTCTGCCCCTTCTTTTCCTCCTCACGCTGCAGCCCAAGCCATCGGCCTACACCCCACGAGGGCAGGTTGTCTTCTGAGCCCGCTCCTGTCTGTCTAATAACGTATGGGAAGCATTAACCCAAATGCCTTTTATAGTAGCACTTTCTACTTGGCATGTGGAACTAACCCTTGCACAAGCCCCCACCGGAACGGTACCACCCCCTCCATTATTGTTCAGGGAGAACCTCCTCAGAGAACTTTCTCTTCCATGGCAGCCATTCCTGAAATTATTGGAAGCGTGACTACTCGAGATGCCAGAGGCCCACTTTCCTGATGTGTGGGGGACAAGACAGGCCCAAGAAGGAGAGAGAGATTGAAGGAGAAAAGGGCAAGTGAGTCCTTGGCCTCTCTGAGCTCAGAGCAGTTTTACCACAGTCTTAGTCACTGGGAACTTCACTTCCCACTGGTCCAGGTGGTCAGTCTGGTCTGAGGTGGGCCTGTGGGGTTTGGCTGAAGAGACGGAAGAGAGAGCAGTCCCCAGCTGTGGTGGCTTCCTTCACCTCTGTTAGGGGCTCCCTCTCATTCAAAGTGCTCTGGTGGTCATTAGCTCACCTGGCCGGTGCCACTGGAGCTCCAGGAGGTGATCTGGGAATCATTAGCTCTATTTCCTTGATGAGGACACTGGGGTCAAGCCAGGGAAATGACTAGCCCAAGGAGACAAGTCGGTGAGTGGCATTCTTCGTTCACTTATTCATGATGACATATATTTCTTAAGCACTTACTATGGCCAGGCCCTGTGCTAGGTGCTGGGAATATGAAGGTGAGCAAAGCAGACATGGTCCCTGCTTTCAAGGACCTTTCAGAGACCCCAGGTTCCTGCATCACTGGGTCTCTGGCCTCTGGAAGGACACACATTGACAGAAGCTCTGTCCTGAGAGTGTGCCCTTGAAGCTCAGGGTACAGATTTGTATTTTAGAGCTTGTCTTCCTGCCCCTGGGGCTTTCTTTATAACTCATCTACAGCATCCTTGAGGGCACCACTTCCACTCTCTCTGAAGCATCCATTGACCCCCTGCCAGTACTCTGTCTTCAGCTCTCCTCCTGCCAGTGACCCTTACAGCTCTTGAATGTGAAGGACAGGAGGTAAAGACGCCTCCCATCCCCCCAAATTCCTGCTGCCTCAGGCAGATGAATGGAGACATCCAGCCAATCTAGGGTCAACATTTCCTCGGGTTTGGGGAATGAAGGGGCCCTCGTTTCGATGCCACTGCAGCCTCTTCCCTCCCACCCTCACCCCGTCCTCCTCATCTTCAGCCCGCTAAGACCAGATTTGTCTTGCAAAGTGGCATCATTATAAACACATCAGCCTCCTCTGGACGTCTGCACCCATTCCTGCCAGCCCATCCAGGCTCGATTACTTCTGAGGCTGTCTGGGGTAATTAAGTGACATTAGGACTCATCCCCCGCTGTAATGCAGTGCTCAAAGTCCTGGGCTCCTGTGACCTGGGAGTCACAACTGCACCAAGGCCTTGTCTGCCTAATGCACTGCGCTGTGATTGTGGCTAATTACTCCAAAGACAGTCCTCATTAGTGGCGGGTTTGTGCTGGAAGGTGGGGAGCAGGCTGCCACTCTCACCTCCCGCAGCCCACCAGGTCACAGCCTGGTCTCCCCTCTTCCCCTGCAGGTCCGGCTTGCTTTGCTCTGCTGTTGGGTGAGATTAGAATAAGGCAAGGGCATTCCCAAAACAGGGTGTACAAGGTCATAGACTGAGCTCCAGGGCCTTCAAGAACTTTCTGACTGCCTTATTCAGCTGAGGCCCAGAGGGGGTTACTGACTTACCCAAGGTCACACAACACAAGTGAAATGTGCCACCTTTCTTAACCTGCCTGGCTTAGAGGTGAGGATGGACTAAATGAAAGTATGCATAGCCAGGACGTATCTGGATCCATAGTAGTGGGAAGAAGGGCTCAAGAATGCCCAGGAGAAGGGCTTCCCTGGTGGCGCAGTGGTTAAGAATCTGCCTGCCAATGCAGGAGACATGGGTTTGAGCCCTGGTAAGGGAAGATCCCACATGCCACAGAGCAACTAAGCCTGTGCACCACAACTACTGAGCCAGTGTGCCACAACTACTGAAGCCTGTGTGCCTAGAGCCCACGCTCCACAACAAGGGAAGCCACTGCAATGAGAAGCCCATGCACCGCAACAAAGAGTAGCCCTTGCTCGCTGCAACTAGAGAAAGTCTAAGTGCAGCAACAAAGACCCAACACAGTCAAAATAAATAAATATATAAATATTTAAAAATCTACAAACAATAAATGCTGGAGAGGGTGTGGAGAAAAGGGAACCCTTTTGTACTGTTGGTGGGAATGTAAATTGATACAGCCACTATGGAAAACAGTGTGGAGGTTCCTTAAAAAACAAAAAGTAGAACTACCATGTGACCCAGCACTCCCACTATTGCGCATATACCCTGAGAAAACCATAATTCAAAAGGACACATGTATCTCAGTGTTCATTGCAGCATTATTTCCAGTAGCCAGGATGTGGAAACAACCTAAATATCCAATGATAGATGAATGGATAAAGAAGATGTGGTACATATATACAATGGAGTATTACTCAGTCATAAAAAGGAACAAACAAAATTGGGTTATTTGTAGAGATGTGGATGGACCTATAGTCTGTCATACAGAGTGAAGTAAGCCAGAAAGAGAAAAACAAATATCGTATATTAACACATATGTGTGGAATCTAGAAAAATGGTACAGATGAACCTATTTGCAGGGCAGGAATAAAGATGTAGATGTAGAGAACAGACATGTGGACACAGCGGGGGAAGAGGAGGGTGGGATGAATTGGGAGGTTAGGATTGACATAAATACACTACCACGTGTAAAATAGATAGCTAGTGGGAACCTGCTGTATAGCACAGCTTGGTGCTCTGTGACGACCTATATGGGTAGGATGTGGGGGGAGGGAGGGAGGTCCCTGAGGGAAGGGATATAGGTATATATATAGCTGATTCACTTCATTGTAGAGCAGAAACTAACACAACATTGTAAAGCAATTTTACTCCAACTAAAAAAAAAAAAATACCTTGATTTCTTGGAGCCATGAGCTGCCATGTAAGAAATTTGAGTATGCCGAGACTGCCATGTCGTGAGGAAGCCCAAGCTAACCATGTGGAGAGGCCACATTGTACATAGAGGTAAATGGGTTCTAGAGATAACCCTTCCCTGAGGTAACTTCGCATAACCATGGCATGATGTTGGGGGCACATCCCCAAACTTGAGGCTGGCTTTGACTTAGAGGGTGTGAGCAGTTCCCTTCACTTTGTGACTTGATGGGGATGAAAAGTCCTTGAATTTTCAAAATGTCTCACCCCTTCCTAGACTACCAAGGAGACAGAGACCCCCAAAGAGCTCATATCTTGGTATTAGAGCATCACATCCAGAAGGCTCCTCTGGAAAGGCAACATCGTCATGAGGGGGACTACATGTAGCAGGAACTAAGGATTGGATTAGATAGACTTCCCCAAGTTTCTAAATACTGGGCCCCCAGGACAGGTATGTGTTGAAACGTGCAGAAGAGAGAATACCCCAGCCCACAGTGGTCTTCACTCATCTATCTTACCGTTGTTCTGACCTGGCCCCAAAGTCCTGCCACCAGTCCCCGTGATACCTAGTACCCTCCATCCTTGGCAAACCGTTTCCCATCGGTCCCTCAGCTGCCAGGTGTGATCGTTTAAGGGGGACCCCTCAGGAAGCAGAGGGGACATGACTGGATAGACAGAGGAGCCAAGCCCTGTGCAGTTTGAGGGGGCTTCACGGGGAGGATTACCAAGAGGTTTCCCAAGGCAGTTGAAGCAACACACATTTAATCACGTCTTACTTTCCCCGGGGTTGAGCCTAGTTCTGTTGTAATAGGCACTGAGTAAGGAACAGGGAACCAGACACATGAGGTCCCCAGGGCTGCTATGGCTCCATAAACAAATTGAGCTCCCAAGACTTCTCACTCAGGGGCAACTGTCCTGTCCAATTCAGTCCAAACTCAACCCAACTCAACAAGCTCACCACCCTCCATTGGCATTCATTGTAGCTTAAATCCATCTTTTACGTTCAAACCCGAACCAGCTCTACCCGAACCAACCCAACACCAAACCTAAGGGGCTTAACTCACTTCACTAATGAAGGGATAGGGGCTCACTTGCCCAAAGTTCCACAGTGGGCAGAGCTGGGGCTAGGGCACAGCCCTGCCGGCTTCAAAGCCTAAGCAGACTGCCTCGTCCCCTCCCCCTGCCCTGGGCATGGAGAGCTGCTGTGAGTGTCTATCGATGTTGTGGATTATAATTATTATTTGCCTTGGGTGAGAGTGGCTGTGGGCAGTCAGCGTCACCAGGGAAACCAAGCTGAATATTCTCTTTCTTCTCCCCATCCCTTTTCATACCTGCTCTGCAGCTCCCTTGCTTCCAGGCACCCTGGGCCCTGTGCCAGGCTTGCTGACTCTGAGGAGTCCTTTCCCTCTCTGGGCCTCAGTTTCCTCACCTGTTAATGGGGTGGTGCTGAAGCCTAAGTGGAATGACAGGTGGGAGATGGCTGGCACACAGCAGGTGCTCAATAAATGTTGGTTTGTTAAAAGAGCACAAGGCTCCTTCCCTGCCAGCAGGGGTGAGGCCAGGATGGGGGAAGTAGCTCCTCCACCATGCAGCTCTTTTCACTGCTTTTCCCGAGGACCACAAATCATCTGGAAAACCATCTTCAACTCTGCTATTTCCTAGCCAGTTCACTTGCTGCGTCCACTTCTGACTCGTAGCATCCTCTGACTTTACAGCACCTGAGAGTCATCAGGTCCAGCCTCCAGATTCTAGTGAGACCCACTCCTGATTTAGCAAGGTGCCATCCTGGTACTTCCCTGGTGGTGCAGTGGTTAAGAATCTGCCTACCAATGCAGGGGACACAGGTTCAAGCCCTGGTCCAGGAAGATCCCACATTCCGTGGAGCAACTAAGCCCGTGCGCCACAACTACTGAGCCTGCACTCTAGAGCCCATGAGTCACAACTACTGAAGCCCGCATGCCTAGAGCTTGTGCTCCGCAACAAGAGAAGCCACTGCAATGAGAAGCCCGTTTACCACAACAAAGAGTAGACCCCTCTCGCCACAACTAGAGAAAGCCCGCATGCAGCAACGAAAACCCAACGCAGCCAAAAATAAATAAATTAATTAAAAGAAAATTCCTGGTGGCACTGCGCCACCAGAAAGGTTAGGGAGGTGCCATCCTCAGGGGGTATGAAATCCCTAGGGAATCCCTGTCTTCCTTTGCTGGGCAGTCTTGGTCAATTCTTCCCCTCTCTGGGACTCAGTTTCCCCCTCTGTAAAGTGATGGGGAAACCCCAAGGGTTTCAAACTGTGCTCTGCAGAGCTTGGGAACTATAACCAGGGAGAGTCGGGGGCAGAGCCAAGGGGCTCTGGGCCCCAGCCCATGTGTCTCGGATGCTGGATTCTGCTTACTGTTATATTGAAGAAACTCTGCGGTTATGAGAGGTTTGAGAAATACCGCTCAAGTCCAAACCTCCTGGCGTGCAGACAGGAGACTTGAGACTCTGAGGACTTGCCCAGAGCCACCCCAGTCCTGGTCAAGTGCTCTTTCCACACCATACCCAGGCCCTCCTTTCAGGCCTGTGACCTCCAACCCCAGCCTGTGAGTCTAGCCCCAGGTCAGCCTGAGCATTCCAGACCGTAATGGACACCTCTCCCAGGCAGTCCCACACTGTCAGTTGATTAATAACGACATATTTGAGATGGTAGTACAAATTAATTTTTGAATCACACCATTAGTGTGTAATTAATTTCTTTGCCCTGGGAAATGAAGATATCCCTGACGAGCATGTTATCTCAATCTATAAAAGAGGAGAAACGCTGAACAGGCAACTCCATTAATGCAAACATTGATTTTTTTCCCCCCATTTCTCCCTCTCTTGTGTGAGGACTCTTCCTCCTTTATCATCCCGCCCACTTTTTGGGGGGCAGCATCCATTTTCCCAAGGAGGGGTGGGGCCCCTTGGAGAGGGCTGCCTCTTGATACCTTCAGCGGTAATCAAAAGATCATGTGTGCTCACTGCAGCCAAATAATGTCCTTATTGGATGCTGTTAAGGATATGGTTGCTGTGGAAACACAAGATCTCGACCCTCCAGGTTTGGATGCCAAACCTGGAACATGCATTTTTCTGCAAGCTGCTGGGGGCCTGGGAGTACTGGGAGGAGAGAGGCAGCTGAGCTTGGAGGTTGTGCTGTGGTCTTCCACACCGGCTCCTCCTTTAGAAGGTGGCTGCCTCTTTTAGGAAGTCCTCCAAGATTAACACTTTTCCTTGTGTCACCCACTCTTCCCCTACCTCCACCACACCTCACAGTGGCATGTTTCCCAGGTGGCCTGGCTCTGGGTCTCCCACATCAGCCTCCTTCATGCACTTCCTGGACTGTCTGGGTTTGTCCTCCCTGCTCTAACATTCTGAGCTGTGTGACTGTAGGCAAATTACTGAGCCCTCCTGTGCCCCATTTCCTCATCTTTAAAGGGGGTGCTAGTTGTCCCATTTCTTAAGCTGATTATGAGAATTTAATGAGTTAATGACTGTGAAGTGCTCACACAGTGTCTGGCCTGGGGTGAGTGGTGATCAATGAGAGATATTACTATGCAAGCGAGGGCTGAGGGTCTACCAGGGGCAGGAGCAAAACTGGAGTCGGATCTGACTTGGGTCTGTGTCCCGCCTCTGGCCCCCTCGGCCTCTGGGCAAGTTGCAATCTCTCTGACCCTTGGTATGTCTTTTAAATGGGGACAAAGTCGATTGTACAGGCGGGTGACTGTGCCTCTTGTTTCGATGGAACAATCGTGGTTTGCACCTGTCACCCTGGCATACTATTAACAGTGGACTGGCTTGGCCCAGAAGTTGCCTCATTAGCTCAGATTCCAGGCCCCCAGGGGCAACCTCATGCAAGTCTCTGCTCTGAGGTCAGAGACAACAGGCCTAAAGGCGAGACAAAGGCTGCTCACCCCATGCCTGGCTCCACACATCAGCTCTGGTGGGGCCACGTGGCCCCTCTGACCCAGCTCAGCTCCAATTAGTGTGCTGGGAGAGAGGCCTGGCGGTGGCCTCCCGGCCGCAGCTTCCTGGGGTTCCCTGCACACCTCAGCTCATTCACATCCTGGCGTCAGCCCTGACCCGGAGAACTTGGCCGTGCCCAAGTGCCTGCCCTGCCCCCCAGCTCATTAGTGCCTTTTGGACCAAGGGCATTCAGATGCATGTGGCCCTGTGACAGTTGTCATCAGGCTGCCTGCAAACACGCCTCTTCTTAGGGCTGCATATGGGATATTTGTTGTTCAGAGGACCACATACCACCATTCAGAGCCTCAGGCTCCTTATCTGTAAAATGGGTAAAAAAATCCCTGCCTGGCTTGGATCAAACTTTACAACGCATGAGCAAGGGCTCTGTGCTTGACAGCCCCATGTCCCTGTGAGAGGTGGTTGTGCTGAGTGACTCCCAAAGCACTTGTCTGTGAAGCCAGCACAATGCTGGTTCCCTTTTAAACCGTTGGCTTCTGTAACGAAGGTCAAGCCTCTCCAGGAACAACAAAACTCCATCCACTCCTACATGTGGGCAGAGAGGTCACTCTCGGGGGCCAGGAAGCCGAGGTAGTCGTTTTGGCTCTGCTCCTGACCTGCCAGGAGAGCTTGGGCCAGTGCCTCAGTCTCCCTGATGCCAGCTCTGCCCCTCTCATGGTTCTTGTGAGTAGCTAGACAAAGGCCGAGGTTGCCTGTGGGCACAGCCGAGACCAGAAAGGAACACAGGCGGTGCACTTTCCCCGAGGCTGGGGACCTCACCCTCTGTGCCTCAGTCTCCTCTTTGGCCAAATGGCACTGAATACCCACCCTGTAGTCTGTGAGGATTAGCAGGGATGATTAGAAGGGTGTGGGGGCCTGGCTCACAGGAGGACTTGGAAAGTGTGACTACTGCATTGTTATTGTTTTTCACACTGACAAGGTTAGCTACCCAAATGAGGGCCATCACTTTTATTTTACAATCAGCTGTGTGCCTCCAGGCTGAATGTTTGGTGCCCTGGATTGGAAGCACAGAACTCCTGGTCCTAAACCTGGCTTTGGCCCTTAAGTACCCTCATCACATCCTGCCTCCCTGGCCCCGGCTGAGGCGGAAGGGGCTGGGGTTCAAGGGGATGACGCCATGGAGACAGGGTGGGAGGGGGAGCTCGTGGTCAGCCCTTGGCTTCATGTTTCCTTCCCCAACCCAAGAACAGTTTTCTCAAGTGAGAGAGTGGCATGGACATATATACACCACCAAATGTAAAACAGCGAGTGGGAAGCAGCCGCATAGCACAGGGAGATCAGCTCAGTGCTTTGTGACCACCTAGAGGGGTGGGATAGGGAGGGTGGGAGGGAGACGCAAGAGGGAGGACATTTGGGGATATATGTATATGTATAGCTGATTCACTTTGTTATAAAGCAGAAACTAACACACCATTGTAAAGCAATTATACTCCAATAAAGATGTCAAAAAAAATGCTAAAGAAAAAAGAATAGTTTTCTCAGGCGACTGGCCCCAGATCCAGGAGTAGGCGGGTAGACTGAGTGAGTTCACTACCCCGGTGAGTGATTATTTTCTTTGTCACTTGCAGCTGGAACCAAGTTTCAGTTTCTGGGGGCAGTGGCTTTCTAGGGATTCTTGAGAGCCTGGGAACTTCCCCAGGGGACGTGTTCAGCTCTCAGCTGTGAGCCCTGATAGTTCTCAGGCTCTCACAAGTCCCCTCCCTGGGGGTCTAGGGTGAGAGGGGAAGGGGGCAGAAAAGGCCTGTGACCTGTGGTCCACCCGAGGTGTGAGTGCAGGGGAATTAACCAGGTTGGTCACAAGGGGATTATGGATGGGCGCGGGCTCCTCAGGGGCACTGGCGCTAGAGGCTAGGCTGCTGGGGGCAGGGCTGGTTCAGAGGGGTCCCAGTCAGAGAATCTCACTGATGGTTCCTCCTTCTCCCCAAGCCCACCTTCTGGGAGAGCAAAGTCCTGGAACTGGGAGGCTGAGAGTAAGCTGTGGGGAGAATGGCCCTAGAGGAACCAGGCCCCTGGACCCCTGGCAGACCAGCCTTGGCAAGGAGGCAACTTGGTGAGCCAGCCTGGTGGTGGTGGGGAGCCTAGGCTCCGGGGGTCAGAATCCCTGTACTTCTTAGAAAGTACAGCTACACTTCTTAGCTGTGGACCTCGGGCAAGTACTCAACCTCTCTGCACCGCAGTTTCTGCACCTGTAATGTGGGGCTAGTGGTAACTATGTCATAGGACTGTGGCGAGTATTAGATGGAATCACACATATACGATGTCTCGCATGGTGCCCAGCACAGAACCAACTGTGCCTATGTCTTCCTCACACCTGTTCTGTGATGTCGTGTTGGCAGCTTGAAATCAGCCATGGTGGGAGAATTTACACCACGGAAGTTGGCAGACGCTACAAATCAGGGCATTTCCATCCCCTCCCTTCGACTGCAGGTTGTGAAACATCAGTGTTCCTCTGAACCAGAGAGCGGAGGCAGCTGTGAAGTATCTCTGCCACCAGGTCATTTGCCAGGCGAACATCTGCCCGTCTGAGGTCAGATGGAGCTGCACCAGCTGCCTGCCCAGAACAAACAATATCAAGGTCGACTGGTTTGTGTTGGGAGCCCTCTGAGGATCTCAGGTCCAGAGAAAGGTGGAGGTTTCCCGGGGCCCTTCTCAGGTTTTGGGGCACTCCCCACAGCATTCTCATACAGCCTTGGGATAGCTGGAGTAAGCTGGGGTGGGCATCATGTCCCTTTAACATTTGGAAAAACAAAAGTCTCAGAGGTCAGGTAATTTGCTTGACATCATTCAATTCAATTTTTAAAAACCAGCACCCAGTTGAAGAAAGTGTATGGTTCCACCACCCCCAAATTTCCCCTTCTGCTTCCTCCCTGACATTTCCTTCCCCACAAAGTGTGCCACTGTTCTGGCTTCTGTCATCTTAGTTTAGTCTGATTTAGAACTTTATATAACTGGAATCATATAATGTGTTCTCATCTATGTCTTGCCTCTTTCCCAGCATTCTGACACTCACGTGTGCCTGCTGTGTATAGCAGTATTTCATTCATTTTTCCTGCTGTATACTATTTCACAGTGTATCTACTCTTCGTTCATGGACATGTGACTTGTTTCCAGTTTTAAGCTATTGCATACTGTTGCTTGGAATATACAAGGACAGAGATTTTGGAGACCACATGCACACACTCCTGCTGGGTGTGTGCCTGAGAGTAGCGTTGCTGGGTGTGGGAATTATGGAATGCAGTTTTGATGCAACAGATAGTTGTTGAGTCCCTTTGGTGTATGAGTTCCTGAATGAGACTTCCTGGACTGGATAAAACTCCTCTCTCAAAAAGCTCCCAGCCTGGAAGAGGCAGGTGGTGTGTAAGGAGGGTGGAGTGGGTACTAGACACATTCAGCAAAAACCAGATCTGAATTGGAGGTGCCAGCAGAGAGGAAAGAACAAGAGCCCTGGGGGTTCACAGTGCAGGGGCCACCTGTCTATGTGGGGATCTGTGTGGGGAAATGGGAAAGTCTGGAGGAAGAGGCATTGGGAGGACTTGGGAAAGATTTCAGACCACAGAGATGAGGGGCTGGCTTCCAGGCAGGGGACTGCAAGGGAAAGGTGTGGAGGCAGGTAAACCGAGCGATCTTGGAGAAAAGTGAGTGTCCCCTTCTGGCTGGAGAACTGGGTCTGGGTGGGGCAGAGCGTGCTAGTTAGGGTCTGACCACTGATCACGAAGGCCTAGGAGTTTGGGATCTGGGAGACCACTGTGAGCGTCTGACAGGGGAGTCTACTGGGGAAGACTGTGTGTGGGGGTTATGTCTGTGGGGGGATGCTGGATGCAGGGAGGGGTACTAACA